>NC_044554.1:6028301-6344263 GCF_007565055.1 Rhinopithecus roxellana | reverse complement strand
AGAGAAAAATTTAAAAATCAGTTACAAAACAAAAAACAGATCCAGGGAAAGTATAGGCAGAACTGAGAAATCTGAGGAGGAGAAAAGAGCATTTGCAGAGAAGCAGGGTGTACACAGATGTACAATTCTTAAAATTGGGCCACACATTTGACTGTGAGCTTCCTGGCAAGCAAAGCAAAAAGAACGATTACAAAGTGGTCCACAGAAGGAAATTTTTGTTTCTGGATAAGCCAAGTTCTCTAGACCCTTAGCTGAAAGTAGTATTTGTGGGTGGTTCTTCATAGGCCCGTCTGGCTTCCTGATGGCTGTGCTTCTTGTGAAGTTGAGTTCACAAGCCCAACCTCTTGTTTTTAACATCAGTATTTTCTTCCAGGGACAATGACTCATTCTTCCCAGGACACTGGTACCTGTGGCATTCAGGAAGATGGAAAGCTTTATGTGGTGGATTCCATAAATGACTTAAACAAATTAAACCTCTGTCCAGCCGGATCGCAGCATCTGTTCCGTATGTGTGCTGGGGAAGGCAAGAGCGGTCCTTCCTAGCTTCTAGGCTACCTAAAAATAGCCACTGCTGACTGGATGTGTGGATGTGGTGGGGGTGGAGTGGGCATTAGGAAGAGGTTGGCACTGGAAATGTTATTTGTTGTCAGGGAATTTTTGCTTTTGTTTTCTGAACACTTGACAGGATTATGGGCTTTCTTGGCTCCAACACGAGATTTGAACCCTTGACTTCAAATATTCTGAGATCCTGGGGCCTCAGATCTCTGGAAAGGGGTGGAGCCTGCAAAGCTGGACTCCTGGAGGCTCGCTCATCCCTCTCCCAGTGACCATGGCTCGGTTACCGATGGGGACTGCTTCCCACCAGAGTGTTGTTTTATAGCAGATTTGCCAAGAGAATGCGCAAACCAGAGCATTTTCTACTTACAAGTTACAAATTGCGCAATTAAGGGTTGGAAAAAGGGGGTAGGGGAAGCAAAATAACATCTGCTAAATATTAAATGTGTATCTTGCCTCCTAAATATTATAAATGAGCTCTGTCAGATCACTCTGAGCGCCATCTTTTCTAGCTTAAACGCTGACATTCAAACACCAGTGTTAATTGCTCACTTGCCATTTGTTTCATATACACTCTAAACTTATTGTCCCAATGTTATATCTATCATTTCCTGTCTAAATCCTTTCTAAGTTCCTCCTTTTTTCTTCATTTTAATAAGTTCAAATTTTCAACTGTTTTTATTGCATTCGGTCTCAATAGAAGTAGAAGTTGGGTATCAGCCTACACTGTTGCTTTGATTAGGAAGCAAAAGTGACTGAAAGGTATGGCATAGGATGTACTTATAAGGCATGGGACATTAGCCACCCATCTGTTCATAATCACGTGGCACAGTGAGTGGAACCAATTCAGCGTAGGAGAGTATGCAAAAAGTAATCCAATGATCTCCACTACCCCAGGTTTCTGTGTTGCTTATTCAATTTAATCTGGGTGTTATTAGGCAAGTAGACCTTGCAAAAATGGTGATTAAATGCAGACAATTCTTGGTTTGAGTGAACCAAGCTGTTGATAAAATGTAACTGCATTCTTAGTTCAACTGCAAAGCATTTAAAAGAACCTTGCTTCCAGAGCATATCCATCCAGAAGACAGCTTTAAGAGAACAATGAGATCACTTGGACACAGGAAGGGGAACATCACATACCGGGTCCTATTGTGGGGAAGGAGAGGGGAGGGATAGCATTAGGAGATATACCTAATGTAAACAACAAGGTAATGGGGGCAGCAGACCAACATGGCACATGTATACATACGTAACAAACCTGCACGTTTTGCACATGTACCCTAGAACTTAAAGTAAAATAAAAATAAATAAATAAATAAAATTTTAAAAAAAAGAAACTAAAATAGGTCAGGGCCGTTTTTGTTTAAATGGATGTAGGCTTAACTGATTATTCCTATAATAAAAGAAGTTTCCAGGGAGATATCCCAGAGCATTCAACTGAGTCTTCCACCCGGCATAGGTGTCCCACACCCAGTTCTGTTTTACTCCTGGGTTACTTTGGGAAAGGGTAATAGAACTTCTATCACTCTTAGCCTTTAACATCTATATTCCCTCCCCCCACACACAAAAATTCATGTTCTGCTATTTCAGTGTTAAGACAGTCTTCAAAGAACTTTCCAAACAGGTCTAAGGAGATAGCTTAACCCTGCTTATTCCTTGAATACCAAGAGAAGAAGGTAAATAATTCACAGATTTGTCTCTGCCCAAAGACATTCCTAAAACAGAAGTCACTTTCTAGGCTTGTCAGAGAGAAACTGGGTGTATCCATTACTCATGGTCTAACAGTGGGGTACTGTTCAGTTCTGCTGACAAGTTGTATGCTGAGCAGTTTTTGTCCTTGTTTTTTGTTTGTTTTGTATTAGCTCTAGAGGACAAAATCCCAGTCCTTGGCACAAACTCAGGAAATGGAAGCCGGAGTCTGTTTTTTGTGGGGCTGCTGATTGTGCTGATTGTCAGCCTGGCACTGGTTTTTTTCGTGATATTTCTAATAGGTAAGTACCACCACAGGTTTCTTTTTTATTACTTGTATGCATTTATTCATAGCTGGTTGACTTTGCTCCTGCAGAGTTTGCACCCTCCAGTCAATGCTTCCTGGTGGTCAGTGCTTACATTGAAAGAAGGAATGCCTCGAGTGAACCCTGCTGGCTGAGGACAGGGTCCCTTGGGCACAAACCCACCGCAGAAGCCCACAGTGCCAGAAGTCCATGAATGTGTATGTTGAATAATTCTGTAGCACTTTAATTTCTCACTTGGAGCCTCTAGCTGCCCAATGGAAGGCAACTTATTCTGGTTGATTCTAGCTTTACTTTATCCAATGCCTAGATTTCTCCACTAAATTCAGATCTATAACACATAGTCACATTGAGGCTTTGAACTGAACTCGCTCCCACGTTTTCTCACTTGCATATCATCCTAGACATCAATGAGAAGAACTTGAGGGCTTGTTTAAGGCCCCAGAGACAGTGTTGGAGATGTATAAATGTGGCTTCTTTCCAGTTTGATCATGTTCAGGCAATCTGCTCCTAATATAACCTGCTTTGTCTGCTCCTGGCCTGGGTCATGCATGTTGTGACCTTGAGTGGTGACTCAGACTTCCCCACCTCAGCTTCTCAGTCAAGGATCCTTCAAGCCTCCAGCGCCGCCACCCTCTCTGCCTTGGATGTGGGAGGGGTGCTGTCCACCTGTGGTGCTGTGGACCTTGGATGTGGGAGGGGTGCTGAGCATTGCCTCTTTCCACGGAGCCCAGAAGTTTCCCCTCTCATCTGGAATTATTTTGATTCTCTTCCAGATGACTTACGAGTAGATGGAGCCTAAGGGAAGGTGTCATCTTTGATACCTTTTTGCCTGGGTGTACTGCACTGTCATTTCTTTCACCCCTGAGTGCTTTATAGCTTTTGGAAGGGCTTAATTTAATCTCATTCAGGATTAGAGGAGGCAGAGGTGGTGATGACGATGAGAGGAGACAGGTGGGCAGAGTTCATGATGACCCTTTCACCACTTCCAATCCCATTTCCTCCCCCAAAAATTCCTCCCTCCTTGCAGCTTGAAGGTCTTTAGCCTCTGGAGAAAAAGGGACTGGGAGGGAGGGGTCATGTTTAATTGCTTCTCTTGCACCTGGCTGATGCCCTTTTGCATTTAGAAGCTAACATGTGAACTATTTTTACAATAGTTGCAAACTTGCAACTGATGATCAGTTAGGGGAGGCTTGGCTACTGAACCAGCAATGCCAGAAAGAGCACATGGGCTAGTATTCTGAACCATTACTCCAACATAAATTAATGCTGGGCATGTCATTCTACCACACCCGCCTGGGGGTAATAACCAAGTTAAACTGTTAGGAAATTTTAGGTATGTCTACAGACATGTAAACACCTCCCCCCCGCGCCAAATTCTTTTTTTCTGTGAGATAAGTAGCAAGATTGAGGGAAAAATACCAAATGCTATATATTGAGTCATTACTCTGTCCCAGACACTGTGCTAAGCCCTTGATACCTCTTTGTTCACAACCTTGTAACAACTCTGTAGTGTAGAATCCATTATTATTATTATTATTTTAAGATGAAATCTTACTCTGTTGCCCAGGCCGGAGTGCAGTGGTGTGATCTCAGCTCACTGCAATGTCACCTCCCAGGTTCAAGTGATTCTCCTGCCTCGGCCTCCCAAGTAGCTGGGACTACAGGTGTGAGCCACCATGCCCAGCTAATTTTTGTACTTTTAGTAGAGATGGGGTTTCACCATGTTGGCCAGGCTGGTCTCGAACTCCTGACTTCAGGTGATCCTCCCGCCTTGGCCTCCCAAAGTGCTGGGATTACAGGTGTGAGCCACCACACTCGGCCAATTCCATTATTATTTTGGTTTTATGAATGCTGAAACTGAGGTTTAGAGAGACCTATTAATGTGTCCAAGGTCATGTTGCTAGTAAGTGGCAAATTGGGGCTCAAGGACACTCCACTTGACATCAGAGACTATGTACTTTATCAACATCACTATGTTCCACTTGTATGAATAACATTTATTTTATATTTGCCTTGAGTGTTTTTTATTGAGGACAAAGTCATATTAAATGAGAAACAGAAAGATCAGGTGAATAAAGAAGAGTGTCTTTTTATTGGACAATTGCTCTGTGTTAGATACATTAAGTTTATTACCTTAAATCCTTCCTCTAGCCATCTTAGAAAATTTAACTCTGATAAGCAACCTCAAAGTGTTCCATTCTGTATCTTATTGCCAAAGGTCTTGTGTATTTGGAAAATATTGTTTTTCCATTCTAATGGGTGGTCTGAGGGGGAATGATTACACATTCATTTTGGGCTGGTAATTCAGAACAAGCAGACTTAGGTCAAAATAGGCTGGAACCCAAAGTATGTAATTTCTCAAATAAGGAGTGAAAACCTTTTTCTGAGAATGGGTCTCAAAATAAAGCAGCATAGCAATCGCGTCTAGGAGGACAATCAAACATGCTGACAGTTTCCTTTGGTTGCTCACAGCAAGGTCTTTCTTAGCCATAATTGGTGTGAAGTTGCCAAAGGTAGCCTAGGCTGGCACCAAGAGGTTGTAAAAACAATTCACTGGCTAGGCAACTTCAGTCTTCACCGGTTTCTCTCCTGGGCTTCTGGCATGCATGGATACGGGAACAGGGGATTTGCCAAGAGTGTCTTTCAGCATCCGCTGAGCACCAGTGCGGGGCTCTGATGAATTTCAGTGGAACACAGTGGAAACCAATGTAACACAGTCTGTTTTCTGTTTTGAAGTTCAAACTGGAAAAAAGATGGATGATGTGTCAAGAAGACTAACAGCTGAAGGAAAAGACATAGATGATCTTAAGAGAATAAACAACATGATTGTAAAGCGACTCAACCAACTGGACTCGGAACAAAACTAAAGAAATTATTTTTCTGAGAGCAACTGCTAACACCTTGAGCTTCTTACTTTCCTAGGAGTGTACAGGGTTAGGAACTGAGAAACTGCACTTCTTCAGGCAACAGATGATCTGGTCAGGGAACCCATCCCTGGGGCCCACTTTCTGCAGCAAGATGGGATCAACTCCAAGGCAAGTGGGCATGGGAATAGGAACTAAAAAGGGGTGAACTTGTCTCAGCCCCCTTTTATGGTAGGACACTTCATCTTTAATGGGGTTAAGGGTGGGCGGCTAGCAGGGAGGAAAATCAACAGAACGCAAGAGAACTTGACTATGTACATACAGGTTCTTACCGAAGAAGCTTTGCTACCAGAACAAGTTCACTGTGTCAGTGAAGTTCATGACACCTCATGCACCTTTACAGATGCCTGGGAAAGCCTGAGAAATTCATTGAGTTTTATGTGTTGAAGGGAACCAGGTGATTACTCTTTTCAATAAGACAGATTCTGCTCAGGTGATTAGAATTTAACTCTATTTCCCCAGGGACAGCAATGGGTGGGCCCCAGAGCTAGTTGCTGTCTAGTGTTTGCTGGTGAAAACATGAGCAGTAGTTATGGCATTGGACCTGGTTATGTGGGGTTGGAGGTTGAAAGGGAAAGCCTAATTAATTCAACTAATGTTTAGTAAGCTCCTGCTCTGTGCAAATCACTCTACTCTAGAGGAGCTTCCATAAGAGTGCAGGATAAAGAAAGGAGATGGACAGTTATATGTAATTATATAAGCTTCGTTTACTTTGTTTCTCATGAAAAAACCCCTTTGGTACCCTGCTGATTGATTTGGAAGAAATCTGGCAGGTTTGTGGCCTTTGCTAAATTACACTAGGAAATTATGTAGTTAGAATATTGGGAACCTGCATTAGTTCCAGCAACGAAAGTAAGACACACAGCATATGACATAAGATACAGTGTGAAATAAATGAGCTTAAAAAGCATGAGTCTTAGAAAATCTTTTATTTAATATAAAAATATTCTACCAGTCAATTGAAGAATGTATTATGATTTTATCATTTTGGGTTGATCAAAAACATTTGGGTTTACTAGGATATTAAACATTCACTTTATAACACTAAATAGTTAATGAAATAAACACAACACATTTTGCTTATCCAGTTTTGCACTCAAAAACCATTTGTATTGATACTCTTTTTCTTAAAATTGATAGCTATCATGCAGAACATTGTTAAAATGAGAAATTTGCAATTACTGGAAAATCCTTTTTGACTATTGATGGAGTATGGCCAAAATCATTGTTATCACGATTTGTTGTAAAGTTGTTTCAGAAACTGATGATCTGATGCAACAGTTCTTTGAAAAAATCACTTATTTCTTTCCTTTCTGTATGCTCTTATTATACTTTTCTACCTTTTCTGTCTAAACAGTGGATATATTTCATCCTCAGTGATAACCTTTAGTCCGAGAAATTTATGGTTTTTACAACATAAAATAGTGTCAGATAAGTCATTTTTTTCCTCTTTTTGGAGGTTATACATATAAAGGACTTAAAAATATAAAGGACTAACTCAATAAATGTTAGTTGTTATTATAATGATATGATATTGTTAAAAGTAGTAGGTGTGGCATAGTGGAAATAACCGGCTACATTTAAACCTCTATTGGTGAGACTAAGGACCAAAAATTGTTTTTGTGCCATGGTTTAAGATGATAGCCACCCTGATCTCTTCTGACCACGGATGATGGTGTGAGAGTCTTTTAGCAAAATCACTCGTTAAGTTACAGTATAAGAGGTGATCAGTATAAGCAGGAGGGTTTGTTGTTTTCCAAATGATCTAGTCTGAAGAACATAAGGATCCACATTCACCTACCTGCGCTGGAGCCAGGAACCTGTCTGTCTGCCCTAGGCTAAGGGCTTGACCCACAGGGTGCACTGGGAGGAGGAAGTGGGACACTAAAGGTAAGGCCCAGGAGAAGCAAAAGGAATAGAAGGGACAGCTGAACCAAGACATGTCCTGATAGGAAAAGATAACAGAGTTTTGCACTATTCTTTGGACTTCGGCTGTGTTCACAAAAGGCTGAGAGAGAGATGATTGTTCTACTAACAGATTTTATCTGCACGCCCTTCCTGATGTTGCTAGCCATTATGGGAGGATCACACATATCTTTTGACTCTAGGTCCAAGCTGTGTACTTTGTATTCTGCCATGAGGACCCCGGAAGAATCTTCTTATAGCCCCACAAACTTTTCTGTCTTGGTAACCACCTATAGGTGCTGGCCCAGCTCTGCATACCACTTATCACACACTACTGTGACACATGGAGGCTGTTGGGTCTTGGAGCTACCTGGAACTAGGAGGCCCTGGCTTCTAGTAAGGCCACTGAGCAGCAACCTAAGGGATACAGGGTACTTATCACTCAGGAATAGACCAGGATCATGTGGCCAGGACTCTGTCAATGGGCACCAATCCCAAAGCAAGAACAAAGCAACAAGGAGATATGAAAATAACACAAAACAACTGTTTTGTTCTTGGTAAAAATAGCCTGGGGAAAAGGGAAGAATCTTGGTGCGCACGTCATTTGGACTAACTGAGGTATCTTGTAATATATTGTGCAAACCATCATCTTATAACAAATTTTTATTGCTTAGAAAAAAAATTAATGGAAACAAGTTCTCCTTGAGTCAGGGCATAAAAATAATTTTATTCCAGCTTAACATAATGACCCTATTTATATTCAGGAGAGAAGGATAAGCAAAAGAGATCAATCATCAGAGAAGCCTGGTAATCTATCCCCTCTGTGAATGAGTTTGCCCCCAAGAAGCTGTGAAAAGAGAGAGCCTTAGAACTGTGGTCAGGCAGTGTATTTTCTTTTAAGGAAAAATAAAAATGTTCTTACTGGAATCCGTGCAGCCATGTATTTGGTGAAGATGAAGACGTCTCAGTAATTTTTTTTTTTTTTTACATAGGGAAAACATTACTGAAATGTAATTCAACACAGAACAAAAATCCATTTAATAAATGGGTACTAGGCATGTACACTGTGCCCAGCAGTGGGGCCGTGCTGTGCTGTCCTGTGCTGGATACTACAAGGGGTCTCAGCGGCGGCGAAGGCATGGACCCTTCAAAGAGGTTTCCGATCTGGTCGTGCAAATAAGCCATGTACAGGCAACCAGTAATGATCTGTAATCATGAATCATAAATAGCAGTTCCTCAGTGTGCCCATCCGAGTATCACTTGAGAGGCTGGAACAACCCTGATTCTTGGACCGTGACCTTGGCTATTCTGACTTAGCAGGCGTGGGGTGGGACTAGGAATTCCTGTTATGAAATGCTGCTGTGATGATTCTGGTGCTCAGTTTGGGTGGCTGGACTGATAATGGATTCAGAGTAAGCTTGGGTTCTGATTCTGGTTCTATGCAGGAGTAACAGTGTGGCCTTGATCATGTTCCTGAATTCCCCTGACTTTCAGCGTTTTCTTCTGTATCATGGGAGGGTGTTGCTGTTGGTGAGAATAAGGGAGTTGGCACAAAGCCCTTCAGTCTCTGTGTTGTTTATAAGTCACTAAAAAATTAAGTGAACTTAAATTGTGTATTAAAGAGGGGGTCCATTCTGTAGATATTATTTTCAGTGTTTAGGCAACACTAGTAATCTCTTGTCCAAGAACCCCCAAATGTGTTCAGAACATGCCTGTGTCACTTCCTCCCTCACTCATTTTTATTTTCTCTTTATTTCCATCCCATTCCTGTACCTCCGGTCCCACTTGTCTTGACCTCTTCAACCGCACAGAGCTTAGGTTCCAGTTTATGGGGCTGTTGAGGGCTATTTTGATAGCAGGTGTGAGCAAGCACCTGGGAACCCTAAAGGGTGAGGGACCAGAGGAGAGTCCAGGCAAGGGGCTTGCTCTACATACTGCCCCAAGAGAGCCTGGGAAGATCTGGTTGAGAAAAGTAGTGCTGCTCCGGTCTCTGCCTAAGGGAGTAGCTACACATTAGACTCACCCCCGCCTGATCCCACCCACATCAATTACATCAGGATCCACCAAGTCCCATCATTTTGAGTGGGAACTTCCAGTCTTGAGTCTTCTTCTGAAGACATTTTCTAGACCCTGTGATAGGAGAAGATTGACATTCCCTTCTGGGATGGGCAGATGTCCCTTATTTGATCTAGCCGTATAAGGGACTTAGAAACAACTCTACTCTTCAGATTTAGTGGGATTAAAAATGTAATCAACCAATATTAAAATATTCAGTAATCAATTGGAACCAATGACAGTCATGTGCCGTGAACTGAGACAAGTGATTGATTTATTCCTCAGGAGCTGAGGAGCAAAACCAAATGTTAAAGTGAGCAGTGATAGGCTGTTATGTAGTACAGTGCAACTCCTAAAACAGCAAAGAATAAAATTTGTCTTAAATTTAGCTGAGTTTTCTGTCTTTGCAAAAGAGTCAATTTGGACAAAACTTGTGTTGCCCTTGAATTTCCTTCACCACTTCAGGGAAATCAAAAGAAGTCACGTAATCGGTCAGAAAGAAATTCACAGAAGCATTTACTTCTGTTTCATTTCTTTGTTTTCTCTCTTTTTTTTTTCCCCTTCAAGATTAGTATTAACATTAACATAACTGGGAATTCTTCTGTAGACATTTGCTTTTTGGCTAGCAGTGTGGGGAGTAGGATGTGAAGGTGCATAGGAACAGAGAAAGCAGCCATGGCATGAAATATAGAGCCCACCTGCAAGGTGGCAGTGTTTGAAGTCTTCTCAGATGGAGGCAGGCATGAGATATTTCATGTCTTCCCAAGTGGATAAAGAACGAATGATCTGTGAAAAATGCAGTCCTGAATTTAGAGAGTCATGATCCTAATTCTTCATTTCTTGGCCTCATCTGTTCCCTTTTAAATTTTGAAACTTGATTCATTTTTCATGCATGAATCCCTAAAGAAATGAGTTGTAACAGGCTTATTTCATTAGAAACATTCTTTCTGAATGTGGAGTGCTGCTGCCACAGAGCATTTATTGTTTAATGAACAAATGGAGCAGACCAAACAATTGAAAACCAGTTAATAATTCAATTATGGCTTCTCCACTGCTAAAAATGTCTAATTTGTCATTCCCTAAAATGATTTCAATATTGCCAGAATCAGACTAAATTAGAACTCTACTCTTTGTCCCCTTCCCAAACCTAGCAAATTTCTTTAATATTCGTAAGTCAGGGTCAGCTTCTGAATTACTGTAAACTTATATAGAGGCTCAAAAACAGTTTTTTAATAGACTCAGGAAAACACTGATGAAAGACATGAGGCAGCCTTTGACATTCAGTCTGGGACCTTTTAAAGAAAACCTTCCGTGGAGATGCTAGAAAACCCAGGTTCTTGCCATATTACTTGATAGAAGTCACAAAGGAATCTTTTATAATTGTTTTCCCTCCAACTTGATGCAATTCACTCTTCTTTTGAGCCTAGAACTTCATTCGAACCTCTTAGATTTTGCCTTGTAATTATGTATTTGTGTTGTACCCTTTGTTTGATTCTGGTCTGGGCATCCCCAGCATGTTAGTACATTGCTCACTATCGTGAATTTGTTTAAATGAATTAAGCTAGGAGGAGTTTCCAGGCTGCCTGCATTGCCTCTGATTTGCAATTAGAGCAAAGTGGTGTTCACTAATAGGAGAGGAGGGACACCTGGTGGCAGTTGGGTACTTGAAGTGAAGGAGGTCCATTTGAAAGAAAGAAGGCAAGTGAGAGGATAGAGTATGTGTGGGATATTGGAGGGAGAGCAAATGGTGGCAACTGACCTAGAACAACTGGGAGCTGCAACTGGAGGAAATGGCCATGAGCAGGCTAAGAGGGCCACGTAGACAGTGGTGAAAACTGTGGACTTGGAATTGAAGGACCTGCCTTTGAATCTGGCTCTGCTGCTCACAAGTTGTGTGACTTTGGCTAAGTTATTTACCTTCCCTGGGCCTTGATCAGCTCCTCGATAAAATGGGAATAATATCTCGCAGACTTGCTGTGACAATTGAACAAAATGATATCTAGCACTTGGTAAGCACTGGATTTATGAGAGGGGCTAATGTTTTTATTTGCAGAAAGAAGGGGGAAGGCAGGGTCTGAGGCCCAGACAAGACCTTCTGCTGGCTCTAGCGAGGGGCTGATGTTTCTTTTGGATTTGAGGAATTTTTCTCAGAAGGGAGCTCTCTGATCCCACTTTTAGGAAGGTCTGCACAAGGTAACCTTATCTTCAGGCCTCTTCTGGGAAGAATCTTCCCGTGAAGCACTAGGAATTTATTAAGCTCCTGATGCTTTCATCACGTAGACGTGCATCCCTCATGGATCTTATCTCTAAGTGGGGAAGCAAGGTTACCACACAATGGCAAAATAAGAAAGAAGACATGGTTAAGCGCCCAAATGTATGACCCAGAAAATAAGAGCTGGAATGGTTCAGGGGAGGGCAGACATCTCCTTGAGCAGACAATAAGCTAACTGCTATCCCAGGAAAGCCCTCAGCCCCATGCAGACTGGGACAGTTGGTCACCCTACCTTTAGAGAGAATAACAGAGCCATCTGGAGAGTTTCTCTGGATGTCTCTACAGAACCACCCACAACTTCACCCTAACTTTTAGCTATTCCTTAAGACTCAGATTGAAGTAAACTGCTTGTTTTAAGAACTGACTTCTGTCCTTAGTACAATTTCCTATTCCTAACCGGAGACCATGTTCTATCTAGTCAATTTGTCCCTTTCCAACTTGTAAAATATTTCTGAAATCCATCTCTTCCTCCCTACCCGTACCGTCTATGCTCTACTTAAGCCCATAATTGCGTTTTGTCCAAATGATCACAACAGCCTTCCCACTGGTCTCGTAGACTCTGGGTTTGTCTCTTTCAAGTCCTATTCCACAAGGCCATTAGGATAATCTTCTTAAAAATGTAAATCTATACCCTCCCTAGTCAAAAATGTGTAATAGTTCTCAAATCCTGCTTTGTAGGTTCTTTATAGCATGCTATTTCCACAATGTCTTTGTTCATAGTGTCCCTTCTGTTTGGGATATTCTTTCTAATCCCTTCATTTCAACATCCCTCCTGTATGTATCCACTCTTCTCAAACAGACGCTCTAAAATGTTTTTGGGTTTGCTTCCTCAAGGAGTCCTACCCCGATATTTTCAGGCACCAGATGGACTTTGGAGTCAGGTGAACTGGATTAGAATCTTAGTTCTGATTCTTAAAAGCTCTGTGGCCTGGGAAGGAAACTTAACCTCTCTCTCAGTTCCTTCCTCTCTGAAAATGAGGGTGATAACATTGACTCTATAGTGTTTGAAAGGGGATCACGTGTTTGTGAAACACTTAGAGTACTCGTGGTTTATAGATAGCCTTCCACTGGGCTGTAACCACCACGAGGGAAGAGACCATGTCTCCCTTTTTCATCCTTGAAACCTTAGTGCCTAGTAGTGTCTGGCAGACAGAAGGCTTTTTGAATAAATGAATAAGGAAACAGTAGCTTTTAGGAATGTATTTATATACATAGGTATTTCCTACAGTTTCCTCCTTATTAAAATTGCTTGGGGATAAGAAACCTTTAATTTTCCTAGGCTTTCTCTTATTTGCAAATGCATCTCTTTACTCCTCAAAGGTGGATTGTGGATTCTTCATGAAGAGTGATTTAACCTGGAAAGATTAGAGATGAAAGTTGACCAGGGAAAGCTTTTCTTAACTTGTAGTGACCTTTATGGAGGAATGCATTGCTTAGTGAACTCTGATGATGCAGCTCGTCCAGTCAAGGTCCACTCTCCTTGACCTTGCAGCTGCTGTCCAGGAGAAGGATGATGAGGGGGAGCTCAGTCAGCAGGTGAGACAGAAAGGGGGTCTTGCAGGAAAAGGGGGTGAATAGATTGTCCTTTTTCTTGCTTTACTCTCTACTCAAATTTGTCTGGTTTTTGTTTGTGCGTTTTGTTTTGTTTTCAGACGTAGGAGAAAAGAGATTTTGCTGGTAGTGGTGCAATTCTTTTTTTCTTCTTTTTTCTTTTTTTTTTTTGAGATGGAGTCTCACTCTTTTGCCTAGGCTGGAGTGCAGTGGTGCGATCTCGGCTCACTGGAACCTCTGTCTACTGGGTTCAAGCTATTCTGCCTCAGCCTCCCCAGTAGCTGGGATTATAGGCACCTGCCACCACGCCTGGCTAATTTTTTGTAGTTTTAGTAGAGACAGGGTTTCACCACACTGGCCAGGCTGGTCTTGAACTCCTAACCTCAAGTGATCTGCCTGTCTCGGCCTCCCAAAGTGCTGGGATTACAGGCGTGAACCACCGCGCCTGGCCTGTGGTGGAATTCTTTACAGTCTGAATTTAGTGCAGGATCAGCTGTGTGATTTGTGGAGCCCAGTGCAAACTGAAAATGCAGTGTAGGCCCCGTGTTTATAAATTCTTAATAATTTCAAGATGGCAGTAGCAGAGTACTAAACCAAGCACAGTGTCCTCGGCAACTGCACAGGTTGGCAACCTAAGAAACTGCTCTAGTTTACAGATTATAATAATACTGGCAGACAAGAAAGTCTGTGTGTTCCTGACATTTTCTGCAGTGTTCAGCTCAATTCCTGACTTACGAAGTTTAGAAAAAGAAATACCCAGCCAGTAAGTCCTCACTTCATCATAAAGCTCTGCTATGTTCCCTGTTATTTACACTGTCTTGGTCTTTTTGGTTTGTTTTGCCCAAGACCCTGAACATCTTCACATTATGGTTTCTCCAGGTTTAATTATTTTCTTGTTGTTTGTTTTTTTAAAACAGGGTCTCGACCTGTCACCCAGGCTGGAGTGAAATGGTGCTATCATAGCTCACTGTAACCTTGACCTCCTGGGCTCAAGTAATCCTTCTGCCTCAATCTCCCAAGTAGCTGAGACTACAGGTGTGTGACACCATGCCCAGCTAATTAAAAAAAAACTTTTTTTTGTAGGAACGGGGTCTTGCTTTTGTTGCCCAGGCTGGTCTTGAACTCCTGGGCTCAAGTGATCCTCCTGCCTCAGCGTCCTAAAGTGCTGGGATTACAGGTGTGAGCCACTGCGCCACCGGGCTGTGCCACTACTCCGGGTTTAGTTTTTTTGTCTGCCTGCTTTCATCCTTTCTGTTAGAAATTTGAATGTGCACTACATTCTTTCATTCCTACATTCTTTCTTCTTTGCATTTGTTGTCCTTTAACCAGATTTTCCATCTTTAACTCATTTAGATTGTCTTTGTTAAAAAGCTGTCCTTCTATGGTCATTTTAGTTTTCTTTGGATGCTTTCCAATTTTCATTTTTTCCTCAGCAAATAAAGTGTTTAAAATGGAGTATGGTGATCTAGGAGCCATGGATGTGAAGGCAGAGCGTAGGCTGCATTGGTCTTAGGAGACCCAGCTTATAAGTGGATGGTTCGCTAACCCCCCAGCGACTGTTATGCTCTAAATTAGGCCTACTCTTTTCTCATGGTTGCCTTCTGACCCAGTATACTTGGCATTTCCTTTTTCAAGCTTTTCCTACGTCCATGTTGTATCAGTTTCCTAGGTGTAGTTTTTACTACCAATTATTTTAGCACTCACCTTTAGTTGAATCTTGATTGATTTTTGACTATTTCTTTATTTTCTTTGACTCCATATCAACTTATTCTTTGGTCTTAATTTTTGACCTAAGAAAAGAAAGTCCACCCATATTGGGTCAGATATTTAACCCAGGATTCTGCTTTTGGCGGTCAAGGATATTTTATGGGTGAATATGGTGGTTTTCCATAGTTCCTCTGAGTGATTAGAAATTAAAAACACATTATGGATCTATAGCATATGATATTAAATTCTTCCTCATAGCTGTTTATGTATTTTAATTTTTGACTTTCTGACTTCCCTCTCTTTCTCTTCTCTTCTCTACTGCCTCAGTCCATAATTTCTAAAGCAGGTTTTGTGCCTTCAAGACTATTGCCTAGGATGGGGTAATCAAACTAAACAAAGCATTGGAAAATCTGTATCTATGAATAAACAGAATTGTTGTTTATTCCTTATCAAAAAAAAATTGCAACCTCAAAATCTACTAAAAGAATGGGACTTGCTTCACAGACCTGTTGGAAAAGATATCTTTTCTCAGTTTGAATGACTGCCATAGACTGGTGTGGATACGAATTTATCATGCTTAATATGAACAGGGCAATTAAAACTGTGCCTGATGTCACCCACTTGTGTCTAGATCTTAATGTTCTCAACACTAAGTGAACATAAAAATGGAAAAAGTCCTAATAACGATCTGCAGTTCAAGTATACTGTCTTTCTGGAAATGGTAACATTGCTGAAGTTTTTGGTACTGAAATTTACACTTTTTTTTTTCATTGATTAAAGATGTTTGAACAGCTCATTCTCTTAAAAGTAAGTTTTAAAAGTGATCTACATGTGTAGTTAATGGCTAATAGCTAATGTATTCTAAATTCTGAAGTGGATTTAGAGTAAAGAGTGGAGAGTTTTTCCACTAGGTGGTAGGATTTTGCCATGGTCATGTCTCAAAATGTTGAGAGGAGGAAAAGTAACTTAAGAAGAGTAAAATTAAGATAGAAAGTGACTGTAATAACACCACACATTGATCAAATAGATTTTTTTTCTTGGCACAAACGCAGAAATTTACTCCTAATGTATCTTGAAGTAGGCCCAAAATAAATTCAAGGATTTTTAATTTTCAGAAAAAAACTGGGTATTAAAAGAACACTTTTAGAGACTTAGTTTGTATTTTATATCCGTTTATACTTGTTGGATTTCTTTTTTGATCATACACAAGCTTTGCAAATTCAAAAAATCAGTTGGAAACCTCTGTGAGACCCCAGTTCTCTCTGCTTATAGAATGTCTTCTAGCAAGTACATCATGTCTGCATTTCTCAGAATTTTTTTTTTTTTTTGAGATGGAGTCTTGCTCTGTCTCCAGGCTGGAGTGCAGTGGTGCGATCTCGGCTCACTGCAACCTCTGCCTCCTGGGTTCAAGCAATTCTCCTGCCTCAGCCTCCCGAGTAGCTGGGACTACAGGCATGCACCACTGCACCCAGCTACTTTTTGTATTTTTAGTAGAGATGGAATTTCCCCACATTGGCCAGATGATCTCGATCTCTTGACCTCATGATCCGCCTACCTCGGCCTCCCAAAGTCCTGGGATTACAGGTGTGAGCCACTGCATGTGGCCATTTTTTTTTTTTTTTTTAATTAACAGCTTCTTTTTTATGTTAGTACCTTTGTGGAAAAAAAATCTTGGAACTGAAAAAAGGAAAATCTCAAAAGGTCTTCCTTATTGTCAAAACAATTTATTGAATTTCTAGTTGCTTCTAAGGACATTTTTATTCCAATGCTCAGCCTTCCTTGCTGATTTAAACGTGATTGTGTTGCTAGTAATACTTATTTTACATATAATAAAACATGCTTCAATTCATTTGCCATAGTTCTAACCAGGAAATAAGATTAGAAAATATTCCTTGTTCTTTAGGTTTTTACTTTGACTATGGAATTAAAGTGTTTACATTTCCATCTAGTTTCTCTGAATAAAACCTTGACTCCTATGCTAACCTCCTTTAATTTTTCCTTATTCAATAAATGAATCTTCCTGATCCTTTTATCATTCCCCTGTGTGACACCCTGGCCCTTTTCCCTACATCCTTTGAGCTCCACAAAGGCCTCTGTTGAAAAGAGGATTCAGCTGTAGCCTCAATAGATTTGGGTCAGGCTCTATGATTAATATTTAATTTCAGGCCTTAGATAAAGGTCGGCCAGACGTTGTTTCTCTCTCTGTCCCTTTGTGTCTAAACTCACAGTGTACTTTGCCACATAGAGCCATAGCCCTGACCTTGTAACCTTTCTGCTATCTGGGTCTTTCTTCCAGTACACAGCTTGTCTTCCTTTCATGAAAATTTCACAAATTGAAACCTGATTTTGTAGTGGAACTGGGCTCAGGCTCTTGTTAACTCTCACACTGACCTGGGGTGCTTTCCTACATGAAGATGACACACCCATTCTACAGGGTGCATGTTCTGGACTGCTTTCTCCTGTTGTGGCAATGCTTTTGGCAATCCTTCTAATGCTCCTGTGGCACTCCCTTACTGATAATTTGCTAGACAACTATTATTTATTGCCTATTTTGTGCCAGGCCCTGTGCAGAGTGCTGGGGATATATAGGTACATAAGGTAAATGTGGTCTCTGCCTTTACAGGCTTCATATCTAGTGTGGGGTAGAGATGAGCAAGGCGGCAATGATAATTCAGTGTGGAAATTTAGGATGGGAAAAGTACAGGATGCTCTGGGAATCCAGAGAAAGGGAGTCTAATCCAGGCCTGGGTGGTAAGAGAAAGCATATCAGTTACTAGTGCTAGGCAACAAATTTCCCCAGAGCTTAGTGGCATAATACCACCAATTGATTACACTTAGAGCATTTGTGGGTCAGGAATTTGGGATGGGGATAGTGGGGCAGTTCTTCTGTTCTATACCACCTGGGACCTCATCCAGGAAGACTTGAATGACTGGGAGCTAGCATCATGGGAGGTGTCTTCATTTGCATATCTGGCCCCTGGGCAGGACCCACACATGACCTCTTCATGAGACCTGGATTTCCTCACAACATGACAGCCTTGGAATGGTTGGATTCCTTACATGGGAAGCTCAGAGCTCCAAAGAGCATGTGGAATGAGAGATATTGATATAGCCATCTTTGGAAAACCCAATATGTACAGAATATTTCCCAGAAGAATCGAACAGTCAGCAGACCTAATGAATGTGCAGAAATTAGCTGGGCAAAGAGGAGGGAACAGTGTTTCAGGTAGAAGGAATAGAATAAGAACGTGGAGTTAAGAAATAAAGTGTAGTGCATTTGAGGAACTGGATGAAGTTCAGAATAATTGGGGCATCAGGTAGGAGGAGGAAGTAGTGCCTGATCAGGCTAGACAGTCAGGTGTTGATGGTGTGTGGGAGTTGGGTCCCACAGGACAGTGGGAAATTATTAAAAGGCTTTAAGGGAGAATAACAAAGTAATACTTGTGCTTTTAAAAAAATCACTCTGGCTGCACCGTGGAGAATTAGAAGGGCTAAGAGGTGAGGCAGTAAGATCAGCAGGCAGGAGGTTGAAAGCCAGAAGATCAGCCAGCAGAAATGTATAAGCCAGTTGTCAGATGGTGATGACCACTTGGAGCAGGAGGACTGGGAACGGAGAAGATATTTAGAGGCTCAACTGGGCTTGGTGATAATTAGATAAGTGGGTGAGGGAGAAGGAGGAGTCACACATGGTTCTCAGTTTTCTGGCTTGGGCCTCTGGGTAGATGAGAGTGCTGTTCACGGAGATGAGGGAATACTGAAAAGCAGGCTTTGTGGGTGAGGAAGTTGATAAATTCCAATCTGAGGTTGACCAAATTCTGAGAGGAACAGCAGATGTCCAGTGGGCAGTTGAATATATGGGTCTAAAGTTTCCAATCTGTGTTTTGAATCCATGCTTGATGTGATAGCTCATATATGAAACTGGTATTATGAGAAAGTATAAAGTCGACCAGCCAGCATGGACCCAGCCAAGTTCTGTCTTTATTAAATTTCACTGTGGTAAATTTTCTTTTCCTGATTTTCTAATATCACAGTGTTAATTTGCATACTTCTATTGAGTTTTAGGATCAAATAGCAAATCTGAATTACATATTTCACTTGCCACGTGGTCTTGGCTGGACACATGGCTAATTGATTAACTTAAAAAGAAATTAGCCAGGCATGGTGGCTCACACTTACAATCCCAGCACTTTGGGAGGCTGAGGCAGGAGGATTGCTTGAGGCCAGGAGTTTGAGAGCAGCCTGGGCAACATGAGGGGATGTCAGTGGGGCTGCAGGGATGTGGAGATGCAGTGACTATTTGGCAGTATTCAGTCTGATGGGGCCTGGGCTCTCAAAATGGTACCATGCTGCAGCTGTTTAGCACTCAGGCATGTGGAATTCAGTGTGAGCTCCCTTTCTGGAGTACTGCTGCCATATGGCCTCTAGAGAGCGTCCTATGCTAGTCTCAGGGACCCAAGAATTGAGGGGCTCTCCTGTAGTTAAGATTGCTAGAGTTCGTGGTGGGAATGTGGACTGCTGGGGATGTCTCACTTACCCTTTCCCTGCACTGGGGAGCCTTTCTGGGCTCCCAGCTGACCACCTCACTTCCCTCTCCTTTTATGCCTCTGGTATTTCCTGTCACTTCTCTGTTGAATTTCAGTGTTCTTTTAGATGTTCTATTTGCAGTGTGATTATCTACTTGCGATTTTGGTTGTTCTTTGTGGAGGAAGCGAGTGCTGGATGCTTTTCATTAGCCATTTTAAAGCCCTTGGGTAAGGTTAATTCTCCCCTACACAGTGGGTTTAGGGGCAGGGCTAATGAAGGAAAAAGTCAAAAGTAACTTGGTGGTTTAAAGTCTGGGTGACTGAGAGAACAGAGGTGCTGTTGTCAGAAACGAAGCCAAGAGGTAGATCTGAGTTGGAAGATAGGAGGACAAGAAGATGGGAGGATGATCATAGATCTAGTTTCTGAGTTTGAGATGATGATCTACTATCCTGAATGTTTGCTGATCTCAGAATGGCAGTGGTGGTGGAGGAGGCAAACCTGCACAGGTGGCATGGGAGGTGGTGAGGCCAGTGGCAGAGGCAGGAGGGGCAGCCGGGGTTAAACGAGGTGCTGAAAAGAGAGAGTGGATGGAGTTTGCAGGGCACCAGGAACCACCACTTACCCTGCCTGGCAAGTCTTGGATTAGGAAAACAACCTCTGAACAGCCCACCTCCCACTACCTGGCATTTTGGGAAACCTACTTTTCATAGGTGACAAGGGTGTCACCCTGTTGGGGTAATTTCTTCATGCTGTAAGAAAGTCTTATTTACCATGCCGGTGTTAATACTTTTCTAAGCAATAAAATCAATATCATCATTGAGGTTGACATCACTCAGGGTATTTTTGCCCCTATTTCAATTTATAATCTCTTCTATCTCAGTGGTATCTGCCAGACAATTCAGTCTTTATCTGTATCCACAGAATACATATCTCAGACTGGCTTCTCTCAGTAACTTCCAAATGTTCATTTTCCTAGCAGACCCGTAAAATTTTCTGTTTGTAATAGCCCTTACTTTAGTCTAAATTTACCTTTAATGTATTTTCGTAAAGATGCTTTGAGTATTAACAGAGCTAAGATGCCTCTCCAGGGTATGCATCTGTATTCTGTGTTTCTCTCCACCAAGCAAAATTTTCCAAGACCCTGAGCCCTCTTGTCTATCTAGTCAGTGAACTGCCATTGCTTTTGCCCATAGTCTTCCTGATGATGGCAGCAAAACTGTAAAGTAAGAGCCAAAGCCAGGGATACAAATGGAACTCTGCAAAGCTCCAAGTAGAGGTTCCAGAATCCAGAAAAACAAACATGCATGAGCTCTCAGGGAGGTAGTATGATGGGCTGAGGCATGAGATAAGGGGCCTCTGTTCCCCTCTTCTTGGTGGGGCCTGGAGGAAACAATGCACCCAGTATTTCATTCTCCTGAAAGACGGCAAATTACTCCCATTGTTGAATGTACCTTCCTTGCAGGCTTGGGCTGGCCAAGTGTCTCCTGGAATGGGGAAAGGAGATGAGTCCCCTAAAAGTCCTGTTTCTTGAAACTTCCCATATCTTTGTAAGAGTCTTATATGGAGGGAGAAACATATTGAGAAGGGGTATTGGGAAATCAAGCATAGCCCTCTGATGGGTGATGAGGAACTGTGCTGTTAATCTTGGCTGGCAGCTTGGTCAAATTCCCTCCCCAGGATTGACTGTTTTCTCCCATGTTACACTAGTCAGTCTCTCTCGCATGCTCTCTTTAGGCAATTGGCCACTGTTAACATCCACGCTCTATGCTCTGCCAAGCACCACTGGCTTTCCTCAACTCTTTTCTGAGAAGTACCTGAATGGTAACTGAATTGGTAACGGTGTGTCTATGTCACAAGGCCTGGACTAGAACAGAGATGTGGCTATATCTGGCCCACGGGGGTCAGTGACAACTCCCCTTCCTGCATTTATTTGCCTTTACTTGTATAACAAGGTGCCCTGATAGGATACTTTCCCTGAGCCTTTTGCTTGCTTTTGAGAGAAACTGACAGCTGTATGCTTAGTAAGTAGAGTCACATGGGACTAGATCTTTAATTGAAGAGTTAGAGGAGTTGAATTGTTCCTTTTAATGTGTTGCTGTAAGGCATCAGCGTGCCTGCTCTGGGCAAAGAGGTAAGGGGACTTTATGTCTGACTTGGAAGAGCCAAAGTGCAATTTTATTACATGCATAGATTGTATACAGGTAAAGTCAGAGCTTTTAGGGTATCCATCACCCAAATAACATACATATGTATGTTACCTAATGTACTCACTAAGTAATTTCTCATCATCTACCCCTGCCCAGCCCCCTACCCTTCCAAGTCTCCAGTGTTTACCATTCCACACTCTATGTCCATGTGTACACATTATTTAGCTCCCACTTATGAGTGAGAACATGTGATATCTTTCTGCATCTGACTTTTTTTTCTTAAGACAATGGCCTCTGGTTCCATCCATGTTGCTGCAAGAGACATGATTTCATTCTTTTTAAAAAAAATGGCTGAATCGTTTTCCATTGTGTATGTGTACCACATTTTCTTTATCTAGTCATCCATTGATGGACACTTAATGGGTTAGGTTAGTTCCATATTTAGGTTAATTCCATATTTTTGCTATGGTGAATTGTGGCATTGGTGTTTAAAATCTGGGGAGAAGATGGATCAGTTTGTACAAGAAGCCATGGAATGGGACTCTCATCTCTTCTTCCTAAGATTTAGAGTTTTGTGTTGGTTTTGAGTCAGCCTAAGTGGCCCTAATCCAGGCCCAAAGCCTGTCACACCTTGGGGCTGGTGAGGCTCTACAGCTGAGCATAATACAGAGATGCCACTCTTGCCCTGTGTCCTTTACATAAACAGCCTCTGAACTGCTGAGGCCCGTTGGGGAATGAAGTCAGCAGGACAGTGGAGAGGCCATGCAGGAGCCATGGGGAAGGTGGAGCCATGGAGGCAGGTGTGTAGGGACGGCTGCTCTGTTCCTACCAATCTGTGAGAACCTGTGGGGTAGCTTTTGAGGACTCCTCTTGAGGGTTTGTAGAGCATCTTTGTGGGGCTGAAATTCCTGCCTGGTTGGGAGGATGCTGTGGAGTCAGCAAACACTGAGCTTAAATATTAACAGAACATCATTGTAGACAAAAGCCGGGGCAGCCTGGGGTCATTCAGCAAAATTCTGAGGGTACCCCTGCTCTCACCTGCATGGCTGAAGGGCTGAACCATCTTCTCGGCTTGTTTTCTCAACATTTTGGGTTGCTCCATTGCTTTCAGAATCCCATATACTCGGCCAGGTTCTTGGTTTCATGATGCTTTAGTCAGCTTGGGTTAACATGACAAAATACCATCGACTGAGTGGTTTAAACAACAGAAACTTATTTTCTCACAGTTATGGAGGCCAGAAGTCCAAGATCAAGATGCCAGTGTGGTGAGTTTCTGGTGGGGACCCCTTTCCTGGTTTGTAGTTGTCTGCCCTCTCACTGTGTCCTCACATGGTGGGGAGACAAAAAGAGAGGGGAGGAGGGGCAGGAGAGACAGGGGGAGAGAACTTTCTGGTATCTCCTTTTATTAGGGCACTAATCCCATCATGAGGGCCCCACAGTCAAGATTTCATCTAAACCTAATTACTTCCCAAAGGCCTCATCTTTAAATACCATCATATTGGGGGTTTGGGCTTCAATATGTGAATTTTGCAGGGACACAATTCAGTACATAGCGTGTGGAATGCTCACCAGCCTCCCACTCATAGCTCAGTCTTCCTATAAAGGGAAAACTGTACTTATCCTTCTATGGGCAGCGCCATCTTCCCAGGAGGAGGAGAACCCACTGTTTCTCTGAACTTTTGCTCTCTGAACAGTCATTTTTCATCTTCCTTGACTTTGCTCTGATCTCCTTATGGAACATACCTGTGGAGTCTTGTGTCCTGTCTTTTGGGATGCCTCTAGCCAGGGACTAGTCAAGATAAGGAATAAAAGCTTAGTTTTGCCCCTGCAGCTCTCCTTCTCACATCTCAGGGATGGGAAGAGAGTTTTCAGGTCTCATCCCCTGTTGTGGTGGGATTTGGGGAGGAAGAAATTCTAAAGAGGCAGCCATAGGCTGCAGGGAATGGAGGCTGCCCACTCACAGCCCGGTAGCACTGCTAACCACCTACTCCAATGGGTCAGGACTTTTTTGCTGAAAGCTGTGGTGATTATCAAAATATTAAACAACCAATAACAGTCAAAATGGCTGCTGACCATAAACTGTAGATGATGAGATGGGAAAGATCACGTGACCCCCTTCGCAGGTGGGAACTGGAGTGGCTTGTTTCACTCAGCCTGCTGCTGGCCACTCCACGCGGGAGCGTGTGAGAGTGAGTGTGAGAACTGGAGCAAATGAACACTGAAACTGGCTGGTCACTCCTCTCTGGCGCGATCAGGCTCTGTGCGGGCCCTGCAGCAACATCCAAGTGTATTACAACCAGTGCTCTTTCAGCTCTGCCGTCTAGGGATGGCCAAGTGCCAACCAGCTCAGTGGAGGGTCAGGGTGGTGGCCCCTGCTCTCTCAGCACCCAGGTTCTCGTCTGGTGTCCAGGAAGAATCAGATCACGTGAACTGTTTAAAAGGTGATGAATGCAGAAGCCTTTATTGAGCGGTGGGTGGCTGTCAGCAGAAAGCGGGGCTGGAAAGGGGATGGGAAGGTAATTGTTCTCTGAAACCTGGCGTCTTCTGCTGGGGCCCCTTTCCAGAACCACGCTGTCTGAGGTTAGCTGCATCTGTCTTAGTCTCTGACACTCACTTGCTTCTCTTCTCACTGCTTAGCCACTTGTATTCTCGACACTCAGCGACTTGTATTGCTCTGCCAGCTGAAGTCTTTTATGGACACAGGATAGGGGTGGGGCAGGTAAAAAGGCAACATTTTGATGAAAAACAGGGTCAGCTGTTTTCACTTAGGGTGTGGTTCAAGGCTTAAGGGTGAGATTTAGCGGAGAGCCCAGCCCTTCTGTATCATTACCACCATATGGATGTAAATAAGCTAAATATCAGCTCTGGTTGTAAGTACCAGGACTCCTATTCCAATCAGGCTAAATAAGACTCCTGCAACTCTGGAACTGAGGGTGCGTTGGGGGTGGCTATGGTTTAAGCTTGACTGGATCCTGAGGCTCCAATGCTGCTGCTATAGCTTTGTGTGGGCGTCTGTCAGTCTCTCCTCTGCCCTCCCTCTTTGGGTTGTCCTCTTCCTGCAGGCAAGCTCTCCTAATGCAATGAGGAAGATAGTTAATGAAAATCCCATGGAAACATCCTTCCAGTTTAGCAACCAGCCCCAGTGGGAAAAGGCACTTCTCTCACTCTCTGCCTACATAGAGAAGGGCTCCATTGGGTCATAATAGCTCATGCCTATTCCTAGGCGTACCTCATTGCCCTGACCTAGGCAGTCACTGTGGTCAGGGCAATGAGGTATGATTATTGACCCAATCTGGGTCAGTTGTATCTGTGTGCATGTTTGTGCTTAATTGCATCATGAGACTCATATGGAACAGGGAAGAAACAGTTCCTCAAAAGAAACTGGGAGGTGCTGGCAGGCAAACATAAGAACCATCTACTATCTACTTGTTGATAACAAGATGTTGGTAAAGAGTAGAAGAGCTCCTCTCACCACAAACTTGTGCACTGCTGTAGTTGATTCAACTCATATCTTGGCTGCTGCTTCTAAAATTGGTGGGAGGAAAATCCCAAAAGGTTGACTCATGGTGATTAGAGTAGTGAGGGAGGAAGGGACTGCCTGTGTGGTGTGGTTTTCTTTCTGTGCGTTTACAGATGAATTATTGGGTGCTCTACTTCTGCCTTTCCCTGGGGGTGTCTAGTAGACACCAGTGCAGGGCAGGGAAGGTGAGGGGGCTCAGGCCACTTCCCCAGCAGCTCTCTCTCCTGAACTGGCATCCACACACACCTCCCTGCCATGCACATGCAGCGTTTCTGTGCAGGGTGTGGAGACACAGTTCCTTGTGGTGCAATGAGAGGTTGCATTAATATGACTCAGTCTGTGTTTTAAAGGTTTATTTTTAACAGTTGTGAGTGGGTTAGGGTTAGAAGGTAGTTGATGTTTAGGTATGAGTGGGAACCTGCCTCCCATTTTCATTCACTATAATTGGATGTGGATGGGTTTTTTGAGCAGAAAGTAGGATGAAAGAGGGGGCTTAGAGAAAGGAGGAGAGGGCCCACAATGGGAGATTGCTCCAGGCAGAGCAGCTGGAGAGCAAAGAAGATTTATAGCTGGAGGTGGGCACAGCAAACAGAAAGGGAAAAGAGGAAAAGGATGTGGGCGGAGATGGATGGAGATATAGGGAGTAAGGAAGGTGCAGAGAGAGGGGCTGGTGGAGGAGTTGAAAGCCAGGAGTGATTTAGTGAAGCAGTGATATGGAAAGAAGAATTTGAGAGTTGCGGTGTTTGTGAATCAGCCATGCAGATAAATATTTTAGCCATTGTGATAGAAAATATGTATCACAATTCATGGGATGTACAAACAAAACCTAGGAGGGTAAAGATTACAGATGGATGTCCACCATCACCACTATTTTGCTAATTTGATTCTGTAGCCCCTTAAACAGTAGCTAACTCACTTTTATTGAATGCCCTTTATATGCCAAGGATAGAGCTAACCACATTACCAGCATTGTCTCATTTCATGCTCATAACAATCCTATGAACAGGTGCTATTTAAGCAACCCTATTTTATAGATGGAGAAATAGGCTTGATGGCCCAGTGTTTTAGTTTCATAGGGCTGCTGTATCAAAGTACCACAAACTGGATGGCTTGGAACAACAGAAACTTATTGTTTCTCAGTTGTGGAGGTTGGAAGTCTGAAATCAAGGTGTCAGCAGAGCCATGCTCCCTGTGAAGGTGCTAGAGAAGGATCTATTCCAGGGCTCTCTCCTAGCTTTTGGTAGTTTCTTGGTTTGTAGCAGTAACTCCAACCTTCACATGGCGTTCTCCCAGTGTATGTCTGCCTCTTCACATGGCATTCTTTCTATAAATGGATAAATTTTGCATGAGGGGCATATCCCACCCCAGGATGACTTCATTAACTAATTTTAACTGCAACGACCCTATTTCCAAATAAATTCACATTCTGAGGCACTGGGGATTAGGACTTCAACACATGAATTTGCGAGGAGGGACATAATTCAACCTGTAACACCCTGGAACCCACGGACACCTGGGGTCCTATGTTGGCAGTGCTCCTAGCCTGTTCCCACCTCCTCTGGGGCCTCTGACAAGGACAGGCATCCCCCTGCTCTGCAGCTGGCTCTGGGGCTCAGCTGTAGTGCACACACTGCAGTGACAGCCTTGGCCTGATGGGCCAGAGTCATTGCCAGGGGGCAGGTGCTCTGGCCCGGCCGCCATGGCAGCTGTGTCTTTGTCATCACTGCCATGTCTTGCTGACCCTCTGGAGAACCTCCTGCCACTCTTTGTCATTTTTTGTTTGTCCTCTGTGAAATAGACTCATAGCCTCCATCTATGTGCTGTTCCATCTACGATGCCTGTGTAATTGTTTCATAAATGCTTTTGGAAAATGATTTGTTTCCATTGCAAATGCACCATGATTCACTTTTGCCTTTCTATCTGTGGGTTTAAAATGGGCCTGCACTCCTCCTGCCAAAACTCCAGGAAGGCAAATGTAAACAGCGTACCTGCCCAGGGGTCCCACTATGTTTGAGAATAAAATTATCACCATCCTTTCTCTTCCTTAGACTGTCTTCAAAAGCTGAGGCCTGTCACAATACTTCCCGGGCTGGTTTCTGCACAGTAGCATATTTGATAGGGAACTGTGATTTGAATGATTCTGTCAGTTCCCCAGCAAAGCAAGCCTCATTCTTGTCACTCTTCATTCTTATTTGGAAGTCTATAGAGGACACACACAGTCACATTCCCCTTTACTGTATAATGTTCCAATCAGCAGCCAGCATAACAAAATCCAATTAATATGTTAGGCTGTTGTGATTCTAAAAATATTTCGCATCCCCCTGAGGGGCTAAGGAAATTGGAGGAATCAAGGTATTACTGCACACCTGTAATTTGCAGAAAAGTTCTTCAATCATTTTTGGAGGCAGTAGATCTGTTCTTGAGAAAACAAAAATAGATCAGCTCTCCAAAATGAGGCTGCCCGTGAGATTTTTCCAGTGATCCTTTATTCAGATGCCAGGCCCTGCGTGCAAGTCTAATGATCCCTTGGTTCAAATATATATGAATTATTAAGGTCAGTTAATTAACACATTTTTCTTCTGCTGAAATAATTAGATGAATAGAGCTCTTGCCCTCTTTTTGGCTTTCCTGGCAGTTGCTCAGGGCTGAATAGAGGCAGTAAACATGTTGCCAAACAGATGCTAACCAGAGAAGTAATTTTTCGGTTTCCATTTGATTTCTGAAGTGTTATCCTGCAACTGAAATAAGCTGCTACTTGGGGACGGTAAGGCAAGGCAGTGGGGAAAAAGAGAATGAGGTGAAGAATGAGCAACAGGCCTTCATGCAAATCTACCCGAGAGCATCTTATTGATACCCAATATTCATTTGTCATTCCACCTAATTTTTTAAATACTTCCTTCACAACATCTCTATGTCATTTGTACAAAAGTTATCCAAAGTGAATATTTATTACAGCTGTTTGCATGAATATTCCCAAGTCATTTCCTTTCTGTCCCTGGTGTGGCCACATTTTAAGTGGCCAGAAATTAGGATCTGGTATGTTTAAAGTGGTTTGTCTGTAATATGTGTCTCTTGATTTTTCTAGGTCAGTGGTTCCCCACACTGCCTTTGTACCAGAGTCATCTGGGGGCACATAAGAACGAACACGTTCCCAGCCTTTACCTAAGATTGATGGTCTCAGCATCTCTGGGGACTGGCCTGGATATATGAGTTTAAAACATTTCCCAGGGTAAATCTGATAGTCAGTCAGGGTGTGGGAGGTGCTGTTCTTGGTAATGAAGATGGAAATGTCAACACTCAGGAGCTCTCCTCCTCTTTGCAGACAGGTGAACTGTGATCATTCTACACCCTAGGCCTAATGGCCGGTCCAGGGAAGCCTCCTGAGTTGGTCCAGTCAAACACATGAAATGCCATTGATGGCTTGGTCTGTGGGTGTGATATGCATTACTCAGGATTGCTTGATGTTTTTGTCTCCAGGGTCTCTGCTGGAGCAAGCAGCATTTTATGAAAATTGCCTGCTGAGGAGGCAGTGTCCCATAGAAGAGAAAGATAAAGACATGGGTAACAACTTTCAGACTCCAAAAGCTCCAGTTTTTTCACCTGTGAAACAGGTTTAATCATAACAGCCCATGCAGCTGTGAGGCAAGAACAAGGTGATGTGTGTGTGAGTCCTAAGTAAGTTTTAAAGCACTGTATTCATGGAAGGATGATGAGGATGAGAGTGATACTGATTTCAGCAAAGCTCTGATAGAGATAAAGGAGTATAGTGGAGGGTTGGAGAAGAAGGGATAGAAATTTTGCTGTCCTTAAGGGTGGGGCAGGTGGCCTAGCAGCATCATGCCTGCAACACAGTCAATAAACGTTTCCTTGCTGACCACTGCCTGGCTGAAGTTCTGTGTGATTCCCCTGCTGTATCTTTCCCATATTTAGTAAAATGTAATGATCCCTTTTCCTGGTTTTAACAACATTTTGCTTTCAAAAATATCATGGATGAAAGGAAGTTCCCTCACAGTGTGATTCGCCACAGCTCCACACCTCCCAGGAATGGTCCTGCAGACAGGCCAGTGCATCGAGGCACGTGGGGTGCGCTGGTCTATAGCACTCACCTTAGGAACTTGGGAACTTCATGAGGGGCCCGACTGCATGAAAACTTGCTAGAATTTCCAAGAAAAATGCGGGAGAAAGCATTATGATTGGTGGTAGGGCTCGCAGGCAGTAAAGATTAGAACCCACAGTGAAAAGAGGGGATGAAAACAGCTCCAGTTTGAATTCTTTTTGAAATGGCAGAGTGGAGGCATGGGGGCTCTGTAGCTGGGATCCTGGGTCACATTCGTTGACAGTTGGGAGGGATAACAGAACCTAAGTGCTTTATATGCATTATCTCACCTAATTCTTACAACAGCTCTAAAGCAATATAGTATAATAAGAGGGGCACAATCCCTTATTCACAATTTGGAAACTCAAAAATCTTTGAAAGCCTCAAGCTTTTCATAATTCATTTGAATGTGAAATGAGCCTGACCTGAAATCTTTTGACAGAAAAACCTAACTAGAACTTATGTGAGACTTTTTCTAGTTTTGATTTATCCCTCTTGTGAATATGTATGTTTTGCTGCAGAAATGTTAATGAATTTGATTACAGAGGAGTGCTTCAGAGCTCGCTGGGTGCGTTACATAATACATGGTATATACAACATGTTACTGTTCTATCATCCAGAAATCTGAATTCTGAAAACACGTCTGACCTCTTCCCAGAGTTTTGGAATAGGGATTTTCATTCTGTTTCTCCACTTTCACAGAAAAAAATGAAGCTTAAATCAGTGAAGTATTAGGTTGGTGCAAAATTGTGTTTTTTTGCCATTACTTTCAATGGCAAAAATCACAGTTACTTTTGCACCAACCTAATAATTTGCCTAGGGTCACAAAGCTGCTAAGTCAGGAACCATGGTTGTGGCTCAAGTCTGTTGTGAGATATTCTGCTAAGAGTTGCTGTTTCTTCCTTGGTTTTGAATCCCTTTCCCAAAAGCTTGCTTTTTTGTCCTAGTTTGTGTGGCAGGCTCCAGGAGGAGGGATGTGTGTGTGTGCATTGTGGGAAGTGGAGTCGGGTCTTTCTGCTTAGCTACCCATACTCAGACTGCCTTGTTCTGTAAATAACTTGTTTTTCCTAAAACACAAGTCTGATCATTCCACTCACCTGCTTAAAAGCTTTTAGTGTACTATTCATAATAGCAAAGACAAGGAATTAACCTAAATGCCCATCAGTGGTAGACTGGATACAGAAAAGGTGGTACATACATACCAAGGAATACTATGAAACTATACAAAAGAGCAAGATCATGTCCTTTGCAGCAACATGGATAGAGCTGGAGACCACTATCCTTAGCAAGCCAACACAGGATCAGAAAACCAAATACCACATGTTCTTACTTATAAGTGGGAACTAAACATTGAGTACACATGGACATAAGGGAACAACAGATACCAGGGCCTATTTGAGGGTGGAGGATGGGAAGAGGGTGAGGATCGAAAAACTGCCTGTTGGGTACTATGCTTATTACCTGGGTGACAAAATAATCTGCACACCAAAACCCTGTGGCACGCAATTTATACAACAAACTTGCACATGTATGGACTCTAGAGCTGTGTCATGGGGTAAAACCTTTCTTCTTGCTGCCCCCTAGGTGTGTGTAACCTGGGCAAGTCTCCTTTCTGCCTTAGTGTTTTATTTTTTATTTTATGTTTTCTGAGATGGAGTCTCACTCTGTTGCCCAGACTGGAGTGCAGTGGCACAATCTCGGCTCATTGCAACCTCTGCCTCCCGGGTTCAAGAGATTCTCCTGCCTCAGCCTCCACAGTAGCTGGGACTACAGGCACCTGCCACCACACCTGGCTGATTTTTGTATTTTTAGTAGAGATGGGGTTTCACCATGTTGGCCAAGCTGGTCTCAAACTCCTGGCCTCAGGTGATCCACCCGCCTCAGTTTCCCAAAGTGCTGGGATTACAGGTGTGAGCCACCACACCCAGCCTGCCTTAGTGTTTTATAATGTAGGGCTGATAGAGTCATCCACTTCCTAGTGTTGTAATGAGGCATGAATGAGTTAATGCAATGTAAAATGGTTAGAACAATGTAAGCAGTAGGCACTCAAATGACACTATTGTTTTCATGGTTTCTCTGGCCTTGTTTGCTGCCCTGACTCCTTCCTGTCCCCATCTGACCATGCGCTTTTACCATTGCTTCCAGAACAAGGAAGACTGAAGCAGCCTGCTCCCCCTGTTGCGTGCTTTTTCCTTTCCTTTGCCCTATTGTCTGCCTGTCCAACACCTGTTTATCTTGGACAACTCAGTTCAAGAGCCATCTTCTCCTTAAAGACTTCTCCAGTTTGGCTGGGCGTGGTGGCTCATGCCTGTAATCCCAGCACTTTGGGAGGCCGAGGTGGGCGGATCACGAGGTCAGGAGATTCAGACCATCCTGGCTAACACGGTGAAACCCCGTCTCTACTAAAAATGCAAAAAAATTAGCCGGGCGTGGTGGCAGGCGCCTGTAGTCCCAGCTACTTGGGAGGCTGAGGCAGGAGAATGGCATGAACCCGGGAGGCGGAGCTTGCAGTGAGCTGAGATTGCGTCACTGCACTCCAGCCTGGGCTACTGAGCGAGACTCCATCTCAAAAAAAAAAAAAAAAAAAAAAAGACTTCCCCAGTTTGCTTTCCTCCTTCCTGTCCTTCAGGTCTCCACGATGCCACATTTGTATTTCTGTCACGACCACCAACAGTATTTTAAAGTCCTTATTGGTGTCCTGATCTGTTTCTTTGCCTGAATTTTAAGCCCCTTGAGAACAATTCCCCTATATGTTTGTATCTCCAGTCTCTGGCAGAGAGTCTGACACAAGCCATATAATCAATGTGTGTGGGTAAATGCTATAAAGAGAACTCGTTCCAACTTGGGTAGGAATTTCTGCTATGGATGCTATTTACAAGCAACAGAACCCACTCTTGCTAATTTGAGCTGAAAAGGAACATATTAAAAGATAGCTCACAGAATTTCCAAGAAGCCACAGAATGGGGCTTTGGATGTTTTATAGCCAGGAATAAGATGCAAGTCACATCAGTGGGTTGTTCTGGTGGCGGCCCTCCTGCCATGCTGAGCCAGGACAGGAATTTGCCTTGCTGACGTTGAGCCTGGGGCACTACCTCCAGACTGTTGCTGCTGCTCCCGCTGAAAGCAGAATGTCTCTGTGGCCACCCTCTGCCATCCTCACCGGCATGCTATCACATAGTGCCTGAGTGGTGCCTTAATTGTATTGCTTTCTCCCAAATCGAAATCTCCCATGGATGCACCTGACTGGTGGAGCCTAGGTCAAAGGCTTCTACATAGACTGCAAGGGAGACTAGCAAGGGGAAGGCATCTAGTTTAAGAAAGCATGGATTCATAAAGTGGGAGTGCCCAAGTGCAGAAAAGGGGGTTTCAAAGATGCTGAATGGCCAGAATATGTGGTGAGAATGACAATGGCAGTGAGAATTGACACCAGCAGCAGCAGTGGTGGTAAAGGGGTGATGGCTGGACCAGGCTGTTATGTGGTGAGAGGAGCGGATTTCAAGGGCAACAGGAGGGGATCTTCAATGGGGTTGGAGCATGAGATACCTAAGACTCTGTAGAAAAATAAGGGAGACATTTGAGCTTAAAGTTCCAGACTACTGATTTTCTTTCTTTCTTTTCTTTTCCTGTTTTTCTTTTTTTTTTTTTTAAGATGGAGTCTTGCTCTGTTGCCCAGACTGGAGTGCAGTGGCACAATCTTGGTTCACTGCAACCTCTGTCTCCTGGATTGAGGCAATTCTCCTGCCTCAGCCTCCCAAGTAGCTGGGATTGCAGGCACCCACCACCACGCCCAGCTAATTTTTGTATTTTGGGTAGAGATGGGGTTTTACCATGTTGGCAGGCTGGTCTCAAACTCCTGACCTCAGGTGATCTGCCCACCTCAGCCTCCTAAAGTGCTGGGATTACAGCCGTGAGTCACCACACCCAACCGACCACTGATTTTCTTAGCTGAGTTTTTCATTGCCCTTCCCTAATCTTCTCCATCAAGACTGATGTCCTCTGGAAAAACAAGGATCACACTCACATATCACAATTGCTTTCTTCTAAAAAATGCTGGCTATGAGGGATTCATTGGTAACAAAAGCGAGGAACTCTTCATAATCTAAACCAGTGCTGTTCAACGAATGTTCTAGATATGTACTGCTGATGTGGTAACTGTGAGCTACACGTGGCTATCAAGCACTTGAAATGTGGATAGTGTGATTGAGAAACTGTTAACATTTTTTTAGGCAATTTAAATGTAAACAGCCACATATAGTCAGGGGCTAACTTATTAGATAGTGCAGGTGTAGATAATTTGATCTGTTTAGGAAGGCAAAAGGGATCACTATATTTGTAAAATTTAAAAACGTATTTGAAGCTGGTCATGGTGGCTCACATCTATAATCCCAGCACTTTGGGAGGCTGAGACCAGTGGATCACTAGAGGTCAGGAGTTTGAGACCAGCCTGGGCAACATGGTGAAATCCCGTCCCTACTAAAAAATACAAAAATTAACTGGGTATGGTGATTTGCACCTCTAATTCCAACTACTGGAGAGGCTGAGGCATGAGAATCACTTGAACCCAGGAGGCAGAGGTTGCAGTTAGCTGAGATTACACCCCCGCACTCCAGCCTGGGTGACAGAGCAAGGCTCCATCTCAAAAACAACAACAACAAAATAAAACATATTTTAAAATATATCATAGACTGGCACATAACCAAGTGTAGTTTGTTGGCAAAAAGCCACTTTTTAATGGATAGAAATATTTTGGGGCATGATGATTTAGCAACAAATATATAAAAGGTGAGATAGTAAATTTAATTCTTTTTTTTGTTTGTTTTTTAGATGGAGTCTTGCTTTTTTGCCCAGGCTTGAGTGCAGTGGTGCAATCTTGGCTCTCTACAACCTCTGCCTCCTGGGTTCAAGCGATCTTCCCACTTCAGCCTCCCAAGTAGCTGGGACTGCAGGTGTGGGCCACCACACCCAGCTAATTTTTGTGTCTTTAGTAGAGATGGGGGTTTCATCATGTTGGCCAGGCTGGTTCCAAACTCCTCCTGACCTCAGGTGACCCACCCAACTCAGCCTCCCAAAGTGCTAGGATTATAGGTGTGAGCCACTGTGCCCAGCTGTGAACTTAATTCTTAATAGTGATTCTGCACTTTAAAGTTTGTTAAACTAAAGATCTTAAAACTGGGGTTTGCAGTAACAATATTTTCCAACTAGGACATTTTGGAAAGTGCTTATTTGTCAACAAAATAAAAATGGCCAAATGTTTGGGACTGTGGTCTTTGAATCACACATCAGAGTCACTGTGGAAGGTCATTATAATACAGATTTCAGGGTCTCACTTTTAGAGCTTCTGATTCTGTAAGTCTATGGGGAGCTGAGGATGAACATTCCTCACAAGTTCTCAGGTGATGCTCATACCGCTGGTTTGGGGATCGCATTCCAAGAACCCCTGACTTAAAGAAATGCTCTTTTAAAATTTAACTTTTTCCTTTAAGGATATCTCAGAATCTTTCATCGTTAAGTATTGCTCTGGTCCTCTGAAACTCCCAGAGGGAGCGGTATATGAGAGATATCCCATATAATTTGATCATAAAACCCTTTCCCTTAGGGTAAACCAAGGACCATAATTGGAGAGACACAATTCTATGAAATTCAACTGAATTCAACATAAAGCTTAGTTTCCTCATTCTTCCACTTCCTCAGTCCAGCCACAAAACTAGGGTTCCATGGGCTCAGTTCTAGGCTGCTTTCTGTTTTCCATCTACCCTCTCCTCATAGGGAGCTCATTTGGGGCCATGACTTTAAATGCTGATGATGCTCCATTTGACATCTCCTACAGTCTCTCCTCTGAACCCCACATAGTGCATCCATTGCATACTTAGCATTTTCATCTCAAACTGAATGAGTCCTGAACTGAACTCTTGTTAATAATTCCTCCGACCCACTCTGATTCCTCTCCCGGTTTTCCCTACTCAGGAAATGGCATCACCACCCACCATCTGGGTTGTCATCAAATCCATCAGCAATAGTTGTTATTTCTGCAAAAAAAAAAAAAAGAAAAAAGAAAAAAGTGTATAAGAATGTATGTGTTGGGCGTGATTCTGTTCTGCGGGGCTGTTCCCTGGAGCAGTAGTCATTTATCTCTGTTTGCCTTCTCTCTCACCTAAGTACATGCCACCACTCCATGGAGGATTCGATGAACAGGGATATGAGTCCCTTGAGGCCCCAGAACTATCTTTTCAGTTGTGAACCAAAGGCCAACAAAGATGATCACTTTAACGTGAATGATGATGAAAATGAGCTACAGTTATCTTTAAGAACCATCAGTTTAGGGGCTGGTGCAAAGTATGAATTGCACATTGTTGAAGCAGAAGCAATGAATTACAAAGGTAGTCCAATTAAAGTAACACTGGCAACTTTGAAAATGTCTGTACAGGCAACAGTTTCCCTTGGGGGCTTTGAAATACCACTACCTGTGGTCTTACAATTGAAGTGTGGTTTAGGGCCAGTGCATATTAGTGGACAGCACTTAGTAGCTGTGGAGGAAGACGCAGAGTCAAAAGATGAGGAGGAGGAGGATGTGAAACTCTTAAGTATATCTGGAAAGTGATCTGCTCCTGCAGGTGGTAGCAGGGTTTCATGGGAAAAAGTAAAACCTGCTGTGAAGACGATGATGATCATTAGGAAGATGATGAGGAAACTGAAGAAAAATCTCCAGTGAAAAAATCTATTTAAGATATACCAGCCAAAAATGCACAAAAATGAAACTAGAATGGAAAAAGACTTAAAACCACCAACACTCAGATCAAAAGGTCAAGACCGGGCACCATGGCTCACGCCTGTAATCCCAGCACTTTGGGAGGCCGAGGCAGATGGATCATGAGGTCAGGAGATCGAGACCATCCTGGCTAACATGGTGAAACCCCGTCTCTATTAAAAAATACAAAAAATTAGCTGGGTGTGGTGGCAGGCGCCTGTAGTCCCAGCTACTCGGGAGGCTGAGGCAGGAGAGTGGTGTGAACCCGGGAGGCGGAGCTTGCAGTGAGCTGAGATTGCGCCATTGCACTCCAGCCTGGGCGACAGAGTGAGACTCCATCTCAAAAAACAAAACAAAACAAAAAAACAGGAATAAAAAAACTCCTGAAACACCAAAAGGACCTAGTCCTGTAGAAGACATTAAAGCAAAAATGCAAGCAAGTATAGAACGAGGCAGTTCTCTTCCTAAAGTGGAAGCTAAGCTCATCAGTTATGTGAAGAATTGCTTCCAGGTAACTAACCAGGAGGCTATTCAAGATCTCTGGCAGTGGAGGAAGTCACTTTAAGAAAAGAGTTTAAACAATTTGTTAAAAAACTTTCATCTCATTTCATTTCTGTAACAGTTGATATCTGGTTGTCCTCTCTGTAATGCAGAGTGAGAGCTTTCCCTACTGTGTTTAATAAATGTTTTCCAGGTTCCATTGCCAAGAATGTGTTGTCCAAAATGCCTTTTTGGTTTTTAAAGATGGAACTCCACCCTTTGGTTTTAAGTATGTATGGAATGTTGCGATATGACATAATGGTAGCAGGGGTCAGACATGGAAGTGATGGGGAGACAAAAATATATATGTGAAGTAAACTCAGTATTTTAATAAAGTAAGAAAAGAGTGTATGTGTCTATACTTAAACACGATCGCAACCATAATACATGTATGCATGTGCGTGCATGTGTGTATGTATACATAGATAAATGTGTCTCCTTTTATCCATCTATAATGCCACATGCTAGATCAAGATGTAAGTCATCTTTGATATATCACCACATTCTTTAAAAAATGGATGACTCCTATTTCCCCAGATCATGCGTTCATGGAGGTTACTATGAGGTCATAATGTAAGAAAGAAAAAAAGGTATTTCTCTACCTCTGTTCCTGTCTGTAATTGTGGAAATGGAGATGGCTCTCAGATTTCTCCAGCTGGTTCAGAAAGCCCCATAGATGCCTCACATGAGCTTAGGAGCTAGCAGTCTCTGCCAGACTGCTCCCTCTTCCTCCCTCTGTCATTCTCTTCCACATCTCCCTGATTCCAGTAGGAGGCAGGTCCAACTTCATGCCCAGGCTGCTGTATCCCTCTGCTCTGATGAGCTCCACATTCCCTAGAAGTGAGAAGTGATGATTAACTCCTTCATATTCTGTTACACAGGCCGGAGGAGTATTGTTTTTCATGCTCTGTACCTGACTGAAAAGTTAGTGAAAGAAATCTTTTATTTTTCACTTCATGTATTCCAGGCTTTTTTGCTGTGACTCAGGCAAATAACTGTCCCTAAATCTCCTTTTCCTTCTCATACTGACCTAGTGCTCTTGGACCACGTTTGTATAACTTTATTCTCCTTTGTCTTAGGAATGCTTTTAAGAAGTGGCTTCTTATTCCTCCTGCAAATAGAACTGGGTAAGTTCCGCCCCACTGGCCTTTCTTGTTTTCTTCCTGCAGTGTACCCAGCCTCTGGCTTCCTTTGCATCCTGCCTGCCACGTTGGCATACACTGTTGTGTTTGTGTATGTACATGTGTGTGTTTATATATAAGTTATATGTCTACTTGTTTCCACTACTCTGTAGGCTCTTCTTTTTGCCGTGGCCTGCATTATTCTTGGTGACCATCAAAAGCAGTGTACAAAGGTCAGAGAGGTAGATTTTGTCCTTCCAACTATGTTGGAAATCTAAAGATGATTAGATCCCTGAATATAGGTTCCTTAAACTCAATTGACCTTATTCACATTAAAGCAAAGGTTCAAATTGCAACCTGAGCTTCAGAGGAGCATGTCACCGAAAGGCAGGACTTTCTTTTTCTTTCTTTTTTTTGTTATTATTATACTTTAAGTTCTAGGGTACATGTACACAACGTGCAGGTTTGTTACATATGTATACATGTGCCATGTTGGTGTGCTGCACCCATCAACTCGTCATTTACATTAGGTATATCTCCTAATGCTATCCCTCCCCCGTCCCTCCTCCCCCTTCCCCACAACAGGCCCTGGTGTGTGACGTTCCCCACCCTGTGTCCAAGTGATCTCATTGTTCAATTCCCACCTATGAGTGAGAACATGCAGTGTTTGGTTTTCTGTTCTTGCGATAGTTTGCTGAGAAAGATGGTTTCCAGCTGCATCCATGTCCCTACAAAGGACACGAACTCATCCTTTTTTATGACTGCATAGTATTCCATGGTGTATATGTGCCACATTTTCTTAATCTATTCTGTCACTGATGGACATTTGGGTTGATTCCAAGTCTTTGCTATTGTGAATAGTGCTGCAATAAACATACGTGTCCTTGTGTCTTTATAGCAGCATGATTTATAATCCTTTGGGTATATACCCAGTAACGGGATGGCTGGGTCAAATGGTATTTCTAGTTCTAGATTCTTGAGGAATCGCCACACTGTTTTCCACAATGGTTGAACTAGTTTATAGCCCCACCAACAGTGTAAAAGTGTTCCTATTTCTCAACATCCTCTCCAGCACCTGTTGTTTCCTGATTTTTTAATGATTGGAAGGGCAGGACTTTCTACCTGTCTGCCCCTCAATTATGCTATTTCTATCAATGCCAACCTTTCCTCGGTACTCAGGGCACACAGGGGCTGCAGACACTATCGAGAGTCATGGCACCTTAAGCACAGTTTAGCACAAGTGCTGCCTTGATCGCTCTTCTGAAACCTGATGGACAGGTGGAGACTCTTTTTAGGTCTTCGTTATTAGCAGTTTATCATGTAGCATAATGTCACTTAGGCAACATGGTGCAGTTATGGTGATATAATTTAAAAATCAATACACAAGGAAGGGTTTGTGAATTAAATGTAGCATTTAATTTTTCAGATGTAAAATAGCACAAACATAGATTTAAAACACATTTAAAGATAAACCATGCCTGTGGTCAGTTACTCCTCTTTGTAGTTCAGTCCCCAATAAATACACAATTTAGAGATTAAATAATTTAGAGGTTCATTTTGGACTCTACTCCAGTTTAATTCCAAATCATTCACATCATTGGATGGATCTAGTTTTCACTTAAGATGTTAAAAAAGTTTTAGAATCCTATGCTAGAAAGGTAGTTTAAAGAAAGGAAATCAATTGACCTTATTCACATTAAGGAAAGATTTAAACTGCAACCTGAGCTTCAAAGGATTATGTCATTGAAGGGCAGCACTTTCTACCTGTCCACCTCTCAGTCATGCTGTTTCCATCAGTGCCAACCTTCCCCCAGCTCTCAGGGCACACAGGGGCTGCAGAGACTGTCGGGAGTCATGCACCATGACTGCACCACATTGCCTAAGTGTGATGTTTAAAGAAGGGAAAATTCTTAGCTCCTAGGAGGGAGGCGCAAAAGGGTGGGGTATTGAGCCAAAAAGGCCATTCCTGACTTGGCATTTCCTGAGAATTCTGAATGCCTGCTTCAGTGCCATCACAGATGTACCAATTGTGTCAGCATTAGCTTTCTATTTTTCTCTCCAGAGCAATGGTTTCCAAATTTAGCTGTACAACAGAATCACCTGGGGTGCCTATTAAAAACAGATTCTTAATCCATTTGGGTAATCAGATTTTGTAGGTCTAGGGTAGAGGGTAAGACCAACTCACCCTTAGAGTTGTTCACAAGTGCTTTGAATTTACTTGCCTCAGGGATTTTTGCCTAGGAAAAAGTACAAGCTGAAGACTAGCTCTTCTAGTTTTGCATGGAAACCGAAATTCAGAGTGGCAGCTGCTGTTAGATGACTCTGGTCCCAATATGATTTCTTATAAAGTATTTGGAACAGCTTTTCATTTCATCTCAATTTTCTTTTACCCTTCTCTTTAAATTAGATTATTTGGTCAAAATTTTATTGCTTGCCTGGCAAATATTTGATAGGACACCATGTACCCCCACAAATGCACTCATTATGATACTATTATTGATTATTAATTGCTTCCAAATAGAATCCTTCAGTAAGCATATTTTTTGGCAAGTATCATGCTTTCAGAATTATATCAGTTGTTCAAAGAAGTGTTCATAGGGCCGGGTGCGGTGGCTCATGCCTGTAATCCCAGCACTTTGGGAGGTCGAGATAGGTGGATAACTTGAGGACAGGAGTTTGAGACCAGACTGGCCAACATGGTGAAGCTCTGTATCTACTAAAAATAAAAAATAATAGCTGGTTGTGGTAGTGTGTGCCTTTAATCCTACTCAGGAGGCTGTGGCAGGAGAATCGCTTGAACCCCGGAGGTGGAGGTTGCAGTGAGCTGAGATTGTGCCACTGAACTCCAGCCTGGGCGACAGAGCAAGACTCCGTCTTAAAAACAAAACAACACCAACGAAACAAACAAAAAACAAAGAAGTGTTCATAGTCCATTTGGCTATAATTTACTATGTGTATTATTCCATTTAAATTTCACGTGTGGTCTGTGTAATAATAATGGTATTTTAAATATATGTATATATGGATGCTTCTATTTGTAAGTGGGTAAAAACATAATCAGCTATTTCCTCTCTGGAAGTGACATATAAAGTAAAAATATAATCTCCACCCTCATATTAGCATTTTAAGAAATGGGTTGGTAATCAGAGAAATTTAAACAGTAGATGCAAACAAAACTATGTACATTATTATAAACATTTTTTCAATTTGAATGTTCAAAACCTACAAGTTCTCATTATATCTTCCCAAAGGGTGATTAGAGGAGACAGAATCACCTGACTTGAATAAATCCATTTTTTGCAGTGTAATAACTCTCTGATTTTAAATTCACCATTCAAGTAAAGGTCTAATATTACCTATGTTGCACTCATTAAATTTGAAATGGTTGTGATTATGTAAAGGTCTAATATTACCTATGTTGTACTCATTAAATTTGAATGGTTGTGATCTTTTTTATTCACTAAGAGACTAGTCTCTATCCTTTGCCAGGCTCAGATCTATGCCTGATGGCCAATTGCATGGAATGGCTGGTAGCAGTCAAGGCTTATGGATTCACAAAAGAACGAGTGCCAAGGAATAGAAATTACTTACCTCATCCTTGATTTCCTTGCAAACCATTGATCAAATTATACCCAAAGCTTGTGATTTATTGCAGTTAAACATTTCTCCTTGCTCTCTATCTTACCTTTTTAAAGAATATGGCTGTTTTTCATTTTTTTTTTTTTTTTTCCCTTCAAAGTTCAGTTGCCTATGGGATCAGAATTTTCTTGCAGGAGACAGTTTTTGTCATGGTAAACAATTTTTACCTAAAGGCAGTTCTTGCTCTAGGAAGCATTTTGTACATAAAGTAGAAGTTGACTACTTTTGGGTGCCTGCTCAGCTCGCCATAACCACCACATTTCCACCTTCATTTGGGAACTCTCTCTTGATCCACAGGGATGGGCTACTGATAGCCATGTTTATATGTGCAGCCTTGAATACCTTCCCCAGCCGTGGGTGTTGACACTTGATCCAAGTTGAATCCACTATAGTCTCTTTCCTCAGAAAGTGAAGTTGGGATTCAGATGAAGATAAGATAGTCTCTGGGGGTGACTATCACTGTAACGTGTGTCATTTAGCTCTGGGAGCAGTAATGCTGCAAAACACCCACAAATCTCAGGGTCACATGACCATCATCATTTATTTACACTCATGTGTGTGTGCTTGCCAGGGATTTGGCTGATCTAGTCTGGGTCCAGCTGAGCAGCTCTATTCCATGTACCTTTTATTCTCATGCTGGCACTAGTGGCCTACGCTGGAAAGTCCTTATGGCAATGCCCAAAGTACAAGGATACCAGTGGAAATGTAACGGATCTCATAGAAGCTAGGCTTGGAAGTGGCGCTTTTGCTTCTGCCCTATTCTGTTGGCCAAATAAGTGAATGACTGACCCCAATGCACTCTCCCCCTTGATGGAGCTGCAGTTATATGGCACAGGGCATGGATATGACTGAAGGGATGAGTGGTGAGTGGTGAGAAGAATCAAAGCCAGTGATATAGTCTATTATGCATGTGAACTTGGGTTTACCTGTGGGTGGCCATGTTCCTCCATGTAGACCACAAAATAGGGAGAGTGCATCTGTCTTGAAAAAGACTGACACAGATACTTAACAGAAAGGAGGGACAGAGAGTCCTGATGACTTTCCTATTTCTGGTTCTAGGTCTTTCCTGAGTCTTGGCTACATCTCCATTATTGGTTTCTGTGCAAGATATCTGAGTCCTTTTAATAAATCCACTCTGTGGATTTATTAAACACTAAAAGGAAAATGGAAAGGAGGGCAAATAGAATGAGCTGATTTTTCTCATGAGGAATCACAGTACCAATAAGAGCTCATATTAGCCATAGCTGTGTGTGTGGCCAGGTGGGAGACATGGTAACTGTAAGCAGGTAAGTAGAGGGCAATTTTCCCAAAAGCATTTCTTTAAAAATTTTTTAATTGGCAAGTAAAAATAGTATATATTTATGGTGTGCACCAAGATGTTTTGATAATGTATACCTTGTGCCAAATGCCTTTCTAAAATTACATATATATCAGGAACTTGAACAACTTCCAACTAAACAAGCTCAGTTGGAACAAGCTCTGGATGGTGCTCATAAGAAAGTATTGGAGGATCTTTCACTGTTAGTAAACTCCATTCTTTGTGGAAAGTCTTTAAACTTCCATGGGTACCTTTCCTCAACAGGAAAGTAAATAGAATGCAAAGCTTTATTGGTCAAGTAGAAGGGGGTATGTTACACATGGTTGATTACCTCCAAATTAATATCTCCAGTCAGTTCTGACTTCTACTTTAAGCTCTGGATTTGCATATCCAACTGAGAGGGGAGATCAGCAGGACTTGTTTTCCAGGTACTGGTCATGACCCCAGTCACGAGGCTGCTGATCTAAACAGAATGCAGTAAAGAAACTGAGGCTGGGTGTGGTGGCTCACACCTGTAATCCTAGCACTCTGGGAGGCCGAGGCGGGTAGATCACTAGGTAGGGAGTTCAAGAAACTGGCTGAAACCAGCTAAAACCAAGATGACAACAAAAACAATCTCTAGTTGCCCTCATTTTTCATTATACACTAATTATAAAGCATTAGCATGCTAAAAGATACTCTCACCAGCACCATGATAATTTACAAGTACCATGGCAATGCCCAGAAGTTACTCCATATGGTTTCAAAGGGAGAGGAACCCTCTGTTCAAGGAACTCCCCATTCCTTTTCTAGAAAATTCATGAATAGCCTGCCCCTTATTTAGAATATAATTAAGGAGTGGCTATAAATATAGCTAGCCAGCAGTCCACGTGCGCTACTCTGCCTATGGGCCAGCTCCGCTCTGTCTATGGAGTACCATTTTCCTGTACCCTGTTGCTCAAATAAACTTGCTTTGCTTTCACTTTATCGGTTGACTCTTAAATTCTTTCCGGTGCAAAGCCAAGAACCATCCTAGCGGAGCCCTAATTTTGGGGTTTGCTTGCATCACAACGGCCTATGACATCCCTATTTGAATGTCTAATGGCATCTCAAACTTAAAATATCCTAAACAAAGCTCCTGGCTCTCCATTCCCCTAAACTTGCTCCTCCGGAGTCTTTCTTACTATAGTGCATGATACATCCTTTCATCTAATTGCTTAGGCCAAATACTTAAAAGACTTCCTTGATTCATCTTTTCCTTCTATTCAATCCATCAGCCATACACTTGATTTTCAAAGTATATGCTGACTCTCGTCATGCATCACCTTTATTTGATTGCATTTGTCTGAGCCATCGTCATCTCTCACTGGTGTTCCCTGCTAACTGGTCTCCCTGTACCCTCTCTTGATTCTCTAAAGTCTATTTTTCTTACAGCAACTAGACTGGTCTCTATAAAACACCATCAGTCATTTCACTGTCCTTCTCTAAGCCCTACAATGGCTTTCCATCACACCTCTAATAAAACTTACACTTTTCTTTTGGTTTGTTCTCTCACGTCACTCAGGTTTTGCTCAACTATTACCACTTGGAGAGGCCTTACCTAATTATCTTCTCTAAAGCAACTGACCTGCTCTCCTCCCTGCCCATTTCCTTAACCTTTATTTTTCTTCACAGTACTTATTGCTGCTTGAGGTTATATATATATCATTTACTTGTTTGTTGAATGTAAAAATCTTCAAATGCAGGGACTCTGCCATTTGTGTTGCTGTATTCTCAGCCTCTAGAAAAAAGCCTGACACATAGTAGATGTGCAATGAAGATATTTTCCATATGAGTAAAAAATGAATCCTGGGGTACAAGGTATTCAGGGCCACCATGTTGCACAACTCTTTTGGAGCCCATTTAGTCCACAGCTGCACATGGCATTTCTGAAGTTTGCGAAGAATAAACCTATGTAGTGGAAATTTTACAAAGGGAATATTTCCTAAAATATTTTTGTACATTACTTCTAGAGGAAGAGGGATCAGAATGGCCCCCCACCCACCAGTTTTAGGTGGTAATAAGCTGTGTAGATGAGCATCTTTCCTGGTTTATAGATGATGAAATAGAAGACATCCCTTTATGTTTTCCTTCCATCCTAACCTTCCATTTTCCCTCAGATCATATCAGGTTAATTTACACATAAGAGCTTCTGATTACTCTGTGAACACGGTGGATAGAAACAAGACTTTTACATATTAGAGAATAAGTCTATTTAATGAACCCTAAGTATTTCATCTAACTCAGAGTGGAAGAAAGGTAGATTCCCATAGCAGCCTTTGAGAGGGGAAGGAAATCCTGAGCTGTGGCATCAGGATAGCATGAGAAATTTCTGGGTCCCTTGGGCACCCCTTGGGTTTGTCCACATTCATATGGGAAGGGTTTATGTGTGTTAGGTGTGCGTACACCAGAGCCTGCTATGTACCTTTGTCCTTCACTTTAATATGTCACAGCTTAATGAGATCCCTTACAGGATTACTTTTACTTCCCAGACCAATTGATCTTCACTCTTTGAGCTGTCTTAGCTGATGCAGAGAGAGCTGTACTTTTGAAGGTCCCTGACTACCCACAGGATTCTCCTTCACCCTCTCAGTCTACTGTCTAAGAGCTCACTGGAATTGGTCAACTTCCCCTACATAGCCCAGCAAAAATGAATGACATTCTCATGTTTGGAATGTTTCTTCTTTTACCCCAGTGTCCTGGTGACAGTTCAGTGTCAGTGCAACTCACTCTAGAATGTTTCTTTCCCCAAAACAATTTCCTCTTTATTTCCATTTCTGCCTTTCTGATTGGGAAACTCACCATTTCTTGTGTGTGAATTTCTGGTCTACTTGAACAGGGTAGAAGTTCCGGGAGCTTTCCATGCCACCCCTCCCTTCGGTCTCCCATTTGAGTTCTGTATTAAATGTGAGATCCAGACAGTCATGGAGGTTTTCTGCTAAGCAATTCTTGCTTGACGTGGTATCTAAAACTCGACTGATTTTTTGCTTCCATGCTGACTTGACTGACTGTGAGTGCTCTTAATTCACCTGAGATTTGGGCAGGAATTCTTGTTTTTAAAATTAAGCAGAAGCAGCAGCCAACTCTGTTTGAGAGGTCTTAAGCAAATTTACAGCCTCAAATGTTAATCTGAAAGTCAGTCTCAATTGAATCAATATTTTTTACAACGATTGCACTCCTTTTTAACATCTTTTTTTTCTCTTTTTCTCTCTTTCAAAAATACTCTGCCAAGACATAGGCAGATGGATGTCTGCACAAGGAAGCGTCCACTTCCCTCCTTTCATGAAGGGAAACTAAATCTAACTTATCTAACAGAATGCTGAACATTGTGGGAGGACAGTTGAATGAACTGTCAAACACTCTGAAGCCTCACCATAATGCAGACTGGGAGTTTTGCTACAGGAATATGTATTCTGACATTTTTGAGAATTAAAATTTGTGGTACAGGATCCAAGGCTGATTTTTGTCTTACAGCAATTTTCAAACTTTATGAGACTGGGTTCTAGTGGCAACATACTGGCACCCTTATTATGGCTCCAGGGGAGTCACTTAAATTGTGGGTGGGCTGGTATGTGTATAAAGAGAACAATGATTCTTTTATAGCCTTCTCAGAAGACGAGATGAATGAGAAATTCTAGTATTTTATCTTAAGCTTATATTTTATTGAAGAGATTTAGCACTGGCATTTCAGACAAGATTTTATTTTTATAAAGCATTGTTCTTTGTAATTTTGCTACATCTCCCCATAGGGGTATTTGCATAGTTAGACATATTCTCTTGTAAGGTTTTGCTATTATTCTCATTTAGATTGGCCGTCTAGTCTGCCTCAAACTTAGGAAATAATTGAGTTTTCCAATATTTTCCTCTGATTATATGCCTTCACAATATCAGGGGAAGACAAAATGTACATGACACTTTTGAGGTGGCCTACTGTGCAAATCATATTAAGCATTTGTTTTCTTAAGATCAAGCATTGTGCATCATAAATAGCCTCACCCCATTCCTATCCTTTCCTGTGTTCAGAGATGGGGTAAGGCTTAGGAGAGTCTACCACATACATTTCTATTTCTTGTTTTAAACAATAGAGAATTTTTACATTTTGATGAAGCTGCATCAAAATGACTACATTAAAATCTCCCTTTAAGCCAAAACAATACTTGCAAATTAACCCTGTCATAATATCTTTCTTTGGAAATCACTTGAGTTGAGAAGCTGACATTTAAAAATTATGGAACACACAATTATGAATACAGAACAGACTATAAATAGTATCAACTTTGAAAAGGGAAAAGCAAAGAGGCAGCTGTCAATGGACGGGAGGTAGAAGGGGAAGGTGAGATGGACGGCAAGGAAGAGTGTTAATATTCTCATTTTACAAACCGGAGTCGAGATTGAGTTGAATACATTCAAATAGTTTAATGACTAAAACTATAAAGATAAGCAATAGATGAATTAAAATAGTTATGTAAATATCAAAAATGAGGAGGCAAGAGGAAGGAAAGGTGGATAATAGTGTGTGCTGAATCCTTGCCTATTGTGGCAGAAAGGCAATAGATACACATGGTCTAAAGTTGATAAATCAACCATGAGAACCATGTTCAGCATGTGGAAGAGTGGAAGAGAGAAAAGGGAATGAGAGGAGATGGGAGATCTGGGAGGCCTTTGCGCTGAAATTACTAGTCTAGGGTGATAGGAGATCTAGAGAGGATTTTAACTCTTAGTTTGAAAAAGGCATTTCATACACTCTGGAAGAGTTGTTACTCCCATGTTGAGGAACCAAGATATCTAGCAAACCAAATTCTTTGTTTTACAGTTGCTAAGTCAGAATGTTTTACATGCTGGTTACCCATGGTTATTATCTGACTCAACAACAACACAGACTGAGACTGAGCCTATAGCCAGGTAATTTGTGGGGGGAAAATGTCAGAATTTAGACTGTATTAAAAGAAGATAATATACAAAATCCTTGCATTAGTCAGATACTTGTTAGGTTATATTACATCTATTTTCCGTCAAAGCACTTGAGAAAAATAGGGTAGAAAGAGAAAAAAGTTTGGAAAAGAGACTAAAAAGGTTAAAGGATGTAAAGTACAGCAAGTCCTCGTTAACTCTAGACCCAGGTCCTTATTTCTATTCAAAATATACCAAGTAGAGGGATCTCATAGACTTGGTTTCTCTTGAAACAAGTATTGGCTTAAGAGACAAATATTGGCTTAGCAATTAGTATAATTGCTGCTTATGTCAATTGGCCCTAACAAAAGCCAACAAAAAAGATCTATTAAAAATTTTAGAGAATATCACAATGCTTTTGCAGAATTATTTTTCTTTTGCTTAATATTTTCATATAACATTACAGATGTGATTGAAGCTCCCTTTGCATCTTCTCCAGTTTACTCACTTTAAAAATCTTTCTCAAGCTAACTCATTATTTTAAAATGTTTGTTTTCTGCCCAAATTAATTTTAAGACATATATTGTATTTCTATCTTTAAACATTAAAAAAATTTGATTTGTGTGTTTCTAAATAAGTGGAATTATGGCATAAATAACATCTTACAAGTTATTTAAATGGCAGTTTTTCATTACCTTTACTGATAATTCGCATACCATACTATTCACCCAGTGAAAGTATACAATTAAAAACATTTTAGTGTATTCACAGATATGTGCAACCATCTCCATGGTCAATTTAAAAAAATATGAATATGTGTATATATTGTGTATATGTGTGTATATGAATATGTGTGTGTGTGTGTGTGTGTGTGTGTGTATATATATAGAAAGAGAGAGACAGACAGACAGACAGACAGGGTCTTGCTCTGTTGCCCAAGCTGGAGCGCATGGCACGATCTTGACTCACTGCAGCCTGGACCTTCTGGGCTCAAGTAATCCTCCTAACTCAGCCTCATGAGTAGCTGGGACCACAGGCATGCAGCACCACAGCAGGTTAACATTTTTATTTATTTTTTGTAGAGGTGGAGTCTCCCTACATTGCCCAGGCTCGTCTCCAACTCCTGGGCTCAAGGGATCCTCCCACCTCTGCCTTGCAAAGTTCTGGGATTACAGATGTGAGCCACCACACCCAACTGAGTGTGAATATTTTTGTCTTAAAAAAGAAAACCTGTGCCCATTAGCTATCACCACCTTATCTCCCCACCCCTTCCTTTCCTAGTTGGAAGTAACCACTGATCTACTTGATGTCTTTTAGATTTTCCTATTATGTGCATTTCATAGGAACTGAGTACTGTAATATGTGGTCTTTTGTGCTGGGCTTCTTTCACTCAGCACACATTTGGCATAATTTTTCAAGGTTCATACATGTGGTAGCATGTATCAGTACTTCATTCCTTTTCATGAATAAATAATATTTCATTATGTAGATATACCACATTTTGTTTATCTATTTGTTCATTGATGGACATTGGGATTGTTTCCACCTTTGGCTATTATGAGTAGTGTTGCTATAAACATTCATGAACAAGTTTTTGTGTAGACATGCTTCCATTCTTTTGTATACCAATATCATTTGAAGAACTGCCAGACTGTTTCCAAAGAGGCTGTGCCATTTTACATTCCCATGAGTAATGTATGAGGGTACTTATTTCTCCACGTTTGTCAACACTTGTACTTATCTGACTTTTTAATTCTAGCTGTCCTTGTGGGTATGAAGCAGTGTCTTGTGGTTTTGATTTGCATTTCCTGGTGACTAATAGTATTAGGCATCTTTTCTGTGCTTATTGGCCATTTTTATATCTACCTTGAAGAAATTTCTATTCAGCTCTTTTGCTCATTTTTAAATTGGTTTATTTGCCTTATTATTAAATTGTTAAATGTTCTTTAAATATTCTGGACACAAGTGTCATTAGATATATAGGTTGCAAATATTTTCTTCCATTCTGTAGACTGTCTTTTCACTTTTGTGATATCCTTTGTATAACAAAAACTTTTAATTTTGATAAAGTCCAGTTTAACTATTTTTTTTCTTTCTCATGCTTTGGTGTTATATTTAAGAATTCATCGCATAATCCAAGGAGGTCATGAAAATTTATCTCTGTTTTCTTCTAAGTTTCCTAGTTTTAGCTCTTCTATGTGCATCTTTGATCTACTTTAAATTAATTTTTTTATATGGTATGAGGTAAGAGTCCAACTTCATTCTTTTGCATATGGCTATCCAGTTGTCCCAGCATCATTTGTTGAAAAGGCTATTTTTTTTTCTCCTATTGAATGATCTTGTCACCCTTGCCTAAAATCAGCTGGCCATGGATATATGGATTTATTTCTGGACTCTCAATTCTAACCTATTGATCTATATGTCTGTCCTTGTGCCAGTACCATGCTGTCTTGATTATTATTTCTTTGTACTAAAATTTGAAATCAGGACACGTGAGTCTTCCTACTTCTGTTCTTTTTTTTGAGATTGTTTTGGTCATTCTGGGTTCCTTGCAATTCCTTATGAATTTTAGGATCAGCTTGTCCATTTCTACAAAGAAGTCAGCTGAGATTCTGGTAAGTATGGAATCTGTAGATTAATTTGGGAGTATTGCCATTTTAACAATGCTTTTAAGTCTATAAACATAGGATTTTTCCGATTATTTTGATCTTCTTTAATTTTTTATTATTTTATTTATTTTTTTTGCTATGAGAATACTTTATTAGGCAAAATCGTATACTATAAAAATGCTTTAAAATGCAAAAAATATGGAACGCTTCAAGAATTTGCGTGTCATCCTTGCGCAGGGGCCATGCTAATCTTCTCTGTATCGTTCCAATTTTAGTATATGTGCTGCCGAAGCGAGCACGATCTTCTTTAATTTTTTAAAACAACTTTTGTAGTTCTCAGTTTATAATCTTTGTACTTCATTAAATTTATTCCTTAGCGTTTTATTATTTTTGATGTGATTGTAGATGGAATTATGTTAATTTAATTTTTGGTTGTTTATTGCAAGTTTATGGAAAAACAGTAGATTTTTATATATTGATCTCTTATCTGCAATCTTGCCAAACTTGTTTATTAGTCTTGATTTTAATAAATTCCTTAGAATTTTCTGTATACGAGATTATGTCATCTGTAATGAGAGATAGTTTTACTTCTTCATTCCAATCTAGATGCCTTTTTTTTTTTCTTACCTAATTTCTCTGGCTAGAACTTACAGTACAATGTTGAAGAGAAGTGGTGAGTGTGGACATCTGTCTTGTTCTTAATCTTAGGGGAAAAACATCAAGTTAATAATTAAGTAAATAGAATTATTGAATCTTAGGACAAGTTCAAAGAATTCTAAAAGGTTGTGACAATGCACGCTTCCACTTGCTGATGAGAGTTTCCTTTTCCTGTATTGCTGAGTATGAGGTTGGTTGTGGGTTTTTCATAGATTCCTTTTATCAAGTTGAGGTAACTTCCTTCTATTCCTAGTTTGTTGAATATTTTTTATAATACAAGAATAAATAATATACTTTTGTGTATTATCTATATGAATGCATGCATTTCTAGTTCATTTTAACAGTTGTATAGTTTCAATATAAATATATCATAATTTATTCATAAGTTGATTTTTTTTGTTTCATTTCTTTCTTTTCTTGCTATTACCAATGATGCTGCAGTGAATATACTTGCACATTCTCATAGTCCATATGGGCTATAGTATCCCTAGCATATATTTCAGATAGAATTATTGAATTTTAGGACAAGTTCAAACATTTCTAACAGGTTGTGGCAATATATGCTTACACTTGTTTTTCAGAGTTTCCCTTTGCCCATATCCTTCCTCAAATTTGTGATTGTCATGTTACTAAATTTTTGTTAATTTGGTGAGTATAAAATATATCACACTTTATAGTTTTCATATGTTTATTTATTTGTTGAGGGGGTTTCATCTGTAATTTGCCCATTCCCACCAATTTTTGTCTATTTTTCTGTTAGGTTTCTTGACTTACAGGAGTTCTTTACATAGCCTGGATACTAATTCTTTGTTGGCTTTCTACAGTACAAATATTTCCCCCCAGTTTGTGGCTTATATCTTTTTATAGTGTTGTGTTATATAGTAGAAGTTTTAAATTTAAGTGTCACATTTATTAGTGTGTTTCTTTGTATTTTGTACTTTTAAATTTTGTTAGGAATCCCTTCCCTATCCTAAGGTGATAAAAATACTCTTCATTTTTTTTGTCTAAAATGTTTAAAATTTTGCCTTTAAGCTTAGATCTTTAATTCCTGTTCTGTAATTTATCTTTTGTGAAAATAGGAATCTTTTTTTCCCCCATGCAAAGTGCCATCTATTAAATAGTTCATTTTTTTGCCTCACTGATTTGTTATTCTATCTCTGTTACTTACCAACTTTTTGGATATGTGTTGGTCTGATTCTGGACTTTCTATTCTTTGTTATTAATCAGTTTTTTTTTCTGCATTGGTAGCATACTACTTTAATCTCTGGAGTCAAAGTAGATACGCATGGTATAAGAACGTGTGTGTGTGTGTGTGTGTGTGTGTGTGTGTGTGTGTGTACAAAATATAATTAAGAAGAGAAAGAGAGAGAGACTTTATATCTGCTAGGCACGTCCCCTACTTGTTGTAAACAGTACCAAAGTTGTTTTGGCTGTTATTGGTCCCTTATTTTTCTAAGTGAACATGAGGGTGAGCTGGCCAAGTTCTTTAAGAAGTCCTGGGACATTTCTACTGATTGCACATATTTATTTGGAGAGAATTGACACTTTGTGCATGTGTTGATTTTGTATCAAGTCACTTTTCTAATAGTAATTCTAATGATTTGTCTACATATTTTATTGGATTTTCTGTGTGGACAATCATATTTTCTCCCAAAGATGACAGTATTGTTTGTTCACTTTCTAGATTTAAACTTTATATAACATTTTTAGTATTATTGCACCAGTTATGATTTTCAATATGCCTTGAGGGGCACAAGGAATACTAGCAATTTTTCTTTTAAAATAAAACATTATTTTAATAAGAGTGTTTCCAAAGTTTCATCCTTTCTTGCTGGTTTTTGATAAGCCACTTTTTATGGAACAGTGAAAGCTGTTCCAGAGCAGTTATTTTTATCCTGGATGCACAGTGGACTCCCCTGGGGAGCTTTACAAAAATACCTGTGGCTGGTTCCCACCTTCAGAAATTCTGATTTAATTGGTTTTGGATGCTGCCTGGGCATTGGGACTTTAAAAAACTCCCCAGTTTTTTAAAGACTGTAATTTGCAGACAAAGTTGAGAAGTACTGTTCTTGGTTAATGTCCACATTTGTTGGTCAAGGATCTATCAGTGACAGGTGACAGAAAGACAAGTATAGCTAGCTTAAGAAAAATAAAAGGGAGGGACATTTATATGCTTATAAGACCGTGGTGGTTGTAGAGCTAGGAATAATTGGATCCAGAGACAAAGGCTGTCTAGATCCTTTTTCTCTCTGTCTTTGGTCTCTGTTCTCTCTGTGAGTGGTAGTTATTCTCACTACAACAGTAGGCTGTTCCATAAAGTGGTGAAAAGCTCTACACTCATAATGTAATAGCTCCAGTGACAAGAGCGTCTCTTTTGTGCTAAGTCCAGCCAGAAAAATCCCCAGGAAAAGTTCTGATTGTTTGGTTTGGGTACCTGCCCACCTCTGGACTAATCACCATGGCCCACATATGGTTTAGTGATTGGGTGAAGACTTGTTGGGCAAATCCAGAGAGCAATTTATTTAATATTTAGACCTTGGTGAACTTTAACCTTCTTGAATACAGCCATAAATCTGACAGTATTAAAAGGTCTCTAAGAAAGGACGAAAACAGTATTCATAGAAGAGATAGGAATCTCTCTCTCAAGTATTATATTATTCATTTAATAAGATAGGCAATTTGATTTTCCCTGGGAAGTTGCCTAGGTTTTAGAAAAAAACATATTAGGAGAAGGGAGGGGTTACTGCTAAAGCTGATATATTGAAAGTGTTCATTGGTAGCAAGGGAGGAGGGAGAGAAATCGTCTTTTAAAATCTCGGCAAACTGGGCTGTTTGGTATAGAGGTAAACAGTCTTTAAAGGCCCCCGTAGCAAAAAATGGTTATAAAAAACAACTTCCAAAAGTTGGGGTAAAATTGGGGGAGAGTTGTGGGAAGAGGAATAGAAAAGTTTTGAAATCAGACACAACTAGATACATATTTTGGGTAAATATATCTTATTTTGGACAAGTTAATCTTTCTAAGCCTTAGGGTCTTTATTTGTAGAATGGAGATAACAATGCCTAGTTCATAGGTTCAAGGAAGTTAAGTATTATATATCAGACACATAGTAGGTGAACAATAAATGTGACTTCTTCTCATCCTTTCCATTATTTACCATGAGAAATAATGATCATAATGATGATCTTGTGTTTGCAAGCAAGACTATATTATATCCAGCGTACCATGTATTGGGAATGTAGAAAAATTTTGATGAGATTTATGTTAAAAGATGGCTAAAATAAAATGCTTATTTTCTAAAATAGTAAACTTTATCTAGAACATTTGCTTTTACAAAGAAGACATTACTACTCTACCACTATGGTATAGACGAATCCGAGAGTGTGAACTTTACAGTTCCAACATATAACTATCATCTCTAACTTATTAGTAGGCAGGTTGTTTTGTCACCCTTCCATGATTCCATGAGTTTTACATTTTTTCCAGCTGCTGTGAAGTTGACATGGGCCATATGATGAACAGTGGGATAAACTCTTCTCTCTGCTTTGTAGGAGCCGTGAAACTTCTGGCTGATTCGAGATATGAATGCAGAAGGGGACTGCTCTGTTCTGGCCATTGCTATCAGGGCAGCTTCCAGGAAGACTAGTGGGAGGTTCCTGGTGTGCCCCAGGGGATCCTCTTTGAGACCTGAGCCTGAGGTCCTAGAGAAGTTCTCAAATCTTATGCATTTCTGGACACAACTTTGCTTGGGTTGATCTGGTGAGGAAGCAGTGTCTGATCAGATCCTTCTCTCTAGAACTCTCCCTTCCCTTGCTTCTGTGTCACTATTGCTGCCCTTGTTTCCCTGTAAGCCCTCTGGTCTTCCCTCTCACTCCATTCCCCCTTTCCTACATTCTACATATTTTTCCTGGTTCTCTTTTCTCATTTACTGATACTGTCAACTACTAACATGTGTGACCATTCACAGCTCTGGACCGCTACACTTCAACTCCTCTCCTGCCTGCAGTTTTCACCTATGCATCTGCCTGTGCCATGTTTCTAACGGCATGCTTCCCAAGCTCCTCTAACTCAGCATCTTTTTCATTTTCCCTCCTCCCACCCAAACCTGTTCTTCTTTCTGTATTTTCTCTGTTTACCAGAGAAAGGTAACTCTACTTACCAGTCATGTAATTCCAAACCAGGGAATCATCCCTATCTCTCACTATTTCCAACAGATATTACTACTAATTCAATATTACTACGAATCCAATATTGCTAACAATTCAGTTGCTATTTCTGTTAGTCTTACTACACCAAAATTCTTAATAATAGAGCCAGAAGTCACAGACTGCAGGGTCCTGTTCTTAATTTCTCTAAACTGCCGATCAGTCCTCAGGTCCTACTGATTCGACCTGGTTATTATGTTTTAGATCTTCCTCCTTAATCGTTTTCTTGTCATTTCTATCCCACACTTACTGCTTTAATTCAGTCTTCTAAATGATCTCTCTACTCTGGTCTTGCCATTTTTCAGTCCTCCCCACGCTGCAGCATGATCCAAACACCTCTGAGATTGACCACAGACTGAGTAAGCCTTTGGCATTTACACCTTGTGTTAGGCTACTCCTTTACACAACCACAAAGCAAATGTCTTGTGTAATGCTTCGCTCATCTTCTCGTTTATCCTAGAACCTGAATGTGACAAAAAATTAATTCATTTTAAGCTACTGAAACAGTAGCTAATCAGGTGTTCTCTCAGTGCTTCATCTCAGTATATTTAATATTCACAGAGGATTCATTCCAGCTTTCCTCAGCACCTTGCTGAGTTCCTCCCAGCTACACTCTCATTGACAGAGGTGAGTGCTATGGGGCAAGGGAATTAGATGAAAAATGGTCTTCTAATCTCTGTCGACATAGGGATTGAGATGCTGCATGAACATGGGATGTAGGACTCAGTGGAGAGTCATGGGAGAGCTTTGGAGAAGCTAGTGCTAAGTACAAATAGACTGATTTTCAAGTAGAGATGAATGCTAGAATTCTCCCTGTGGAGCTCTCATGGTTAATTAAGAAGAAGTGAAGGGTCATAAGATCCTCTGCATCCAATAACAATCTATGCTGGTTGGCAAATTGAGTCAAACAGCAAGCTCTGTTCTTTGAAAAAAATTAAGATAAATAAACAAGAAAGTGTGTTAGAATTTATTAACTTGCTACAATGTGGAATGACTTTTAATGAGATATAAAAATCCACTAAATGTTACAAATTATTTATGAAACACATTGGATTTTTTCCCTCTTTCTTTTTTAAAAATAGTTTTAAGTTCTGGGGTACATGTTCAGGATGTGCAGGTTTGTTACATAGGTAAACATGTGCCATGCTGATTTGCTGCACCTGTCAACCCGTCACCCAGGTATTAAGCTATTTTTCCTGATGCTCTCCCTCCCACTGATCCTCCAACAGGTCCCAGTGTGTGTTGTTCCCCTTCCTGTGTCTATATGTTCATTGTTCAGCTACCATTTATAAGTGAGAACGTGTGATATTTGGTTTTCTGTTCCTGCTTTACTTTGCTGAGAATAATCGTTTCCAGTTCCATCCATGACCCCACAAAGGACATGATCTTGTTCCTTTTTATGGCTGCATAATATTCCATGGTGTATATGTACCACATTTTTTTTTATCCAATCTATCATTGATGGGCATTTGGGTAGATTCCACATCTTTGCTGTTGTGAATTGTGTTGCAGTGAACATACACGTGCATGTATCTTTATAATAGAATTATTTATATTCCTTTGGGTGAATACCTGTAATGAATTATGGGACCAAAGGGTATTTCTGGTTCTAGGCCTCTGGGGAATCATCACACTGTGTTTCACAACGATTGAACTAATTTACATTCCCACCAACAGTGTGAAAGCATTCCTATCTCTGTGCAGCTTCACCAGCATCTGTTGTTTCTTGACATTTTAATAATCACCATTACGACTGGCATGACAGGAGATGGTATCTCATTGTGGGTTTGATTTGCATTTCTCAAATGATCAGTGATGTTGTTTTTTATATGTTTCTTAGCCATATAAATGTCTTTTAAGAAATGTCTGTTCATGTCCTTTGCCCAGTTTTTAATGTTTTTTTTTTTTTTTTTTTTTTTTTTTTTTTTTTTTTTGTTATAAATTTGTTTAGGGTGCTTGTAGATTCTGGATATTAGAACTTTGTCGGAAGGTTAGATTGCAAAAATTTTCTCCCATTCTGTAAGTTGTCTGTTCACTCCAATGATAGTGTCTTTTGCTGTACAGAAGCTCTTAATCAGATTCCATTTGTCAATTTTTACTTTTATTGCAATTACTTTTGAAATTTTCATCATGAAATCTTTGCCCATGTTTATGTCCTGAATGGTATTGCCTAGATTTTCTTCTAGGGTTTTTATAGTTTTGGGTTTTACTGTAAGTCTTTAATCCATCTTGAGTTAATTTTTGTATAGGTGTAAAGAAGGGGTCTAGTTGCATTTTTCTGCATATAACTAGCCAGTTCTCCCTGCCACCGTTTATTAAATGGGGAATCCTTTCCCCATTGCTTGTTTTTGTCAGATTTGTTGAAGATTAGATGGTTGTAGATATGCGGTCTTACTTCTGAGTTCTCTATTCTCTTCCATTGGTATATGTGTCTGTTTTTGTTCCAGTACTATGCTGTTTTGGTTACTGTAGTCTTGTAGTATAGTTTGAAGTCAGGTAGCATGATGCCTAGAGTTTTGTTATTTTTGCTTAGGATTGTCTTGGCTATAGAAGCTCTTTTGTTGATTCCAGATAAATTTTTAAATAGTTTTCTCTAATTCTGTAAAAAATGTCAATGGTAGTTTAATGAGAATAGTATTGAATCTATAAATTGCTTTGGGCAGTATGGCCATTTTCACGATATTGATTATTGATTCTTCCTGTCCATGACCATAGCATGCTTTTTCATTTGTGTCCTCTCTGATTTCCTTGAGCAGTGGTTTGTAGTTCTCCTTGAAGAGGTCCTTCATGTCCCTTGTTAGCTGTATCCCTAGGTATTTTATTCTCTTTGCAGCAATTGTGAATGGGAGTTCATTCATGATTTGGCTCTCTGCTTGTCTGTTGTTGGTGTATAGAAATGCTTGTGATTTTGCACATTGATTTATTTTGTATCCTCACACTCTGCTGAAGTTGCTTATCAGCTTAAGAAGCTTTTGGGTTGGAAGAACAGGGTTTTTAAATATAGGATCATGTCATCTGTAAACAAAGATAGTTTGACTTTCTCTCTTCCTATTTGAATATACTTTATTTCTTTCCTTGTCTGATTGCCCTGGCCAGAACTTCCAATACTATGTTGAATAGCAGTGATGGGAGAGGGCATCCTTGAGTGGTGGGAGAGGGCATCCTTGTCTTATGCTGGTTTTCAAGGGGAATGCTTCCAGCTTTTGCCCATTCAGTATGATATTGGCTGTGGGTTTGTTATTAATGGGTCTTATTATTTTGAGGTATGTTCCTTCAGCACCTAGTTTATTGATAGTTTTTAACATGAAGGGATGCTGAATTTTATTGAAGGCCTTTTCTGCATCTATTGAGACAATCATGTGGTTTTTGTCTTTAGTTATGTTTATGTGATGAATTACATTGATTGATTTGCATATGTTGAATCAACCTTGCATCCTAGGGATGAAGCCGAGTCGATCGTGGTGGATAAGGTTTTGATTTGCTGCTGGATTCAGTTTGCTATTATTTTTTTGATGATTTTTGCATTGATATTGATCAGGGATATTGGCCTGAAGTTTTCTTGTTTTATCTTTGCCAGGTTTTGGTATCAGGATGATGTTCACCTCATAAAATAAGTTAGAGAGGAGTCCATCCTTTTTAATTGTTTGGAATAGTTTCAGTAGGAATGGTTCCAGCTAGTTGTACCTTTGGTGGAACTCAGCTGTAAATCCATCTGGTCTTAGGCTTTTTTTGTTTTGTAGGCTATTTATTACTGCCTCAATTTCAGAGCTTGTTATTTGTCTACTCAGGGATTCAACTTCTTTCTGGTTAAGCTTTGGGAGGGTATATGTGTCCAGGAATTAATGCATTTCTTCTAGATTTTCTAGTTTATGTGCAAAGAGGTGTTTATAGTATTCTCTGATGGTTGTTTGTATTTCTGTGGGGTCAGTGGTGATATCCCCTTTATAATTTTTTTATTGTATCTATTTGATTCTTCTCTCTTTTCTTCATTAGTTTAGCTAGTGGTCTATCTATTTTTAAAATTTTTTCAAAAAAATAGTTCCTAGATTTATTAATTTTTTTGAAGGGATTTTCATGTCTGTAACTACTTCAGTTCAGCTCTGATCTTGGTTATTTCTTGTCTTCTGCTAGCTTTGGGATTTGTTTGCTCTTGGTCCTCTAGTTCTTTTAGTTGTGATGCTAGAATGTCAATTTGAGATCTTTCTAGCTTTTTTTGTGGGCATTTATTGCTATCAATTTCCCTCTTAACACTGCTTTATCTGCGTTCCAGAGATTTTGGTACATTGTCTCTTTGTTCTCATTTGTTTCAAATAACTTCTTGATTTCTTCATTAATTTACTTATTTACCCAAAAGTCATTCAAGAACATTCAATTTCCATGTAGCTGTGTGGTTTTGAGTGAGTTTCTTAACCTTGAGTTCTAATTTAATTGCACTGTGTCTGAGACACTGTTATGATTTCAGTTCTTTTGCGTTTGCTGAGGAGTATTTAACTTCCAATTATGTGATCTTATGTGATCGATTTTAGATAAGTGAGTGCCATGTGACACTGAGAAGAATGTATATTCTGTTGTTTTTGGGTGGAAAGTTCTGTAGATATCTATCAGGTCCACTTGATCCAGAGATGAGTTCAAGTCTTGAATATCTCTGTTAATTTTCTGTCTCTATAATCTGTCTAATATTGACAGTGAGGTATTAAAGTCTCCCACTGTTATTGTGTGGGGTCTAAGACTCTTTGTAGGTCTCTAAGAACTTGCCTTATGAATCTGGGTGCTCTTGTATTGGGGTCACATATATTTAGAATAGTTAGCTCTTTTTGTTGAACCTTTTACCATTATGTAATGCCCTTCTTTGTCTTTTTTGATCTTTGTTGATTTAAAGTCTGTTTTGTCAGAATCTAGGATTACAAGCCCTGCCTTTTTCTGTTTTACATTTGCTCGGTAAATTTTCCTCCATCCCTTTATTTTGAGCCTATGTGTGTCTTTGCATGTGAGATGGGTCTCTTGAATACATCACACTGATGGGTCTTGACTCTATCCAGCTTGACATTCTGTGTCTTTTAATTGCGGCATTTAGCCCATTTACATTTAAGGTTAGTATTGTCATGTGTGAATTTGATACTGCAATCATGATGCTAGCTGGTTATTTTGCAGACTTGTTTATGTGGTTGCTTCAGAGTGTCACTGGTCTATGTACTTTATTGTGTTTTTGTAGTGGCTGTGGCTGGTAGCAGTTTTTCCTTTCCATATTTAGTGCTTCCTTCAAAAGCTTTTGCAAGGCAGCCTGGTGGTGATGAATTCTCTCAGCATTTGCTTGTCTGAAAAGGATTTTATTTCCCCTTCACTTATGAAGTTTAGTTTGGCTGGATATGAAATTCTGGGTTAGAAATTCTTTCATGTAAGAATGTTTAATATTAACCCCTCCAATCTCTTCTGGCTTGTAAAGTTTCCACTGAGAGTTCCACTGTTAGTCTGATGGGCTTCCCTTTTTAGGTGACCTGGCCTTTCTGTCTGGCTGCCCTTAAGATTTTTTCTTTCATTTTGACTTTGCAGAATGTGATGATTATGCTTGTTGGGGATAATCTTCTCACGGAGTATCTTACTGGGGTTCTCTGGATTTCCTGAATTTGAACGTTCGCCCATCTTGCTAGGTTGGGGACATTCTCCTGGGTGATATCCCAAAGTATGTTTTCTAACTTGGTTTTCTAACTTGGTTCTCGTCTCTTTCAGGTACCCCAATCAGTTGTAGGTTTGGTGTCTTTACATAATCACCTATTTCTCAGAGGTTTTGTTCATTCCTTTTCATTCTTTTTTCTCTAATCTTGTCTACCTGTCTTATTTCAGCAAGACAGTATTTAAGCTCTGAGATTCTTTTCTTTTCTTGGTCTATTTGGCTATTGATACTTGTGGTTGCATTGTGAAGTTCTTGTCTTGTGTTTTTCAGCTCCATCAGGTCATTTATGTTGCTCTCTAAACTAGTTATTCTGGTTAACAGCTCCTGTAATGTGTTATCATTGTTCTTAGCATCTTCGCATTGGGTTAAAATATACTTCTTCAGCTCATTGAAGTTTGTTATTACCCACCTTCTGAAGTCTACTTCTGTCAGTTCATCCATCTCAGCCTCAGCCCAGCTTGCGCCCTTGCTAGAGAGGTATTGCAGTCATTTGGAGGAGAAGAGGTACTCTGGCTTTCTGATTTTTCAGCGTTTTTACATTGATTCTTTCTCATCTTAGTGAACTTATCTACCTTCGATCTTTGAGGCTACCGACCTTTGGATGGGTTTTTTTGTGGCATCTTTTTCATTTTGTTGTTGTTGCTTTCTATTTATTTTTCCTTTAATAGTCAGGCCCCTCTTCCATAGAGCTGCTATGGTTTCCTGGGGGTCCACTCCTGACCCTATTCACCTAGGTCACTCCACACCTGGAGGTGTCACCCGTGGAGGCTACAGAACAGCAAAGATGGCTGCCTGCTTCTTTTTCTGGGAGTTCCATCCCAGAGAGGCACCCACCTGACGCTGGTGGGAACACTCCTTTATAAGGTGTCTGGTGACCCCTGTTGGGGGGGGGGCGGGTCTCACACAGTCAGGAGACACACGATCAGGACCCGCTTAATAAAGCACTCTGGCTGCCCCTTGGCGGAGTGGATGCACTGCACTGTGGGGAACACCCCTTTTCTGGGCTGCCCGGATTCTTCAGAGTCAGCAGGCAGGAAAGACTAAGTCCGCTGAACCATGGGGACTGTGGCCACTCCTCCCTGCAGGGGCTCAGTCCTAGGACATCAGCACTCTGTCTGTAAACATCTGGCTGGAGTTGCTGAAATTCCCACAAGGAGTCCCTGTGTGGCGAGGAGAAATGGATCCGGGTCTCACCTAAGAAAGCAGTCTGGCCGTCGTCTGCCACAGCCGTACCGTGGGGAATTCCTCCCCGTCCAAATCATCCAGTCTCCCTGGCACCGGCAGGGGAAAACGGCCGACTGGAACTGCAGTGATGGCGGCTGTCCCCACCGCCCACCCCACCAACTTGGGTGTCTTAGGCAGTCTCCAGTGTGCTGCCACTGGCCGCGACCTGAACGGCTACCTCGTGTCTGCACTTGGGACTGTGCTTGGGACCCAAGGCCCTGGTGGCTTGGGCTCACGAGGGGATCTCCTGATCCCAGATTGCACAGATCCATGGAAAAAGCACGTAGCACAATCACTCACCGCCTCCCTTGGCTGGGGTTGGGAGTTCCCTTTGCCCTGTGCAGCTCCCGGGTGGGCCATTGGTCCACTTTGCTTTTCCTTGTTCTCTGTGGATCATGCCAACCGCCTAGTCAGTCCCAATGAGAGAACCTGCATACCTCAGCCGAAGGTGCAGGATCCACTCACCGGTTTCATTCTTCTTAGTGGGAGCAGCGGTTCACAGCGGCTTCTAGTCAGTCATCTTGGTCCCTCCACAGGATTTTAGAATCAACACTTTCAAAATAAGTAACAGACAGGACATAAAATTCAAAAAGTGAACAAAGGGTATGCCATAAAAATTAAGTCACTTCCCCAGAGATAAACCTCTTGATGGTTTGTGTTTCCAGATAGTCTATCATAGGATAGGTTTTGAGCAAACGTTTTATCAAAATGAACAACTCAGCCAGGCACAGTGGTTCACACCTGTAATCCCAGCACTTTGGGAGGCCAAGGCAGGAGGATCGCTTGAGGCCAGGAGTTCAAGACCAGCTAGTCCAAGACTAGCAAAACCCAGTCTCTGCAAAAAATCATACAGCTAAGCAAGCAATTGTGTAGTGTTGCATGCCTGTGGCCCAGCTACTCAGGAGGGTGAGGTTGGAAGATTGTTTCAGCCTGGGAGGTTGAAGCTGCAGTGAGCTGTGACAGCGCTACTGTACTCTAGCCTGGGTGAGAGAGTGAGACCCTCAAAAATAAATAAATATATAAACACTTCCATTTCCTTCCTACCCAGTGACTTGCTTGTTATGTAGTAAGTATTCTATAAATACTAATCATAGGAAACTGATGAATCATTTAGAAAATTTTATAAAAATATTTTTTCTAAGTTAAAATTTCTCTTTGCTTACTACCTAATACCAAAAACAATGTAAAATTAAGTAGTAATCTAAAAAAGGCAAATAGAGGTGTATGTAGTTTGAAATTATTTTATTGCTTTAAAGTCCTCAATATCCAGATGATGAAAGCAACATTTCAGATTAGTAAAGGGAAATGTAGATTATTTAGCAAATAGTATTGGTACAATTGAGTAATCACCTGGAAACAAAACCAAAGTGGATCCACAGTTTACACTTTACATAAAAATACCTTCAGATGATTCAAGTGTTTTTATATAAAAAATAAAACTATAAAAGTTACAGAAGAAAACATGAGAAGAAACTTGCTGGTGGGGAGAAATGAGTGAAGGAAACTTTTTCATGACAGACTTTTTTGTACTTTATGAATGCTGTACTATGTACATGTATCAACTAGTAAAATATTTAAAAAATAAAATTGAATAATTAAGTTAAATAAGGATATTGTTTTTGCCAGAATATTCAAGTCTAATTTGTTCTCAAATACTTAGTATTAACTAATTTCTTTCCAACTTCATTTCTTCTGTAACAACACAAAACTGAACATGGCAGTGAATATGAGACCCCCTCGCTCTTGCTGTTTTCTGAACAGAGAAATTGGGGAAAATAGTTGCATAGTAGAAGGAATTACTGGAAGTGAGAAATAAAACACATTTGATAATATTGTGAAATATTTACTTGTACTCTCCTCACTACTTCGCTTTCCATGAGGATTTTTATGTGCTTTATAATCTAATATTTCAAGAGAATGACGACATCTTTAGGTTTTCTGGTTGGTTAATCTGTTCTGATCTGTGTAATTCACAAATATAAGAAGCTTGATAGAAAATGAGCTTGCTTTGTCTATTTTGTTCTTGTATTTCGGGCTTTAGCTGACTAAAATAAAGACATCATAATGCAAGCACCAGATGTGACTAGAAAGTTGATAGAATTTAAAGCCAAGAAGAACTCTAATCTATGCTTTAGACTTCGTTTTTATCAACATATTTAAGGAGTTTGCTTTTGGAGGAGTGAAGTGATCCCACAAATTCCAAGCAGATAATTATAAAAACTTGTTAAATAATTAAAAAAAACTATTTAAAGATATTAGAAAGTATTGAAAAGCAGATGAAAGACAAACGAAAGTTTAACCTCTGAACCAGAAAGGGTAAGAATTGTGAGTTTGTCTAATTCCAGAATAACAACTGAGGAAAACTATAAAGCATTGCTTAGATACATTTTATAAAATTACAATAAGTGGAAAGATATACTGAATTCATGAATTGGAAGATGCAATAGAATTAAAATGTCAATTAACCTCATTAATTTATAGATTTAATAAAATCTCAAATATCACAGGAGGCATTTTCCTTAACAGAAATTAACAAGCTGATTCTAAAGTTTATATTAAAATGCACACTACCCAGAAGAGCCAAAACAATTTTGAAAAAGAATAAAGTTAGAAGACTCACAGTAACTGATTTCAAGATTTATTATAAAGTTGCTATAATCAAAATACTTTAATTGGTGTAAGGATAGATATATAAACCAGGGAGTTCAGAAATAGATCTGTATGTGTACAGTCAAGTGATTTTTGACAAATGTGCTACTGTAGTTCAATGGGGAATGAAAAGATGTGTTTCAACAAATGCTGAAGCTATTAGATATCCATATGGAAAAATATCATTACCTCAAGCCATATAATTTTTTTATTTGTTATTATTATTATTTTTTAGAGATAGGGTCTCATTCTGTCACCCAGGCTGGAGTGCAGTAGCACAATCAAGCTCACTGCAGCCTTGAACTCCTGGGCTCAAGTGATCCTCCTGCTTCAACCTCCTAAGTAACTAGGACCACAGGGGTATGCCACCATGCTTGGCTAACTTTTGTATTTTTTGTAGAGATGGGGTCTCCCTATGTTGCCCAGGTGATCCTCTCACCTTGCCTCCCAAAGTGCTGGGATTACAGGCATGAACCACCATGCCTGGCCACGATATAAAATTTTTAACACAAGTTGGATGATAGGTCTAAATGTAAGAGCTAAACTATGAAACTTTTAAAAGAAAATCTAAGAGAAAACATTTAGTCAAAGATTTCTAAGGTAAGACAAAAAGGACAAAGAAAATTGATAAATTGAAATTCATCAAAATTAAGCACACCTATCAGACCAGTCATCTATTCAAATCTACCCTTCTATTCCCTGCTTTGTAATAGTGAGGTTGCATCCTATTATTTATTGGCCAGCTAGTGGAACGCCACGTTTTGTCAGTAGAGGGCACTAGAGTAACATTGCAAGATGATAGCAACAGGAACTTTTGGGGGTGAAGAAAATGCTATGTGCTGTAAAATGAAATAATTAACAATTCAGTACCCTAATTCCCCAAGCCACATTTCAAGTGCTCTATAGCCAATGTAGTTCATGACTACCACATTGGACAAGCCAGATATAGAATATTTCCATTATTACCAAAAGTTCTATTAACCTCTGCTCTATATCTATTATGTTGATGGGGTACATGGCTGTATACATTTGTCAAAACTTATCAAATTGTTTGCTCAGAATGAGAAAATTTTGTATGTAAATTAAACTTCAATAAGAATTTAGCAAAGTGCTATTATTCTTTGATTAAACAGTCTTATCTGGGTTTTAGTAATTTTCATCATTGAAACTGCACCATTAAATAAAAGCCTTACGAACATCAATGTGTCTCCCTCTCAATGCCCTGCTTTTTTTGCTTTTTGAGCCAGAGGCAAACAGTGCTGCAGTGTTTACAGTTTTGTATTTAACATTTTATTTTGAGTTTCCATTTTTAAACTAGGATTTTTCAACTCTTATCTTACTTTAGAAAATTAACACTGTATTCTTTGGAGATTTAAACAATTTTGTAACCATTTTTTTTTTCATGTTGTTCATGAAATTTAGTATTCTAGGAGAACTACCAACCATTTAAAAATGTTTTTCCAAGGTGGTTTAAATAATTATTAAAAATTGTTTGATGCATAAAATAAAATCTTCCTATCTAGTGCAACTTCCAGATGCTAGATGACTGTCTTTTCCAGAAAAATAGCTTGTGAGTGAGAAAAATCATGGAGACACCTCCATGGCGGGGGATAAGATGGGCAGAAACCATGTCAATTGTTTAATAAATTGCGTCTTGAGCATCTGAGTAGTACCTGATACTTGATGCATTTCTGTTGAATAACTGAGTGAACAAATGAATTCAAGTATCGGGGGAAGTCGCTGATTGGTTTTAGATTTTGTAAACATGGTGTATCTCACCAGCAAAGAACAGAAGAGAATTGGGGAAATGCATAGGTATTCTTTATCATTTGCTGAGATACTTCCTCCAAATTTCTTTTCACTGAGTATTGGGGCCAATTTCCTAATTTCAAACTCTATTTACTATAGCAAAGAGCAGGAGGATGGCAAGTTCTAGATATTTAAATGAGCAAATAATTAAGCTTTTCTGCAGGTGTGTAGTTTAAGCACTTGAAGTAGACAATTTGAAGTGCTACGATAGGGACTCCTATCCACCTACTTGCCAACTTCTTTTCCTGGATGTCTTCAATGTCAACGTGCTTAAATCTGAATACTTCCTTTTCTCCTAACTACACTTCCTTTTCCCCTAACTAGTGAGAAGAACTACTATTTACCAGCCACCCCAGCCAGAAACCAGGAGTTATTAGACCCCTCTTGCTTTCTCACCTTCTAGAGCCAATTAATTGCCTAATCCTTGTTAATGCATTAAAAACAGGATTGCCACTAGTTGTGTCCAGAAATATCACTGGGGTGGATGGAAGTGGGAAGAACAGGCAAAGAACTTGGTGGGTGTAGAAGAGGTGTCTTCCTTTGGAAGAGTCTCAAAACGTGGCCTGATGGTTGTTAAGATTATGATCAACTTTTAGAGGAAATAATGTGAAGTCAAGACCGTGATATTACAAAGTAGTTGGAGTGACGGGCCTCTTTCACTTGTAATATTTCCTAAGCAACCACTGACAGAAACATAGACTATGTCACGGGTTTATTCTCTCTCTCTTTTAACCTCATATAGTTAATTTTTTGTTTTTGTTTTCAGCAGTGAGAATATTTAAGATGTACTCTCCTGGCAAATTTCAATTGTATATTATTACTAACTTTGCTAGAATCTCTTTATTAGACTCTTATGCCTCTAGTCCTACTTATTTCAATTCTTTCCCCATCTTGATGTCAGAGTCATCCTTCTGAAACTAAATCTGCATTTATTATCTGCTCAAAAACCTGAGGAGGCAGTCTGTCCGTTCTCAGATGTCAAACTCTGTGCTGGGAGAACCACTACTCTCTGAATTGTACACTTTAAATAGGTGAATCATAAGGTACGTGAATTATATCTTAATAAAACTGTTAAATGAAAATTTAAAATAACTTTAGTGACTTACACAATAAAATCTAAACTAGTCCCACTCTACCCTGCTCTCTGTGCAGAGTCTCAGGCTCAGAAATCTCCTCACTACTCCACAAATTATGAAATCCATCCTGACTCAATGTTTTGTCCACATACTAACTGATAGAGTTTGAATATTTGTGTCCTCCAAATCTTATGTTGAAATTTGATCACCAATGTTAGAGGTGGGGACTGGTGGGAGGTGTTTGGATCATGAGAGCAGATCCCTTATGAATGGGTTGGTGCCATCTTTGAGGTAATGAGTGAGCTCTTGCTCTGTTAGTTCCCATGAGATCTGATTATTAAAAAGAACATAGCACTTTCCTTTTCTCTTTCAATCTCTCTCCCTCTCCTCCTCCTCCTCTCTTGCCATGTAACAAATCTGCTCCCCCTTTGTCTTCCGCCATGATTGGAAGCTTCCTGAGGCCTTACCAGGAGCAGATACTGGTGCCATGCCTCTTTTGCAGCCTGCAGAACTGTAGGCCAAATATACTTCTTTTCTTTGTAAATAACCCAGCCTCAGGTACTCTTCTGTAGCAACACAAATGGATTAAGACACTGTCCCTGATGATCCAGACTGCTCTATGTGTGCAATTGACTCCTGCTCATGCTGCAGCTTCCCTTTGCTCAGAATGTCTTTCCCAGTGGCCCTTCAGAGGTCTACCACGCACACACCTACTCATCTTCCAAGTCTAGTCACTAGTCACCTACATTTCAAAACCTTTATGCAACCACATGAATGTGTCATGAGGGCTTTCTTGCCAGGCTGAATCAACCACTTCCTCTTTTGCACTCTTCTACACCTGTACAAGCTCTGTCACAGCATCTCTAGAGCCTGTGTGCTTACCTGTTTCTTTCTCCTTTATTAGGCAGCTTTTCAGTGGTGGAGATATTGCTGTATTATTTTTATTCTACATCTTCTAATTGCTTGATTCTGGAGCTGTACACACTTGCTAGCCCTTATCTTCCACATACCCAAATCAGAGCTTATGGCAAGTGCACAGGTCAGACAGGGTTATCTTGGCCTCACACTTACACCCTGCCCCTGCTGTTCTGTGATCCTGCATATTCTAATGGTTGCAGAGACTCTCTTTCCAGATTATTTCTCCAAATGCTAAGCCCAAATATTGACTTCTGACCCATGTCACTATGCTTTTGGCTGTGCTGTGCAGCCTGAATGGCCCCTGTTGTCCTTGTACCTCTGAAAGTTGACTGCAGCCTGTGTACTGGACTGTGAGCGTTGCCGGGTTTCTCCAGTTTAACTTGAGAACTTAAACTCCAAATTCTGCTTTGCTTTAAGATGTATGAGACCCAGGTCCCCAGCCTGTGATCTGCCTAAGCTGTCCCAATTCAGTTCCTGTTTCTGCCCACCTTAATCAGTCTTATCCCAAAATAGCTACATCTTGTATGGTTTCCTCTGACCCTAACCCCACCCTCTCCCAGCTGCACAGTTTTCTCTTTTACCCTTAAGACTGTATTAGATACTCTTTGCATGCTGACAGCTTCCTATGCATATACCAAGTGCTTATTACAGCACTTAACAGTCTGTCTTGTAATTATTGCTTATCTGTGTGTCTCCCTCTCCCATTGGCCTCTAGACTCACGCTTGTCAACTTTTTCCTACTGGGACATGTTATAGATAATTTTTATTTGCTGATACACCCCCATTGATTTACCCAGATGGTGAGCTGCAGCAAAGACAAGATAGTATGTGGATTATTTGTAGTTTATGATTTGTAACTCTAGCTCTTTAATCCTACTAAATAATGTGCATCACAATGACAGTGACTACAAAGTTATAAGGACAATAATCTGTTTTTTATAGTAAATTTTAAAAAGTAAACATTTCATCAACTTTAGTACTTTGTTATTAATAGCAAATTACTTGTGCTAGCCTTCCAAGATAGCGGTACCACACGACCGTGTCATTAGGGCATTCTTGCCAGATTCTGAGTTCCTAACAGCTGGAGTTATATCACATTTGTCACTGTAAACCCAGCATCTCACACAGTTCCTGACAATAGCAGGCACTTGGTATATGTTTGTTTAATTGGTGGCTGGTTGATGAACTATGAAATGAGATTAATTTTTAAAATTCCCTGGGTTTGCTTAAACACCAGGAGACTGAGGCTATCTCCAACTGTGTAAAGGCAGCTTCTAAATCCAGAGTCTTTTAGAATTCAGTATCCTTTTACAATAAGGCCATGATAGAGGTGACTGTTCTGGAGAAGTAATATACAAATAGCTAATGGGTTGGTACACTCCTGGAATGTTACTTTGACACACTAATGAATGGTTTCTAGTCTGGTATTGTGGGTGTCTTTTGAGTATCTATATGTAATTGACAAGGTGAACCCATGAATCTGTTTCTCAGCTTTTTTGTCAGATGCTCACATCATAGTACTTTTAGGGTATTAGTACTACAAGGAGCTCACAATTTCAAATAGCCCAGTGGAAACCACATCTGTCTTAGAGATTATGATTCATACTGTGTGCGCTACTGTGTTCACTACCTCGCTACTATCTAACCTGTGATTTGTCCTAATCTCTCTGTTTTGCTGAACCTTTAAAATGGGGGTTGAACAAATACTCTCTAATGTCCTCATTGACTCTAAAAATCTTGATTCTAACAAATGTTAGAAGAATTTAGAAAGTAACTAGATGATTAATCTGTTCAGACTGCTATAACAAAATACCATAAACCAGGTATCTTATAAACAACAGTAATTTCTCACATTTCTGGAGGCTGGGAAGTCCAAGATCAAAGCACCAGCAGATTCCATGTCTGGTGAGGGCCTGTTTCATAGATGGCACCTTCTCATTGTGTTCTCACATGGTAGAAAGTATGAACTAGGTCTCTTGGGGCTCTTTTACAAGAGCGCTAATCCCATTCATGAGACCTCCATTCTTATGACCTAATCTTCTCCCAAAGGCCCCACCTCTTAATACTGTCACATTGAGGATTAAGTTTCAACATATGAATTTTGAGAGGACACAAACATTCATACCATAGCACTCCATAAAATAGGAATATAATATTATAAAGATTGGTCCAAGTCTTTCTGTACCTTTCCAAGCAGGAAAGGCTGCTGCCGCAGCCCCCAGAAGACAGGAAATATTGGCTTGTTGTCATTCCTATACAAGATGGGCGCCTCATCTGTTGGGGGGAAAGTGAGGTAATTACTGCCAGGACTCCAGATTTACCACATGGCTGGTATATATGAATTGTGTCTTGGGGTAGCTCCATGAAAAGAGCCAGATATGATACTTTAGGGAAGTGTATTAGATTTGGATTACTGTTTAGACTGAGCAGTTTCTCTTCTGACATTTAAGATTCATGAGCCTGTTGGCATCCACATCAGTATTAACATTTGTGAGGGGTCACCCTGCCTCATTCAAAAGAGTGACGTGATGAGATCTGAGCCTAGCGGGAAGATTAACTTTTGAGGGGAGGAGGGATACTTCTTCCATTGCAACAGGTATTGACACAAGCAGGTTTTATATATGGAAGTGAGAAGGTGAGGGAATTTCCATTGAATGACATCTCTTTTCTCAGGAAGTATGAGTCAAGGTCATCAAGTATGAATGAAAAGGAGATGGGGTGTAGAAGTTTTTTGGAGAGGGAGAGGTAGGAAATAATTGTCTTAGGGAGTGGGAAAGTGACCTTATTAGATAAACATAATAGATGTTCCAGGAAGTATTGTGTGCCCATTAGAGATTTGTATTAGTGACTTTAAGATTACTTTCCCTAGCATTATTCAAAACACAAGTGAGTATTCAGGTTCAACCAGGGTTTTGTTAGGATAGTACACTGGAAGGAGAGAGCATCCTGGGAATGATAGTAATGATGAACCATAGCATCTAAGGTTGGAAAAGAGGTAAGTGGACCAGGCACAGTGGCTCACACCTGTAATCCAAGCACTTTGGGAGGTTGAGGTGGGCGGATTGCCTGAGGTCAGGAGTTCAAGGCCAGCCTGGCCAACATTGTGAAACCCCATCTCTACTAGAAATAGAAAAAATTAGCTGAACATGGTGGCACGCTCCTGTAATCCCAAGTACTTGGAGAAGTGCTTGAACCTGGGAGGCAGAGGTTGCAGTGAGCCAAGATCGTGCCACTGCACTCCAGCCTGGGTGACAGAATGAGACTCTGTCTCAAAAAAAAAAAAAAAAAAAAGGGTAAATAAAGACAGGAGTTGGGTGTATGTCAGCAAAAGATACATGGTGGTCTAGGTGGAAAAGTGTAGCAGTGGAGTGAGTGGTTAATAGAATAAGCAAGCTCAAAGAAATAGAAGGTGGTGACCAGAAATGGGATGTTTGAAACTGATTATGGAGGTGATAATGACAGGACCCACAGTGTGGTTATGGCTGGCTGAGACTGTGAAAGGAACAGTCTTGAAATTGAGGTGGCTAGGAAATTGAAACACTGGGGTGTGTGATGGGTCAACCATGTGGATGTTGTCCTCACTAAAAATGATGACAGAGTGGGGAGTGATAAGGAAGACTCTGGTTTAGAATCCAGGATCTAATCCTGTCAAAGAAAGAAGGGGAGTAACTGAGAGATAAAATGGTAGCATTGAGGAGGTAGAGCGGCTGGTATAGCTGGCCTGTATGAGTTTCAGAGCTTTAGCAGGAAGCTCTATAGGAAGGAAGAAGAAATATTTGAAGTTGCAATGGGAAACATGAAGGATAATTCACCTTCTAACCCTGTATGTGTATGTGTATGTGTATGTGTATGTGTATGTGTATGTGTATGTGTATGTGCATGTGTATGTGTATATGTATGTGCATGTGTATGTGTATGTGAGATGCTGGGTAGGGCGTGTGGGCCGGGTGGGGAGGTTGCAGTGACTGGTCTCTACTTGAGCAGGTTGCAGAGGAAGCAGTGTTCTCAGTAGATATTTAAGGCAAGAGGAGAAAGGAATGTTCAGAGAAGCTATTAAAGATACAGTGGAATTTATTGATTAGGAATGTTGGAAAATGCAAGAGGAACATTTGGAAGGGAAGGTGGGGTGGAGTGCTGAGACCAGATTTAGGGACATACCAGTGTGGGGAAAACTGATGACCATTGAGAAGCTGCAGACTTAAAAGATGAAAGATAGAATAAAGATATGAAGTATCCACTCAGAAAGGCCAAGAGAGTCTAAGGACACTTTTCTTAGTGATAAGGCATCTCAGGAGCTTTCCTTTTCTGAACATTAAAATTGTGGAAGCTTTCAGGTGAGAGGAGTAGTAAAGCAAGCTTCTGGGGTCCAAACCTATATTCAAGTTATAATGATGAACTTACAGTTCAGGTAGAACCTTTAAAATAACTGTGCTGGTAGAAACAGCTGAGCCCAGAAATAGAGAAAGCATTGGCAACTGGGGACTACCTAATGATGTAGGATAATGGCTTGATAAGTGAAAAATCACCGTCTTTTTTTCCCCCTCCACCAGAAGTTCTTCACCTGGTCTAGGTTTTCTGGAGAGAAAATTAATAACTTTCATTAAATTCTCAAAATAGTCCTTGAGCCCCAAAAGATTACCAATCACTGGTCTACATGATCCATTGAACGGTGAATTTCTCTTTTTCTGAATTGACTGAAATTTATACTGGATTTCCCAAGCTTTTTATCATCACTTGGACAAAAACTTTAATCTTTAGTTTACATAATTGAGTTCTCTGTAAATTCTTGTTATAGTATAATGAGAAATACTATACAGAGAAACCTTAGTAATTTTCCATAATTACTAAGAGAGCCTTTGCAATGCATTGCACTTCATAAATCGGTGAACAAATAAACAGAGACATGGTAAACAGACAAGTGTATGCTGTTCCTGCAAATACTCTTGATTGCATAATAAAAAAAGTCATTATAAACTACATGGAATGTGCATTACTGGTTTGAATAGTACTCTACAGAACAAGCACCTCATTAACAGACTTCATTGGAATTGGTGATAATTCTGACCTGCAGAACGGGTTTATCTTTGCATTAAAAAATGTGTTTGATATAGATATTAATGCTGTAGATAAGGGAAGCTGATAGCTTATTCTAATGAAGTCCCTAGTCCAAAAAGCTATTTTCAAGCATTTGGACAACCACACTTGTAGTATTTGAATAATGTCAATGAATATGTTAATGAAGAATTATTTGTTAAAGAACTCAAGAATTTTTTTTTTTCTTATTTATTCACTCACGAACAATTTCAAAGAACTGCAACTCTCCTTCACTCTCCAGCATCAGCGATGTGACTGCAGGTCTGCATACTCTGAGCCTCAGACTTGCCCTCCTGCCAGTCAACATCAATTTCTTACATTTAATCCAATACTAGGTTTTTCTTTCCTCTCCAATCCATGGATATCAAAATAGACAGGAATTCTAGTCTCAGAGACTATTTGAACACAGATACTTAGGCTTGTGAGTTATTGAAACTAGTAATTTCCTTTGGTTTGTGATAATTTCAGGTGACTTGAAATAATTAAATGATGGCTGAAAAAACTGTACTGGTGGAAACAGCTGAGGTCAGACACTTTTTAAGATAAGAGTTCATTTTTCTATTCTCAGAACAATGGAAAATAAATAAACTTACATAATATTGTAAGTAAAAATAAAATCTGAAATACAAGTATGAAACTACCTCTGTAATATGAGCTAGACTGTAAATCCGGTGACAGCGGGGGCCGTATCTGTCTATATCCTCAATACCTAGCACGGGGCCTGGCTTATTGTGGGCACTCAGCAAGTATTTTCTATAGTGGATGACTAAAATAGAATAAATAATTGACCTATTTTTGATGAATAGAAAATAGTAGTAGTTTGGGGAAACATGGTTATAAGTCTTTTTTTTGTAACTCAAAGTACGTAGTTAAAAACATATTTAAATTAACAGTGTATAGAATTAGAGAGCTTTCTGACTGGTATGCATATTCTTTTTTAAAAAACTTTTGTGGGTACATAGCAATTGCATATATTTATGGGGGACATGAGGTGTTTTGATACAGGCATGCAATGTGAAGCACATCATGGAGAATGGGGTATCCATCGCCTCAAGTATTGATCCTTTGAATTACAAACAATCTAGTTTTAATATATTAAAGTTATTAAAAATATACAATTATTATTGACTGTAGTCACTGTGTTGTGCTATCAAATAGTAGGTCTTATTCATTCTTTCTAACTATTTTTTTGGTACCCATAAACCATCCCCACCTTCCTTACCCCCACCTTCCTATTACCCTTCCTGGCCTCTGGTAACCATCCTTCTACTCTCTATGTCCGTAAGTTCAATTACTTTGATTTATAGATCCCACATATAAATGTGACATGCAATATTTGTCTTTATGTTGGTGTGCATTTTCTGATCCAATTGTAGTTGATCAGCAATTAGCATAACAGTCCTTACTTACTTACATACAGTTGTAGAAATACCAAATAGTGAAGTAAATCATGGTGCACCAACTGGATTTTATATCTAAAAATCTTATGAAAAATAGAAATAATCTATTACAAGTTTATTTCAAGGAAGAATAAGGAAGAAATGCATTTAGGCGTTAGTTATTAGGAATAAAATTCTTAAATACATTTTTCTTCTTGTTTGCATTAATTGCATCTGCAACTTGGAGCCATACGCAATTCTTTTTCTTTCTTTCTTTTTTTTTTTTGAGACGGAGTCTCGCTCTATCGCCCAGGCTGGAGTGCAGTGGCCGGATCTCAGCTCACTGCAAGCTCCGCCTCCCAGGTTTACGCCATTCTCCTGCCTCAGCCTCCCGAGTAGCTGGGACTACAGGCGCCTGCCACCTCGCCCGGCTAGTTTTTTGTATTTTTTTGTAGAGACGGGATTTCACTGTGTTAGCCAGGATGGTCTCGATCTCCTGACCTCGTGATCCGCCCGTCTCGGCCTCCCAAAGTGCTGGGATTACAGGCTTGAGCCACCGCACCCGGCCCGGCAATTCTTAAAGACTACATTTTCTTATAGAATTAATATTGGTAGAATTTACAATTTTTTGAATTTCCCAGTGTTGATAGAGTCCGTATTCCTATGACTTCTTTTCCTTGTTTGTGTGGATTTCATCAACAGAAATGTTTTCGGAAAATGTACACAGTAAGCATTTAATACTAAATGGAAAAATAAAAAAGTGATAAAGAAAAATGATTTTGTGGTTCATTTTTATACTTGAATGTTCTGGTTCATTCATTTAGCAAATATTTATTGAGCATGTACTCTGTGCTTGGTACTGTCCCCGAACTGCGGATGCAGACAGACACAGTGAAGACCAAGCTCCTGCTTTTGCGGCATTCACATCCTAGAGTAGCAGAGTCAGCCCTGATGGAGTGCTGACTTGGTGCCAGGCATACTTCTAGTACATCGCACACATATATTATTAAAATTCAACTTTTACTTTAAATACATGTGCAGGTTTGTTACATGGGTATATTGCCTCCAGGCAGTGAGCATAGTACCCAATAGGTAGTTTTTCCACCCGCACCTCCCTCCATATCTCCCCGCTCTAGGAGTCTACAGCGTCTGTTGTTCCCATGTTTATGTCCATGTGTGCTCAGTGTTTAGCTCTTATCTATAAGTGAGAACATGAGGTACTTGGTTTTCTCTTTTTGCATTAATTTGCTCACAGTTATGGCCTTCAGCTCCATCCGTGTTGCTGTGAAGGACATGATTTCATTCTTTTTTTTATGGCTGTGTAGTATTTCATGGTGTATATGTACCACATTTTCTTTACCCAATCCACTATTGGTGGGTACCTAGGTTGAGTCCATGTTTTTCCTATTGTAAACAGCGTGGCAATGAAAATATGAGCACATGTGTCTTTTTTGGCATATTGAACTATTTTGGGTTGAATGGTGGCTCTGTGTTAAATTATTTGAGAAATCTTCAAACTGCTTTACACAGTGGCTGAACTAATTTACATTTCCACCAACAGTGTATAAGCATTCCCTTTTCTCTGCAGCTTCACCAGTATCTGTTGTTTTTTTGACTTTTTAATAATAGCCATTCTGATTGGTAATATCACCCATATTAACTCATTTCATCTTCACAAGAGCTCTGTGTAGTAAGTGTTGTTTTTACCCATCCCAATTTTACAGATAAGGAATCTGAAGCTCAGGGAGGCTAAGGTACTTGCCCAAAGTCACACAGTAAATAGAAGTTGATGGGTTGAAACCTAGGTAAATACAGTTCCAGAGTTGTCTCTATGATGTGTTTATGACTATGAGAGAAAGTGAAATTGGAACAAGGTTTGATGATGGAACTACAAATGGGCAACTATTTTCTTAATGAGTAAAAGGTTTAGAGTAATTTAGTGTCCATTGTCAATCAAAGCTCTTTTCACATGTATTGCTTAAATAATTGAGTGACTCTCACTAGATTTCAAGTAAAAGTTTTGGTGCCAGTAGATAATGTTCTCAGACTAAATTTTCTCTTTATACTCCACTATGACAATTCTCACTGTCATGATTGCATTTTTTAAAACAAGTATGATAATATAGTTTGCCTATATATTTTTCTTTCAGTTTAAGTCTAAGGATTTAAATTTACTCTTTGCTCCCAATAAAGAGTACATTGAAGAATATAATGCCATCTTAGACATTCCTGAGAAGGTGCTTCCTTGGTGCCAGGCATACTTCTAGTACATCATACACATATATTTTTAAAATTCAACTTTTACTTTACATACATGTGCAGGTTTGTTACATGGTTATTTTGCATCCAGGCAGTGAGCATAGTACCCAATTAGTAGTTTTTCAACCCACACCTCTCTCCATACCTTCCCCCTCCACTAGTCCATAGTATCTGTGGTTCCCGTGTTTATGTCCATGTGTGCTCAATGTCATTCCTGACAAGTAATGTCTAAGGGACATTATATAATGTATCAAGAACTATAGTACATTATACATTACAGTTTTTCTTATATTATATAATTATATATTTTATATATAATGTAAATATATAATGTAAGAAGAATTATATAATGGGAGGAAAAGTTTTCAGATATATTTTCAAAGGAGTTATATTAAATCCATTTACTATAATACAAAGTTTAAAATCTGATTATGTGCTTATTTTTCACACTCTGATCTGAATCTGAGATTGTGTATTCATTTAATCTATAAAGATATGTTTCAAAACTATAAACAACATACTAGCATTACGACTACAGAAATGAAGAAGGGTGGTGTTGGACTATTTGGTTGATGTCTAGGTAGCCAGTTTGAGCAGATTAAGAGAGAAGAGAAGATTGAGACTATTTTGAAAAAGCAGATTGAAGCCTCCAAAGACTTCAGTAAAGGTGCGTGAAGAGAGTAAAGCAAGGTATGGAAGAATATATGTTACATTAGCAAGACGTTGAGCAAATGTCACTAGGATGAAAGGAGTAATCATCATCTTAGATAGGCTTTTCCAGCTCTGAAATTTCAGAGCAGTCCCTGAGGAACAAAAGGTTGCTGAAGCAAGAAGCCCGATGCCCCATTTACAACCTTACTCATCAACAGAACTGAAGCTCTGGCTGGCCTCTTCTTCTGTAATACAAGCAGTTGGGGACTGAGCAGCTGGCAAACTGGACAGGAGGGCTCTGAAATGACTTGCTTGAGCCTAGACCAAGCTGTCTTTTTCTGTTAGTGTTTGGAATATTATTTGATGTCCTTAGGATTTTACATTATCTAGCTTTCAATAGATTTTCAAGTAGATGACCTTTAAAGTTCCAGTCCTTTGCCTTGCTATTCCATGATTGGGCATATTTATGAGGACAAACGAAACTTTAAATCTCCTACTTTCACTACCAGTAAAAGCAGCAGAAATGACAGCAATAAAAAGTCTTGGCTTCCATTACTGAATCAATGACCAATCCTTTCATATCCAAGTAAGCTCATGTGACAATAAGCAATGTTCTGTAGCACCATTATCACTAAAGGCCAGCCAGCAATTTCATTATAAAACCTTCTGAGGCAGCTTGTAATTTGGCCGTTTTAATTAAACCTCACCAGACCAGATCGCCAGGGGGAAATTACTGGGAATTTTCCACTGAACTGTCACTCTAAAACAATGTTCTATTATGGATTTGATGTCAGAAATCATAACAATATTTAATGCCAGACAATTGGCATAACAATGATCTTGAGTGACAGCTCGAGTGCTTGGGAAGTTAAATTAAAAGTGATATGCTTATTTATCACTTGAGCTGTCACGTCAACACAGGCACCTTTCACTTTCTCAGCCCTGCTACATCTTGGGGGCAGCTGGCTGCAATTGGCAGTTAACTGTGTGTATTAGCAGGAGACTGAGTTTGATTCCATATCTTCTCTTTTTTTCATTCTAAATGAGAATAACGAGAATAAAAGTAATGGTAAATTTATCAATACAAACTAGGACCATAAAAAACTAAATGTCTGAAAGAATGTTTTCTTGGTTTAATTTATCTTTAATAAAAAATTTATTGATGTTTTTCAGGGAGTTCAGGATATAGCAGCTAATAATGGCAATGGTTGCTATTTATTGAGTGTTTACTCTGTGCAGGGTACTAGGCTAACGTCCCATCATTCCCTCATTTAAAACTTAGAGCCACTCTATAGAGGAAAATGATAGCACCATTTCAGAGATAGGGAAACTTGCCAAAGTCCCCCAGCCAGACAGTGGTGGATTTGTAATTTATCTCAGGTCAGCTTGACTCTGCACCTGTGCTATAGATTATAACATAATGCTTTCTGCTACAAAGGACTCCCTTCTATACTAAAAAGCAAATTCTTTTACTGAGAGTCTACACTGGGGTGAAGTTTTAAGAATATTGCCTTTTAACCAAAGGAAAAATATTTATTCCAGAGCCACATTAAAAAATTTTAGATGTAAATATAGAACATTCAATTCACCTGATTTTAGCTTAAGAACAGTCATAAAACTTAATGTAATTTTATAAAAGTTAACATTTATTTATATTTCACATCTATATTATGGCTGCGTAGGAGGGAGAGAAGTGAAGTGAGGGAGAGAGGAAATAGAAGAAATGAAAAGACTGCAAAGTTGAGGGGAAAGAAAGATTGATGGGAATGAGGAAAGGGGATTGATGGGAATGAAGAAGGATTTCTAGAAATAATGGGAGAGGCCCTATGAAGGCTCTTCCGCCATCCTCGACCATTGCTTCTGGTGACCTTTGCCCATGTTTCCCTCTAAATCAAGGTCTTTCTTTTAATATGATCAATTTCTCCTCTCTACCAGCTTCCTTCTCTTTGCCTTCAAACATACACAGTTCATCCCTCACATGAAAAAAACCTTCCCCAATCTTAAGCCCTTTCTATCATTGGTTGAATTAGTACTGACTGGATAGACAAGGTCTGAGAGCCCGTTTGCCAGGCATTAGCTATTAGGTCCCAGGAGTGTAAAGGAGCACAAAATAGGGATTTTTCCTTTTTACAAGCAAACTTTCTGAATGATTGGAAATTAATCATGAGCAGGTAGATATCTAAGGTCAGGTAGATATCTAAGGTCATATTTAAAAATAATTGAATCAATTAAGGGCAGAAATTGGCTGGGCATGATGGCTCACACTTGTAATCCCAGCACTTTGGGAGGTTGTGGTGGGAGGATCGCTTGAGCCCAGGAGTTTGAAACCAGCCTGGGTGAAATGGTGAAATTCTCTCTCTCTCTCTCTCTCTCTAATATAGATATTATATATATAATATATAATATATATCTATAATATATATCTAGCTACATATGAAATATATAATATATTATATAGATTATGTAGATAATATATAATATACTATATAGATAATATATAATATACTATATAGATTATGTAGATATTATATAGATAATATATACTATATTATATAGATTATATAGATATTATATAGATAATATATACTATATTATATAGATTTCATAGATATTATATAGATAATATATAATATAATATATAGATTATATAGATATATATAATATAATATATAGATTATATAGATATTATATAATATAATATATAGATTATATAGATATTATATAGATATATAATATATAGATTATTTAGATATATAATATATGATATAGATGATATGGATATTATATAGATAATATAAAATATATATTATATATTATATATAGATATATAGCTATAGATTATATAGATTATATATTATATTAGATTTTATAGATATTATCTATAATATTATATTATTATATTGGGTTTGATTCCATTTCTTCTCTTTTTTAGATAATATCTATATAATCTATATTATATATTATATGTTATATATTATATAGATAATACATAGATTATATAATATATAGATATAATATATCACATATAATATATATTATATATTATCTATATATTCTTTATCCATCACGATTAAAATGCAGATCTCACCTGCTCTAATGAAATAATAATTATAGATGATAAATGTAAATATGGATATTTACTACCAGATCCAAGTCTAAATCATATTCTTAAGAATTCAAGGCTGGGCATGGTGGCTCAGGCCTGTAATACTAGCACTTTGGAGGCCAAGGCAGGTGGATCATCTGAGGTCGGGAGTTCAAGACCAGCATGGCCAACGTGGTGAAACCCCATGTCTACTAAAAATACATATATATATATATATATATATATATATATATGGGTATTGTGGCATGTGTCTGTAGTCCCAGCTACTCTAGAGGCTGAGGCAGGAGGATTACTTGGGCCCAGGAAGTTGAGGCTTCAGTGAGCTGTGATTGTGTCACTGTACTCCGGAGAGACTGTGTCTCAAGAAAAAGAAAAAAAAAAGCAGAAATCTGCCAAATCAGTTGTTTAAAGTGCCATATAGATCAGGGGTCCCCAACCCATGGCTCCAGCCTGGTACTGGTCCGTGGCCTGTTAGGAACCGGGCCGCACAGCAGGAGTTGAGCAATGGGTGAGCAAGCATTACTACCTGAACTCCACCTCCTGTCAGATCAGTGGCAGCATTAGATTCTTAGATTCTCACAGAAGCGTGAGCCCTATTGCGAAGTGTGCATGTGAAGGATCTAGATTGCATGCTCCTTATGAGAATCTAACTCATGCCTGATAATCTGAAATGGAACAGTTTCATCCCCAAACCTTCGCCCACCCCTTCCCCCAATACAAACTAGGGCCATGAAAAATGAAATACCTGAAAGAATATTTCAAGGATTTTTGTTTTCCATGAAACTGGTCCCTGATGCTAAAAAGGTTGGGGACTGCTGATACAGATCAAACATGATGCTTGTTTTCCTTCTTTCAACCACTTATTTTTCCATTCTGTAGACTGTGATTACCATTTTCATTTTTTTTCTGTTCACTCATTAGGATAGTTTGGGACACGCCTTCTCCCACTAGTAAACCTACACCCTTGAATGTTACCTATTATTTCCTTATTGACAAATGTTTCTTTTACCCTCACACTTTCCCTTCTTTCTATTGTACTATACATATTGAATGATCTCCTCCACCTCCTTTTCCCACCTTCAAATTATTTCTTTCTAGAACTATAGTTCAAAGTATCATTCCAGTTCAGAAAAGCTTTATTTCAAACTGAATGAGTTTGGTCAGGAAAGCGTTATGTTGAATTGGAAGAGCTTCTTAAATTTGGGGCAAGCCACTCAATGGGAAATTGAGGTTCTTTTGATGCTGTTATATCTGCAGGTCATATATTTCATTATTTTACATCTGAAATATATCTTCCAATGATGAGTTTCTCTCCTAAAAGGAGATAAGACCTTTATTGTATGTGATTTATTTGGGGGTAATTTTTTTGTTTGATACACATATATCAGAAGGAGACCTGGATTTTCTCATTTAATCACTGAATATTTCACTTTTTGATATTCACTGATTCAAGCCCTTTGGCTCTCTGGGTATGAGGGAAGAAACCCACTGTGTCAGAAGTCATCTAAGTTGCATTCTAACTTTTTCAGTTCCACCTTCTCTTACCTTAAAGGGAAGACCACCAAACTCCCTGAATTTTAACACAGAAATCCTTCTTCTGGGCCTTCAACAACATCCTTACCATATAAAGGCACAAACTGCTCAGATATTTTGTATTTATATATTCACATATTTCTCAACTCTTTTGTGTACACTCATCATGGAGTTACTTATTTTGGGAATTGAGTATCCTATGAAATTCGTTATCTAGTTTATTATAGAAATATTTTATCTTTGCTGTTTTTTGTTTAGAATTACAAAAGTTTAAAAATATTTTCCCATATGTTTTGCTTACTTACACAATAAGGATATTTGTGTTATATCTATGTAAAAAAGAAATAAGTTGTTAAAAAGAGGGAAAATAGTCATTATGGTGGTTGATTTATCTATATGCCACTAAACAATTGGTTTGGCAGATTTCTACTCTTCATTGATTCAATTGTCATTATAAAATATGGTCTTAATATTTACCTGACCATAATTAATTTCTGACTCAAACCCCCACCTTTCCTGCCTTTAGAAGTCTGCCATTAGAAATGAAGTTTCAAAAATAAGTATCAGTGAAATTGAAAAATCTGGAGTCCAGATGAAGGAAATAGAGCCAATTCATATAATGAAGTTCTAATTCATTTAACTTTAACACTATACAAAATTTGGGTTCCTAAATTCTTTTTTTTTTTTTTTTTTTTTTTTGAGACACATTTCACTCTTGTTGCCCAGGTTGGAGTGCAGTGGTGTGATCTCAGCTCACTGCAACCTCCACCTCCCGTGTTCAAGCAGTTCTCCTGCCTCAGCCTCCCAAGTAGCTGGGATTACAGGCATACACCACCACACCTGGCTAATGTTGTATTTTTAGTAGAGATGGGGTTTCACCACGTTGGCCATGCTGGTCTTGAACTCCCGACCTCAGATGATCCACCTGCCTTGGCCTCCCAAAGTGCTAGTATTACAGGCCTGAGCCACCATGCCCAGCCTTGAATTCTTAAGAATATGATTTAGACTTGGATCTGGTAGTAAATATCTATATTTACATTTATCATCTATAATTATTATTCCATTAGAGCAGGTAAGATCTGCATTTTAATTGTGATGGATAAAGAATGAGAAGTGAGATAACATCTGAATACATTTAGTGAACTGTAGTTTCTATCTAACTTTTAGTAACAATTGTTATTGTCTTAACTACCTCTGAAAGTCAGGCTAACTCTCCAATGCTAATGTAAGAAGCATGCAGTCAGTGGCAGGCTGTATCAGTTAGGATCCAGACAGGAAATAAATGGCCCACTTAAACCGAGTAACAGAAATAGTTCAATGAAAGGACCATTTACAAAGATGTAGGCAGGGTAGGCAAGGTCAAAAGTAACTGGTAAGGAATGATAAAGCTAGCAACAGAAGGGAGTCATTACCTCCTAGATCTGAGGCAGCAAGAGAAGGAAGTAGAACTGATATATACATATATAAGAGATGGAAGACACACACACACACACACACACACACACACACACACACACACACACACAGAGAGAGAGAGAGAGAGAGAGAGAGAGAGAGAGAGAGAGAGGCTATAGCAGAGTTGATCTGATGGGGGGTTGTGGCTTTTGGTACAAGAAAAGGGCCAAACAATAGCCAGAGAAAAAGATGCCCTAGTCTCACCTCCTCTCCCTCACTTTGATCTACTAGTGCCACCCATTGGCTGAACTCAGCTGTAAGCCAGACGGCAACACAGCTCATGATGCAATTCATCAACAAGCCAGTCCCTAGGCACAGAGCAGAGAAGAGCAGGGTGGAGAATAAATTTGTTCTGGAAGAGCAAGTGAAATACATCTAGTATCCAGGCTAAGACTGATATCTATATAATTCCTCAATTCACCAGGGGTTAATTAACTTTTATTGGTCCAGATATTGACATTACTCCTTCCCTTGAATGTCACCTGTTACTTCCTTATTGACAAATCAAATATTTCTGTCACTTTCAAACTTTCTTTTTATTGTGTATCTTGGATTATCTCTTCCATTTCTTTTTCACACACCAAATTATTAATTTCTAGAACTATAGCTCAGACCTTCAGTCCAGAAAAGCTCTGCCTTGAACTGGATGAGCTTGGCTTGTTAAATTTGGAGTAAGCCACCTAATGGGAAGTTGAGGTTCTATCTGATGCTGCCCCACAAAAGAATATGTAAAACTTACAAGAGATTGTTGCCCTGGGTGAACATTGAAGCATGACTTCTAAAGTCTATAAATATTGTGAGTTGGAAGCCTGACAATATTGGCAATATGCCAAGGTACATAGTAGCTGTCTTTATGGACCACTATCTGCTGCACCAGTCTCACCAGAAAGTGATCAGAGAAATGGGTTCTTTCATGTTATATGGGAAAAGAGAGAAAACAAAGAGTCATATATTTTTCTGAATTTACACGGGAACTGCTGTATCAAGAAGTGTTAAGCTGTTAGAAAATCTTGGTGTCCTTAAAACACACCTTGTCACAGTAGCTAGCCTTATTATTTTTGTCTTGATATGGTCAGAGCCCTTTGAATAACAGCCCTGAGAAAGTTTACCAACACACTTTGCCACAGTGAGATTACCTTCACGGGGACATAATTTGGCCCCTGCTTTCCTCTCTGATTCATCTTTTACTATTCTCCCCAACACCTTTGTGCACATTCGCACACACATACACTCACAGACAGATGCACTCCTCTCCACCATACTAAGCTTCCTTGTTAACTCTAGGTTCTGCACAAGCTGTTTCCACTGCCAGGAACACTTTCTCCTCGTATTTTTCTCAACCTGCCACTTATTGTATTTTATCATATTTGCTTATTAAAGACTCTAGGTTGTGAATGCCACAAGAGCAGGGGCTATTTTTACTTCTTTGTCATTGAATCGTCAGGACTTTGTCAGGTGCCTGGCACATAATAGCTTCTCATTATCTGTTAAATTCATTAGTAAATGAAGGAAATAGCAACAGGAAAAGTTTTATTCACCAGTGTTTATCCTAAGGTTAGCTCTGCTTAGGATGATCTCATTTATAACTGGATAAGAAAACTGGAAAGTGTCTGAATAATTCACAAATGCAAGTTCAGCTCTTGAATAAGCAGTACAATAAGCAATGTGTTGTACTGAGAGAGCACTTAACTTGCTAGACAATTGTGAGGAACCTAGTTGCTGCTAGAGCTTCTCATATCAGATGCCCATCAGAATCCCTTCAAGTTACTAGTCCTAATTACTGAAACCAGACCTTCTGAATCCCAGGCCTTCTGAGTCAGCACCCTCCGTGGAGGATGGGTTCTCAGAGTCTGTGTTTTGTTATCTGCCCCCTCCATCCCCCGGGTGGTGGTTTCGGTGCATAAGGGACTTGTGATCTTGCTATGGGAGTGAGTCATCAACAACCTTAACTTTGTAAATGATATTTGCAAATATTCAGTTTTATTTTTTAATTTTTTATGACTTTGTAGGCTTTCCCCTAGGGAGATGTTTAATTTTCTTTTGCTGTTTTGTGTTGCAGGGTCTTATTCACTTGATTAATTTTTAATTGGAGAATCATGCTATTTCCAGACTATGAGTAGAGACAGCTTTGTACTGCTTTCCCAGTGGAATTCTCATTAATGTACTTTCTCTGTGGTCCCCATGGACTACCAGTTTTCTCATCCTCCAATTATATTTGTTCTGTTGAGAGGGAGGCAGAAATCCGGATAAAGGTAAGCCCAGCCAAGTAATGTTGAGATGGTCTAGGCGGCAGTGGTAAAACCAAATTTGCATGCCCGTAGGTATGAATTCACTCTTAGGTTTTCACAGAATCATCCAGTGTAGTTCTGTCCCTTTGTTTTTACAATCACTTGCTTTTATTGTAAAATCGTGTACTATAAAAATAAGCATTTAACTTCATCAGAGACCTACGTTAAAACTTCCTAATATGCATTTCCATCTAGAAAATGATTGTTAGTCATTTTAGTTAGACGGTTCTACTGATTCTTCTACTTTGGCTTGTTATTAAAGTTGAGTGAGTCATTTTCCTATACAGATCATCATAACCCAACAAATGATCTTCAGAAGAGCTCTTCTGATGGTCACCTAGTGGCCTCAGTGTTTCCCTTTGTGAGTCAGATTTTGAATCTTTGTACAGAGCTGCATGAAAATGTTAGAGACAAAAGAAGCATGGCACATCGGGATAGTGTATTGTTATCTATTGCTGTGCAACAATTTACCACAAAGTTAGTGGCTTGAACAACATTAATTTATTAAGTAACAGTTCTGTAGGTCAGAAATTTGACATGGCTTGACCGAGTTCACTGTTTAGGGTCTCAAAAGGTGGAAATCAAGGTGTTGGCCTTGCGGGGACTCATTCAGGTTGTTGGTAGACTTTAATTACTTGCCATTGTGAGACTGAGGCCACCGTTTCCTTGCTGGCTGTTGGCTGGGAGTCTCTCTTAGCTTTTAGAAGTTGCTGTTGGGTCCTTGCATGTGACCCCTTTTGTCTTAAGAGTCAGCAATTGTGCATCAAATTATTTTCAGGCTCAAATCTGTCTGATTTCATCCTCTGCTAGCAGCCAGAGAAAATGTTGCTTTTAGAGGGCTCATGTGATTCTCTGTAGCTTAAGGTCAACCAGTTTGGAACTTTACATCTTCAAAATCTCTTTACAGCAGCACCTGGATAGTATTTGATTGAATAACTAGAGGACAGGAATCTCGGGGGTCTATGTCTGCGTAAAACAAAGACATTATTTAAAACGATAAGATAATTATTACAATTTGTGAATACATATACTTATATTCCATTTTAATCATCTGATCATATGGCTTCTATCTTTGGGAAAAATACGCATTGTGGCAACATAGAATGTCATTGGTGTATTATACATAGGCCAGAAATGAGAGACAACTATGTATGACCTTTACTGAATTTAAAGGTACACTTTCTCTTGAGTTTGGAACAAAATAGCTAGTTTCTGCAGATAGGACCTTTTCAGGTCATCTACATGCTTATTCCGATACTGAAATTTAGTAGAATTTTCCTAGTAGTTACCTGCTATGCCTGAGGGACCATATTTTCCTAAATCTGTTGCCCAGTGTCAAGAATTCATTTACAGACTGTGACTGCAGTTACAAAACCCGCTTCCTGGTTGGTTTATGTTGCGTTTAAAAGCACAAACGTTTAGCAAAAAGAAGTCCTTTTCTGACCAATTCTACAAGCCAACTACAATGTATTGTATTGAAGTACTTAAAGTTCTTATTACACATACACACACACCCACACACACACACACTCTTTTTCTTCAATAGCATTGAGTGGCAAGTGAATATGATCCATTTAGGATAGTATACTTAAAATCAGTGAGAGAAAACAGTTTTATAGTAAGTAGAGTCATAAGAACTGGGTTAAAGATCAGCACATTTAGTTGAAATAGGGATTTGCATATTGACATTGGGTGGGACCAAGGATAAATACTTATAGCAATGTGTACAAAGAAGAGGGGAGGCACAGGAAGGGAGTGAGACAGGAAAGTGCCCAGAGATGATGGCTAAACTTAAGAGCTGGAAGGAGATGAGCTGTTCAGACATGCCAGAGAGGTTGTGAACCCTGAAGCCTGAGTTAAAGCAAAGTGATGGATTAAACCAGAGAGAATTCAGTAACTAGGCTAGCATAGATAATGGAAATTAGTGGTATATTAGTTCATTCTTGCATTGCTATAAGGAACAACCTGAAACTGGGAAACTTATAAAGAAAACATTTTTAATTGTCTCATGGTTCTGTGGATGCACAGGCTTCTGCTTCTGAGGAGGCCTTAGGAAACTTACAATCATGGCAGAAGGCAAAGGGGAAGCAGGCACATCTTCACTTGGCTGGCAGGAAAGAGAGAGAGAGAGGGAAGGAGGAAGTGCTACACACTTTCAAACAACCAGATCTCGTGAGAACTCACTCACTATTACCAGAAAAGCAAGGGAGAAATTTGCCCCTATAATCCAATCACCTCACCCAGGACCCTTCCTCAATACTGGGGATTACAATTCAACATGCAGTGGGAACACAGACCCAAACCATATCAAGTGGTTTTTAACTTCTAATAAAATCTATTGTCCTTCTTCCTCAGAAACACACACACAAGAAACCACACATGGTGTATTATATTTAATTCTGCATGTAGGGATTGGGATTCTGATAGATGTTTAGCTTAATAGCCACCCAACACAGGCTCTGGAATTTGGATGCAGACCCCGAAGAACTCAGAGGACAGATCTGAAACAACCTGCAGAACCAGCCTATGGCTGCAATCAGCAGCAGACACCAAAAATCTTCATTCTTCCACCAAGAACCTCTTCATATGCTCTGGTCACTCAGAAGCCATTCTCATGGTGTAGCCCTGTGTGGTCTAACAAGTGAGTTTAAAGAAGATTGACTTGGGTATTTAAGACAGAAAGAAGGTTACATCCTAATATCTAGATTGTATTCTCATGCAAATCTAATAGGTACTTAATAGAATTACCTTTAATTTTTTCCTTTAAAGATTCTTATTATCCTTACACATTTCAGGCACCTTTATGGTACAATGCTTAAACTTGCCCATGTGCAAAAATTGTTGAAAGGTCTCCTTTTTAAGTTGATGTTCACATATGCTTATATAGTTTATATTCCAGAGTTGTGAAATAATTAAGAAGGAGCCCCAAGTAAGAGCTGAATGAAATAGAGCCCTAATAATTGATGAACTACAAATGACTTTGAGTTGGAAAGATGAAGTGGCATGAGCTTTATCCTCCAAGGTGAGATAGTAAAGAGACAGCATTTAGAAAATATTATTTGAATTTTGCCTAGGAATATTTCTCAAAAATTTTATTAGTCCATTCTCACATTGCTATAAAGAAATACCTGAGGCTGGGCAATTTATAAGAAATGAGGTTTAATTGGCTCATGGTTCTGCAGGTTGTACAGGAAGCAGAGTCCTGGCATCTGCTTTTGGGGAGGCCTCAGGAAGCTTGCAATCATGACGGAAGGCAAAAAGTGAGTGGGCACATTACATGGTGAAAGCAGGAGCAAGAGAGTGAACAGGAAGGGTGCTACACACTTTTAAACAACCAGATCTCAGGAGAACTCACTCACTATTGAGAGAATAGTACCAAGGGGGATGGTGCTAAACCATTCATGAGAAATCTTCCCCCATGATCCAATAACCTCCCACCAGGTCCCACTTTCAACATTGGGTGTTACATTTTAATGTCAGATTTGGGTAAGAACACACATCCAAACTATATCAGTTACTAGAGTTAGAGTTCTAAAACGTCACTTTCTCTTCTTCCCGTTGTCAAATCTGTAGCTGGAAAAACTATCGCGGTTGAGAAGTCCATAGGTTATGTGTATCTACACTACCTCCAGAGAGGCCTAAGAATTATCCACATAGACTGTTCCATCAGAGTGGACTCTCCTGAGCTGTCTGCATATTGCACTCACACTTGGGATCCAGTGTATCAGTTTTTCTCCCTGGCTCCTGTCACTATCAGTGGATACAGAAAGAAATAATTTGGGAATTGGGGGCCACTGAACATGTCACTGCATCCCTAGGTAGTCTGTGTTTTGAGTTTAGTTTCTTTTTAGGAAGGAGAATAGCTACTACCTATGGACATCTCAAAACATGATCCAAAGAAATGAATGGGAAGCTGTGTTTGGGAAATCCCTTTTAGACAAATGGATTTGGAAAGATCTAACTATTCTTACTTCTAGTGAGAGTAATCATTTGCATTGAACATAAATTACTTGATTATAAATGGTAAGCATAATCCATATATTATTTACTGTTTGATTGTTATTCATTCTGTATGTGTGTGAGCATGTGCATGTTTATAATATTAGATGACATGTATTCAGTGTTCTTAGTTGCTATAACTCTATAATGTAGGCAGGAAAAATGTTAATATTCTTCTTTTTAAATGATGCATAACTGAGGCACAGAGGGATAAGGTAATTCATCCAAGTTTACTTGCATTGTGAATGGCAGACCTAGGACTTGACTCTTACTCTTGGATACCTGAAAATGCCATTTCTCCATCTTCAGAAAGGTCTCTGTGATTTATTTTTCCAGAAGTGATGGTAAGATTTTGCTTTCTAATAGTGCCTTTGGAAGCCCCAGTAGCAATGCCCAGGCTGAGACTTGTGAGTGGCACAGACTGTATACCTGAAGTGAGTTTTTTCTTCAGGGAACATTTAAAATGCATATCGGTGATCAAAAACACGTCCTTATTAACATAACTTGGACAATACAGGCCAACCCAATGAAATGCCTAGAATAGTGCCTGGCTCTTGGTAGACACATAAAAATACCTATTGAATTGACTGTTCTTAGCATTACATATATGATGGAAACTTCCATAGTGTGAGTTTAGTCAGAATAATTTTCTAATTTATTCAATAATTCAACAAGTATCTATCAAGGACCATTCTATGCTTTGCCCTGCTCTAGGAATTAGGGTGTGTAGCAACAAGGTCCCTGAGTTCATGGAATTTACAGTCAAGTATAGATAGACAGATATTTATTTATATATATATTAAAAATTTTTATTTTTAATTAAACAAATATAAATTGCATATATTTATGATGTATGACATGTTTTTAAATGTATATACTGTAGAATGGCTAAGTTAAGCTAATTAATGCATTCACTCACATATTTATCATTTTCTTATGATGAGAACACTTAAAATCTACTTTCTTAATGATTTTCCAGTATGTAATACATTGTTATTAACTATAATCACCATGTTGTACAATAATCTCTTGAACTTATTTCTCCTATCTGACTGAACTTTTGTATCTTTTGGCTAACATCTCCCCAATCCCCTATCCGTAGGCCCAGCCTCTGGTAACCACCATTCTGCTCTCTGCTTCTACGAGTTTGACATTTTTAGATTGCACATATAAGTGAGATTTTACAGGGCTTGTCTTTCTGTGCTGGCTTATTTAACTTAATGCAATGTTCTCCAGCTTCATCCATGTAGTCGCAAATGACAGGACATACTTCTTTTTAAAGGCTGAATAGCCTTTGTGTATTTGTACCACATTTTCTTTATTCATTCATCTGTGTATGGACACTTAGGTTGATTCCATATCTTTGCTACTGTGACAGATATTTAAAAAAAATAGGAGAATTTCATGTATGGTAAGTGGTCCAAAGAAAAATGAAAAGAATAAGGTTCTAATGTGGTTGAGTCAGGGGAGCAACAGTAGATGGGGTTGGAGAGGCATTTCAGGAAATTCTTCTCTAAGAACGTGACATGTAAGCTGGGACCTGAATGATTTGAAGATGCCTGCTGTGCAAAGACCTGGGGAACCAGCTTTCTGGGAATGGGTCCTAAGAAGGTAATAAGCCAGGTGGGTTTGAGGGACCAAAAACCCCAAAAGACTGGTGAAGCTGGAGAGTCTGCACAGAGTGAACAAGTGCGGGGATCTGTCCCACAGACCCTGACCCAACGATGGATGAATAAATTACGCTAACACAGATATTCTGCTTTGCCAGTCTGGCAGAGCATCCGTGCCACTTACAGACTCGCAGAAGAGTGCTATAAACAGCTGGGACGAGATCCGGCCACCGCACTCCAGCCTGGGCGACAGAGCGAGACTCTGTCTCAAAAAAAAAAAAAACAAAACAGTTGGGACTGACCGTGGCCTGACCAGCCAGTGAGACTCGCATTTATTCAGTAAAGATTAATTGACAAAGGCTTGAGTCAACATCATTAGAGAGTAATGCGGACTTCATGAGTAGAAACCAATTAAGCACCTGAGGTAGATCAAAGGTTAATCTTAGGACCATGTGAGTAAATAAGCTAGTTAGATTAATTCCCCACATAACTAAGGGGACAAGGCTGCCTTCAGCCAAGTATTATATGTAAAAACCCCAGGCTTTCCAAAAGGGTTTGTGTATATTCTCTATAACTAATATTTTCCCTACCAGCCTGACTGAACCACCACAGACAAGTAGAACACAGTGAGGATGAAGAGACAGTCAGCGCCTTACAGACCATGATAGAAAATTTGAAATTTATTCTAATTATCCTCAGAAGTTGCTGGAGAGTTTGAAGCAGAGTAGTCACAAAATCTGATTTACATCTTAAAAGATGACTCAGTTCCTAAGGGGCCAGGTAAGAGGCTCCTGTCAGGGTCCCCATGAGAGATGTTGGTGGTGGGAAAGAGAGGCTGTCATAGAAGTGGCAAGAAGTGGTTGGGTATGACATGTACGTATTGGTCATTCACACATGGATCATACAAGGCAGGACTTGGCTGATCTGATTGATTTGGTGGTGGGTTGGCGAGGGAAAAAGAATTCAGGAAGATTCGTATGGTTTAGGCCTGAGCAACAGGTGGATGGTACTGCCATTTTCTGAGGAATAGGAGTTCTGGGTATGTGGGTGGGTGTGGGGAATCAGCAATGAGATCGAGTACTGGATGGAGCTAGGATTGAGAAGGCTGCAGGGGGGCGGTGGGGGGGAAAGTGGGGTGGGGTGGGGTACGGGCTTCCTTTGATCTCTCCCTGCTGCAGTATGTAGGTTCAGGAAAGTGTAACTCTTTGTGTTTATTTCTTTTCTTAAGGAGTGGCAACAGTAAATACTTAAAGATTGTATATGCACAATAACCTCTGACAGGAGTTTCAAGCTCCTTGGGTTTTGGTGTTATACAAGTGTAAGTGGCTCCCCAAAACGTCAGGCAGTTTATCTCCCTAAGAGTGATTGATGTTAGCAGTTTTGGTTGCTTATCTCTTCAGAACTCAGCTACCAGGAATAGAAAGAAAACCTTCTTGTGATAGTTTGCTAAGAATGATGGTTTCCAGCTGCATCCATGTCCCTACAAAGGACGCAAACTCATCCTTTTTTATGGCTGCATAGTATTCCATGGTGTATATGTGCCACATTTTCTTAATCCAGTCTGTCACAGATGGACATTTGGGTTGATTCCAAGTCTTTGCTATTGTGAATAGTGCCGCAATAAACATACGTGTACATGTGTCTTTGTAGTAGACTAATTTATAATCCTTTGGGTATATACCCAGTAGTGGGATGGCTGGGTCATATGGTACATCTAGTTCTAGATCCTTGAGGAATTGCCATACTGTTTTCCATAATGGTTGAACTAGTTTACAATCCCACCAACAGTGTAAAAGTGTTCCTATTTCTCCACATCCTCTCCAACACCTGTTGTTTCCTGACTTCTTAATGATTGCCATTCTAACTGGTGTGAGATGGTATCTCATTGTGGTTTTGATTTGCATTTCTCTGATGGCCAGTGATGATGAGCATTTTTTCATGTGTCTGTTGGCTGTATGAATATCTTCTTTTGAGAAATGTCTGTTCATATCCTTTCCCCACTTTTTGATGGGGTTGTTTGTTTTTTTACCAAACACCGCATGTTCTCACTCATAGGTGGGAACTGAACAATGAGATCACTTGGACTCGGGAAGGGGAACATCACACACTGGGGTCTATCATGGGGAGGGGGGAGGGGGGAGGAGGGAGGGATTGCATTGGGGAGTTATACATGATATAAATGATGAATTGATGGGTGCTGACGAGTTGATGGGTGCAGCACACCAACATGGCATAAGTTTACATATGTAACAAACCTGCACGTTATGCACATGTACCCTAGAACTTAAAGTATAATAAAAAAAAAAAAAAAAAAAAAAAAGAAAACCTTGAGACATCTTTTTCTTCATTTAGGCAGTGGGGGAAGTGGTTTAAAGCCCCAAGTTATTAATTAACCACTTAACTCAGTTCTGTAATAAAATATAAGGAACTCTTTCTTCCTGTCTTAGAATATTTCATATGAGGAGGCTAAGTATCTGAAATAAACAATATAGGTAGTGAATGTCACTGAAAATAACACTTGCCTCCTCCCACAGTTTCGTCTCTATAAAAATAGAGACTATTTGTATCTCTATTTTTACAAAAATAATTCAAAGCTTTGAGCATCCATTAATATTTGACTACAATTTAGTCAGCCTTTTCCTTCACTGTGGTAAAATAAGCTGTCACCAGGAGACCGTATTTGAGTGTTGAACGAACGACTTCCCTGACTTCACCCAGGACTCTAGATGGTCTTTAGACTGGCACTGGTAATAGGAGTCATGAGTGAAGTTAGCCAGAATGCCCAGCTCCCACACACTCTAAATTTAGTTGTTTTTTTTTTCCTCTTTACCTACTTAACATTCAAAGACCACCAAGTATTTTTAAAACCCTAAACTTGAAAGACTTTAGACAGCTGGAAATTTGAGGCACTGAAGGGGTGGAGGGCTTATTTAAAGTTAGGCCAGAATTAGACTCCAAAGAATCCAGGGTCTTACGTGGGTGAAGAAGTTGAAATTTATTTCCGATGACTGATGTCCCCACCTCGCTTAGCTACATTATTCTGCTCCCCATATACCTGGCTGTGTACTCCTTTCTGGATTTCTCATTTCAGAAGAGGTTATGATTGATGAATCCGTGGTTGAATCAAACTGGTGACAATTTAAGGTGTTCTTTGGGTGGCGGAATGTGGGAGGGATTTGCATAGTAAGTGTAGATACTCAGAGAATGCTTAGTTTAAGCAGGAAAAAATGTCTTCATGATGGAATTTTGATCATGTGGCCTGTGGATGGTGGACATGTGTTTGGGCAAGGAGTGTCACCCTGGTTTCCTCAAGTCAGGACAAGTCCAGGATTGTTTGCTTTATCATTGCGAAGACTGGTCCTGCTGCAGCTTCCATTGATTCTCTGATGCCCAAGAGGCAATAGGACTGAAACATTCATCCCACCACTTGCAGGTCTATTTTATTTAAAATGAAAAGAGTATGTTTACTCGTGTACCCTCTATTAAATATTTGCATACATTTATTTGAGAAAAATAGCAAAAAAATTTTCTTGCTTAAATTCTCCTGTGTGCCATGTTTCCTTCTTACTAATACATAAGTTGAAGGTAGCAGGTGAAATTAAAGCCAGTAACTGTTGGCATGTTTATGAATGAGCTCTTACTTTAGTGCAGTGATTCTCAAACTTGAGTGTGCAGTGGGCAGCAGAACTACTGAAGCACTTGGTAAAACACAGATGGATGGGCCCCGCCCTGAGAGATTCTGATTTAGTAGGTCTGGAGTGGGGATTGAGAATTTGCATTTCCAACCATTCCCAGGTGATGCTGAGGCTATTGGTCTGAGGAGCACATTTTGAGAATTCTGATTTAGTTAAGCTTCACTCTCTTCTGACTCCCCTGCTCTCACTGGGTCCCCCTCACTTGAGTCTCTGTTGGGGTAATGAAGAGTAGACACAGCAGTAGCCCAGTTCTTTTCCCTGAACCAAAGGAAATTAAACTTTAAAATTTAACCACCAAGTTATTCTCTATTTTAATTTTGTCAAGAACATCTGGCTGGGCATGGTGGCTCATGCCTGTAATCCCAGCACTTTGGGAGGCCAAGGTGGGCAGATCACTTGAGGTCAGGAGTTCAAGACCAGCCTGATCAACATGGTAAAATCCCATCTCTACTATAAATACAAAAATTAGCCAGGCGTGGTGCTGGGTGCCTGTAATCCCAGCTACTCTGGAGGCTGAGGCAGGAGAATCGCTTGAACTTTGCGGAGGTTGCAGTGAGCAGAGATTTTGCCACTGCACTCCAGCCTGGGCGACATTGCGAGACGTCACAAAAACAAAAACAAAACCCAAAAAACACATCTATGTTACACAGGACTTAAGGGTTAAGAATACTATATACCTAGACAGCTTAAGCAGCTAACCAGTTGGTTAAGAATACTATATACCTAGACAGCTACCCCAACTTAATAACAATTTGAGAGACCCTACCCATTTCAATCACATGCATATTCTATCTCCTCATGAACTAACTTTCTCTGATATGCTGGAAACTTGTGTTATCTCATTCGGTTTAAAAATCAGATAACAAATAGAGATTAAGCTGCTTCTTAATATTCTTTAGTGGATTGATAACTGCCTGATGTTCTGATTCCCTTCAGCTGCCATGTGATGTGATTGGTATCTTCAGGAACTATTTCAAATGACAGCTGTTTGTGAAACATTTCCTATTTCTCTTTAGCCTCCCTGTGCATGGCGCACACCATGCTTATTTCCCATGCCATTGTTAATCAGGGAATTATATGTTTTAGCACAGGATGTTTACTCTCCGAAGATTGTGAGCTTTTTAGGAAGGACCAACTGCAATTTTTTGTAACCTCAGTGCTATTTATAATCCCAAGTATGTAATAGATGCTTGATAAATATTGCTAAGTGGATGAGGTTTTAAAAAGTTATTGTGAAACAAACAAACATTGATAAACAGATGCCAGAAGAGAAGCTTGTTCCATCAACAATGATGTACCAATTATCTTTTGGAATAAGTGAGAAACCTAATTACATAGTAAATGATAACAGACACAATTTATTAATCTCCTGGCTATTTTGAAGTGTAAGAAACATTTGATGAATGAAATGTTTTTGACTATCAAAAAGTTGAAATTATAGAACAAATATATATATTTCTTATAAGAAATCTGAAAAATAAAGAAGAAAATTTAAAAATCACCCCTAGTTCTACCCCAAATCAAATAATAAGTGTAAATAGTTAAAGTGAAAATTACGTTTTAAAAACTACTACATCCATTCCCTTTCCCAAGAGCTAGTCATGTTAATCTTTGGCTTACTAATTTCATATATGTAAGATTATACTTACTACATTGTTCTATTTCTTGGCTTTTCATCGAATGTTCTATATTTTTATTACTCTGGGTGGTACTATCACAAATCTACATTTATTCATCTACTTACTGTCGGGAAGAGAGTATTTCATGTTTCTGCTTGGTTGGCTTCCTGAGCAAAGGAAACTGACATGTTTGAGCACGTCCCCAACTCCTCAGATCTCTTTGCTCCTCGTGTACAAGTGTATTAGACCCGGAGCTATCTGCTTCCATTCAAAGCGTAATAAACCTATCTTCCTCAAACTATGGAGACATTCTAAAGGTTGTAAACTGAGAGATGCTTGTTTTAATTTCCCCCCGGGCACACTTACCTATATTCTAAATGATAAGAACCTAGGATTCTTTCCCTTCTGCTCCTAGGAGAATTTGTTTACATTGAGCAGCAAAGGTTTCCTTTCTTTTCTCAGGACAAAAGTTGGGGACTAGCTGCCCTCTTCTGCATAAACTCCCAGATTCATATTTATGAAGTTCCTCACACGTACAGTACAGACCCTATTCTATATATGATGATATCTATCTGACTCTCATTATACCATCTCAGAAAGGGAAAGAATTGGAACCAAGGGGGAACCTATGTGATTACTGTGAGTAACAATTGATCTGTCCCTGTACTGAAATCTTGTGTCTATTTCCAGGAATGAATAGACATAGATATCAAAAGCTGATTACTTATTATTTTCATAGAGTGGTGGTACCTAAGTTATTTAACACTATTTCCTTTTGATGAAAGCATTTAGGTTGTCTCCATTTTTCACTATCACAAATGATGCCTTACTAAGTAGATTTCTGGATATCTGATTCCTAGAAGTGAAATTGTTCAGTTAAATGGCATGTACATTTAAAATTTTGTCATATATCAGAAATTTTGACAAATGGCTGTCCAGAAGATAATACTAATGAATACTTCCATCAACACTGTATGTCAGCAACTAAATATTTTTTGTCTAATCTGATTGATCAAAATCATATTGCCTTGTGTTAATATGCATTTCACTCTTAACTGGTTAGGTTCAGAATCCTTTCATGTGTTTATCATTTGTGTATATTTCTTTTTCTATTCATGGGTTGTTCTGATACTCTGTTCATCCTTCTATTGTGTTTTTTTCTTAGTGATGCAGTCATCTTTATACATTATGAGCATTGATGTTCATCTGCTCTATATATTGCAAACGTGTTCCCCCAGGATATTGCTTGTGTATTGTTATTGTTTTGCTTTATTTTACTTTTTTATGACTTATTTTATATATCAAAGTTTAAATTTTATGTAGTTCATTCATCAATCTTCCCTTTTATAGCTTCTGAGTTTTCTTTCTTATTGTACAAGGAATTGCAAATTGACTCCCTTGGTAAATTTCCAGCCGGCTTGTAGTATGCTTTACTTCATAATACAGGCTAGAAAGTAGAAAGACTACAATGTATAAAAACTAAATTTCACAAAATCCATCAAAGCTTGAATTTTTCATGTAAGCTAATATCTAGCAGACAATTCCCTGCCTGCCAACATTTAGAAGGTGGAAGTGAAGAGTACGTCTATGCCTTTGCTATTCTAGCTATTTCCACAGGCAAGCAGAGTGGGTGGTGCATTCGATTTTCAGAGGCAGCAGTAGTAGAAGTCCCAGTTCCTATCTTTACTTTCATGACTATCAAGAAATCCGTTAGATGGGAATTCATCTGGCTAATATGGAAGGGCTAGGGTAGAGTGGTCTTAGTGTTAGTGGATTCCCCAGCTTCCTGCTGTTGGAGTTTTCTGATCACAGAAGAGTTATGTTTATTTTGGTAGCCAGATCTGAAGTGATGTTTGGAAATCTTTTCTGAAAGTTCTACTTAAATCATGCTCCTTCAATCCTTTCTGTTAATTTTCTCGGTATTAGGCTCTCTGTGTTAAATTGTTTTCTGCTTAAGCCAGGTAGAATAATTTCTGTTATCTTCAAGTGAACTCTGATTAAGATACTTTGCAATGCCTCCCTCTTAAAGTTATATACTTATTTCCCTGTATTTTCTTCTAATACTTTTATAGTTGTGGTTTTTCATTTAAGTAGAGACTACATCTGGAGTTTATCTTTGTATTTGGTGTTGGATAAAGATATAATAGATAGTTATTAGTTCCAATAAAATTCTTTAAACAGTCAATTCTTTTTCCGTGGATTTGAAATGTTACATTTATCTTACACCAAGTCCCACATATACAGATAAAGGAATCTGCTTAGACTTTTTATTTTATTGTATTCTTTATTCATTAATGATGTTTATTGTTTTAATAAATACTACACTGTTTGAGTTACCAAAGTTTTTCACAGTATGCTTTCAAATAGATGCAGGGCAAGTTCCCTCTCATACTCATACATTTTCATAGGTAATTTTTAACATTTATATTTGCAGATGAACTAAAGAGTTAATTTTTCATGATCCATTAAAATATTTTTGGCATTTTATTTAAAACTGCATTGAAATTATAAATTGAGAAGACTTGTTTTTACTACTAATAACAGCAAACAATGACATTATACTTTACATAAGTTAACTATGTACTTTTATTTTTGATATATTTTTATTAGTGATAATAGCAGACAACGACATTATACTTTACATAAGTTAAGTCATTTAATCCATATAACAACCCAATGAAATATATACTGTTTTCCTTTTCATTTCACAGACAAGGGAAAGAAGACATAGGTTAAATAATTTGCCCTACTTACACAACTGGAAAAAAATAGTATATCCAGAAACATACTGTGCATAATGTGATGTTCCACTTAATCAAGTCTTTAAACATTTTTAATAAAGTTTTGATTTTTTTTCATAGGTCTGACACATTTCTTATGCTGTTTATTCCAAGGCTTGGGAAGCCCCACTTCTCTCATGGATATTTGTACCCCTAGGATCAGGAGATTCCCTTGTGAGCCCACATCACCAGGGCCTTGGGTCCAACACACAGAGCTGTGTGGCGTCTTGGCAAGCAGCTGCTCAGGCATGCACAGAGACCCAGGAGCTTTACATACTCCAGCCCCAGGAACCCCAACAAATGCGTCTACAACGAAGTCAAGATGGGAGGTCCACACATACCCCAGGAAGAGGGCAGAATCCAGGGAACTGAGTGGCGTCATCCTGTAGGCTCCACTTTCACAACACCTCACAAGATAAGACCCACTGGCTTGGAATTTCAGCCAGCCACCAGCAACAGGATGGAGCCTGCCTGAAAAGGGACAGAGTCCCCAGGGAGAGAGGTGGGCACCATCTCTGCTGTTTAGTCAGCTCAGCCATTCTGGCCTGCTGACTTTGGAGAGTCCAGATGGTCTGGACAAGGAAGGGTCCCCCAGGCAGCGCAGCACAGCAGCTTTGTTAGATTGTGGCCAGACTGCTTCTTTAAGCGGGACCCCTATCCATTCCTCCTCACTGGGCAGGACCTCCCAGTTGGGCCCTCCAGTCACACACACCCACATGTATTATGGACAGAGCTCTGATCTCTCCCTGGGATGGAGTGCCCAGCAGAGGGGAGGGCTGCCATCTGGGTTGGTTGTACGATTCAGTCATTCCAGTCTGTGGACTTTGGAGAGTCCAAGCCAAGGGGGCAGAAGCGATTCCCCACCATGACACAGTTATTTTGCTGAGGCGTGGCCAGACTACTTCTTTTAAGCAGGACCCTGATCCACTCCTCCTTGCAGGGTAGGTCCTCCCAGCCATGGCCTCTGGTTCACCCCTACCTGTGTTCTATGGGGCTGACAGAGCTATAATTACTCCCTAGGATGGACTGCCTGAGGGGTGGGGCAGGCCCCACCGTGGCTTTTTGGGCTTCTCAACTGGTCCAGCCTATGCGCCTTGGAAAGCCCAAACTGACTGGGGGGTGAAGGGATCCCCAGCATAGCATAGCTGCTCTAACAAAAAGCAGCCAGAGTGCTTCTTTAAGCAGGTCTCTGATCCTGTTCCTGCTCACTGGGTGAGACCTTTCAACTGGGGTCTCCAGCTACATCCTATAGACATGTTTGGGCCAGCAATAGGTCAGAACCACCCAGGACAAAGCTTCTAGAAGAAGGGGCAGGCTACCATCTTTGCTGTTTCACAGTCTTCCCTGCTGATACCTCCAGGTAAGGGAAAAGCCTAGGTAACTAGGGTCTGGAGCGGACCCCAGAAATCCACAGCAGTACTATGGAAGAGTGGCCAGACTATTAAAAGAAAAACAAATGAACAGAAAACATCATCAGCAACATAAACCCCATAAAAAACCCAATCCAAAGGTCAGCAACCTCAAAGATCAAAGATAGATAAGGCCACAAAGATGAGAAAGAATCAATGCAAAAATGCTGAAAACTCAAAAAGCCAGAGTGCCCGTTTTTCCTCCAAATGACCACAACACCTCTCCAACAAGGGCTCAGAACTGTGCTGAGGCTGAGATGGCTGAAATGACAGAAGTAAGCTTCAGAATGTGGAAATAACAAATATCACTGAGCTAACGAAGCATGTTGTAACCCAACACAAAGAAGCTAAGAATTGCAGCAATACAGGAGCTGACAGGCAAAATAGCCAGCTTAGAAAGGAATTGGACCCATTGGAGCTGAAAAACACACAAGAACATCACAGTGCAATCACAAGTATTAACAGCAGAATAGACCAAGCAGAGCAAAACATCTCAGAGCTTGAAGACTGATTTTCCGAATTAAGACAGGCAGACAAAATAGAGAAAAGAGAATGAAAAGGAATGAACAAAACCTTCGAGAAATAGGGGATTATGTAAAGAGACCAAATCTAAAACTGATTAGGGCATCTGAAAGAGACGGGGAGAATGGAACCAAGTTGGAAAACATACTTTAGGATATCATCCAGCAGAACTTTCCCAACCTAGTAAGACAGACCAACATTCAAATTCAGGAAATGCGTAGAACCCCAATAAGATACTCCATGAGAAGACCATCCCCAAGACACATAATCATCACATTCGCCAAAGTCAAAATGAAAGAAAAAATCTTAAGGGCAGCCAGACAGAAAGGCCAGGTCACTTACAAAAGGAAGTGCATCAGACTAACAGTGTACCTCTCAGTGGAAACCCTACAAGCCAGAAGAGATTGAGGACCAATATTCCACATTCTTAAAGAAAATAATTTCTAACTCAGAATTTCATATCCAGCCAAACTAAGCTTCAAAAGTGAAGGAGAAATAAAATCCTTTTCAGACAAGCAAATGCTAAGAGAATTCATAACCTCCAGGCCTACCTTGCAAGAGCTCCTGAAGGAAGCCCTAAATATGGAAAGGAAAAACTGCTACCAGTCACTACAAAAACACACTAAAGTGCACAGTCCAGTTACACTGTGAAGCAACCACATAAACAAGTCTGCAAAATAACCAGCTAGCATTATGATGACAAGATCAAATTCACACAAAACAATATTAACCTTAAATGTAAATGGGCTAAATGTCCCAATTAAAAGACACAGAATGTCAAGCTGGATAGAGCCAAGAGCCATAGGTGTGTGGTATTCAAGGGACCCACCTCACATGCAAAGACACAAATAGGCTCAAAATAAAGGGATGGAGGAAAATTTACCAAGCAAAAGCAAAACAGAAAAAAGCAGGGGTTACAATTCTAGTTTCTGACAAAACAGACCTGAAACCACAAAAAAGATAAATAAGGGCATTCCATAATGGTAAAGGGTTTAATTAAACAGGAATAACTAAGTATCCTAAATATATATGCATCCAATATGAGAGCACTTGGATTCGTAAAGTGAGTTCTTAGAGATCTTCAAGAGACTTAGACTCCCACACAATAACAGTGGGAGACTTTAACACCTCATTGATAATATACAGATCATAGAGACAGAAAATTAACAAAGATATTCAGGACCTGAACTCAGCTCAGGATCAAGTGGACCTGATAGATATATACAGAATGTTCCATCCCTAAACAACAGAATATACATTTTTCTCATTGCCACATGGCACTTACTCTAAAATTGATCACGTAATTGGAAGTAAAACACTCCTCAGCAAAGGCAAAATAACTGAAATCATAACAAGCAGTCTCTCAGACCACAGCGTAATCAAATTAGAACTCAAGATTAAGAAATTGACTCCAGGCCAGGCGCAGTGGCTCACACCTGTAATTTCAGCACTTTGGCAGGCCAAGGTGGGCAGAGCACAAGGTCAAGAGATGGAGACTGGCCAGGCATGGTGGCTCACACCTGTAATCCCAGCACTTTGGGAGGCTGAGGGGGGCAGATGATGAGGTCAGGAGATCAAGACCATCCTGGCTAACATGGTGAAACCCTGTCACTACTAAAAATACAAAAAAAATTAGCCAGACGTGGTGGTGGGTGCCTGTAGTCCCAGCTACTCAGTAGGCTGAGGCAGGAGAATGGCATGAACCTGGGAGATGGAGTTTGCAGTGAGCTGAGATCACGCCACTGCACACCAGCCTGGGTGATAAAGCGAGACTCTGTCTCAAAAAAAAAAAAAAAAAAAAAAAAAGAGAGAGATCGGGACTATCCTGGCCAACATGGTGAAACCCTGTCTCTACTAAAAACACAAAAATTAGCTGGGCATGGTGGTGCGTGCCTGAAGTCCCAGCTAATTGGGAGGCTGAGGCCAGAGAATTACTTGAGGTGGAGATTGCAGTGAGCCGAGATCATGCCACTGCACTCCAGCCTGGTGACAGAGCGAGACTCTGTCTCAAAAAACAAAAAACAAAAAAAACCAATTTACTCCAAACCACACAACTGCATGGAAGTTGAACAATCTGCTCTTGAATGACTTTTGGGTAAATAATGAAGTTAAGGCAGAAATCAAGTTCTTTGAAATTAATAAGAACAAATATACAATATACCAGAATCTCTGGGATGCAGCTAAAGCAGTGTTAAGAGCCAAATTTATAGTACTAAATGCCTACATCAAAAAGCTAGAGAGATCTCAAGTTAACAACCTAACATCTCAACTAAAAGAACTAGAGAACCAAGAACAAACAAACCTTGAAGCTAGCAGAAGACAAGAAATAACCAAGATCAGAACTGAACTGAAGCAGATGGAGCCACAAAAAAATCCTTTCAAAAAATCAGTGAATCCACGAGCTGGTTTTTTGAAAAAATTAACAAAATAGATAAACTGCTAGACTAATAAAGAAGAAAAGAGAGAAGACTCTAAAATAAACACAATTAGAAATGATAAGAAGGATATCACCACTGACCCCACAGAAATACAACCACCAGAGAATACTATAAACACCTCCAGGCAAATAAAGTAGAAAATCTAGAAGAAATGGATAAATTCCTGGACACATACACCCTCCCAACACTGAACCAGGAAGAAATGGAATCCCTGAATAGGCCAATAATGAGTTCTGAAATTGAGGCAGCAATAAATAGCCTACCAACCAAAAAATGCCCAGGTCCAGATGGATGCGCAGCTGAATTCTACGAGGTTCAAAGAAGAGCCGGTACCATTCCTACTGAAACTATTCCAAACAATTGAAGAGGGACTCCTCTTTAACTCATTCTATGGGGCCAGCATCATCCTGATACCAAAACCTGGCAGAGATACAATAAAAAAGAAAACTTCAGGCCAATATCCTTGATGAATATCAATGCAAAAACCCTCAACAAAATACTGGCAAGCTGAATACAGTAGCACATCAAAACCTTATCCACCAAAATCAGGTAGGCTTCATCCCAGGATGTAAGCTTGGTTCAACATATGCAAATCAATAAATGTGATTCATCTCATAAACAGAACTAAAGACAAAAATCACATGAGTATCTCAACAGAGGCAGAAAAGGCCTTTGATAAAATTCAACATCCCTTCATGTTAAAATCTCTCAATAAACTAGGTATTGAAGGATAATACCTCAAAATAATAAGAACCATATATGCCATATATGACAAACCTACAGCCAATATTACCAGACTGAATGGGCAAAAGCTAGAAGCATTTCCCTTCTAGAAGCACAAGACAGGATGCCCTTTCTCACCACTCTTATTCAATGTAGTATTGAAAGTTCTGGCCAGGGCAATCGGCTAGAAAAAGAAATAAACTGTATTGAAATAGGAAGAGAGGAAGTCAAACTATCTTTGTTTGCAGATGACAGGATTCTATATCTAGAAAAGCCCATTATCTCAATGGTTGAACTTCTTAAGCCCGGCCTAAAAGCTTCTTAAGCTGATAAGCGACTTCAGCAAAATCACAGGATGTAAAATCAATGTGCAAAAATTCTCATGCTATTTTCATTCTATTCCTACTCTCATGCTATTCCTAGATTATTGAGTGTGATGGTTAATATTTAGGGTCAACTTGTTTAGACTGAAGGATGCAAAGTATTGTTTCTGGGTGTGTCTGTGAGGATGTTGCCAAAGGAGATTAACATTTGAGTCAGTGGGCTGGGAGAGGCAGAGTCACCCTCAATCTGGGTGGGTACCATCTAATCAGCTGCCAGTGTGGCTAGGATAAAAGCAGACAGGGGATCGTGGAAGGACTAGACTGGATGAGTCTTCTGGCATTGATCTTTCTCCTGTGCTGGATGCTTCCTGCCCTCAAACGTCAGACTCCAAGTTCTTCGGCTTTTGGACTCTTGGACTTACACCAGTGGTTTGCTGGGGGCTCTCGGGCCTTCAGCCACAGGTTGAAGACTGCACTGTTGGCTTCCCAGCTTTTGAGGTTTGGGGGACTTGGCGTGGCTTCCTGGCTCCTCACCTTGCAGATAGCCTATTGTGGGACTTCACTATGTGATCATGTAAGTCAATACCCCTTAATAAGCTCCCTTTCATACATACATCTGTCCTATTAGTCCTGTCCCTCTAGAGAACCCGGACTAATATACTGAGTTTATTTCAGGAGTAGTTTGGGATTTTATCAACTCCCTTTTCAGCACCTATTATTGCATGAATCAAATAGATTTTCTGGTTTCATTTATTTATATAAGAAATTAAATGAATACATTGAAAAAAAATGAATACATTTCTTATTTAATCATTTAACCACCCTTTCATTCTTATAAAAAGTTCTACTTGGTTATGATATATTATTATTGTAATACATTCCTACTTTTGATTTGTAATCTTTTAAGAAGACTTTTCCTTTTATAATCATATGTGAGGTTTAGAAAAAGGTTATTTTGGATAGTCTTTGTTCAATTTGGTGTTGTGCTAACTTTATAGAAAAAATAAGGAAATTTTTTATCAATTCAATTCCCTGAAACGAATTCAGTAAAACTTGAAAAAAAAAATATTTCCTTTAAAGGTTGTAGAACTCACTCACACAATGGTCTGGGACTGATGCCTTTTTTTGTAGAGTAGATTTTTTAAAATTAAGTTTTCAGTTCTTTTCTATAGCTATTTGGCTATTCAGTTGTACATTTTCTCCAATATTCCTTTAATAATCTATGCATCCCTAATACTTCTTTCCTCTAAAATTTTAGATTTCTTGATATAAGTATTAGATAGATTCTTTTGTGGTTTCACAAGTATTATTTGTATCCTTGGCTATGTTTGCATTCTTATTTCTGGTCTTCCCTCTCTCTTTCTTTCTCTCTCTGGAGAGAATTGCCAGAGGCTTCTGAGTTTTACTGGGCTTTTTAAAGAACTAACTTTATCTTAATTAATCCAGTCTACATTTGAGGGGTTACTTTGTGTTTAATCTATTTGTGTTTTTATCTTTTAAAATTCATTTATAATTTTTGTTCTGTTTTTATTATCATCATTAGTTGAAAGCTTAACACATCATTTTCTGTCTGTTTTGTTTTCTAAAAGATACACTTAAGGCTGCGCATTTCTACTGAGTATTGCTTTGGCCCCATGCCATAGACAGGAAATGCAGTCCTCTCACTGATGCTCATTTTTAACAGTAATTTTAGATGTAACTTCTCCTTTAATGCAAGGATTACTTAGAAAAATGATTTTAAATGTCTCAAATGCCTCTACTTTCTCTTCACATCTGTTTTTCAATAGACGAATTCGACTGTGTTCTTTAAATACCACAAATAGGTCCTAAGTACCATTCAGCATCTCATTGTTTCCTTAGCTGAGCAGCTCCCAGATGGTATTCATCTGCCTGCTGAACCGTTCCTTTATTATAGACAGACACTATTAAAAACCTCTCTGATATCCTTGGTCTTAACTATCAGGGCTTGTTGAATTGAAGCAGCTGAATTCAATACAGTTTAAAGTTGTTTCCTTCAAGAGTTAACTGATTTTTCTGGGCTTGAGATATTGAACAAGTAATGGCCTGGTCTTATCCAAAACTTGTGAATATATATATATATATATATATATATATATATATATATATATATACACACACACATATATGCACACACACACATATGTGTGTGGTGTGTGTGTGTGTGTGTGTGTGCATGACCAATTTTGGATTTCAAGACACCTACTCTTCTAAATAATAACATAGCTGGGGAAGTGAGGATACACGGACTTCATCTTGTAACGGAAGATGTTTCCCAGTTTTGATGATGTTTTGTATATGACTACAGATAGTATGAACCATGTGTAGTGAGCTCCTGTCTACTTTCCCACTATTTGTCAACCCAGGTCTTACCATTTTTCTTTCCAAATGGATTGGGTTCTATGGTGATGTGACTGATGTCCCCCTGCAATATTCCTCTGTGGCCCTTTGTAATAAATGTGCATTCCTTCAGATCAGCTAAACACTATGCTCTTAGAGTTAAAAAAATAAAATTAATACAAGCCATAAACAAAACAAAACAAAACAAAACAAATGCCAGTTAAGGGTGTTCTTCCATCTTTTAGGACAGGGAAGATTTGGGTACCTGCATGACTCCTCTGAAGTTCCTCAGGGGACAGAAAGAATAGCAGTCCTTACCCAGGGACCACAGATCTCTCTCTACAGGCCAATTTTTCCCTAGAAGTCTCAGCTACTAGTCTGCTCTTCTTCCTAGGACTTTCTCCTTGGGTCCCTGGGTGCTCCTTGGGCTCATCTCTTCCCTTCAGGACTGGCCAGAGCTCATACCTTCCAAGCCCAGGAGCCATTTGGCTGGACAGTATTGTGGTTGTTGGACTGGAAGTGAGAGCCCAGCAAATATTGAGCACACAAAACTAATTCAAAGCACTATCCTCCTCCCTTAGACATTTACATCTTTGCCAGTCTGATGAGCATAAAATGGCATTTCATTGTGTTAATCTGATTTTTTCTAATTACTGGAAAGATTCAGCATCTTTTTCATATGGCCATTCAAACTCTCTCTTTTGCAAGTTGCTAGTTCATATCGTTTCCCATTGTCATACTGGCGGTTTACCTTTTCCTTAATAATTTGTAGTTGTATATATTAACATCCCTATACTCTGGACACTAGCCCTTTGTTAAATGTATTGCAACTCCCAGTGGTGGCTTGTCTTCATTTTGCGTTGTCTTTTTTTTTTTTTTTTTTACAAAAGATTTTAATGTTAACCTAAGTAGTTTACTTTTTTCTTTTTAAAGAAGGAAATAAATTTGAGGATGTCCTGTCTTCTCCACTGCCTCCAATTCCCAAGAAAATGTTGAAAAGGGGAATATTAATGATTCACTTCTCTGACTATGATAATAAATAATAGGTGATGTTAATAGGAAAAAAACCAGATGGTGTTAACATTTTTATACTAGAGCTTTAAAAAGCTGCTTAAATGTCAATTTGTGCTCAATGACAGGCTTTAAAAGAGACCTGCAAAATTAACTGTCGAGGTTATAAATCCTAAGAAAAAAATCAAACCTTAGGTCACATGAATGTCTGCCAGAACTGGGTAATTTTCACTTTAAACACTTTTTAGTTGACAGGAGTAATCTGTAAATGTTGCAACCTTATTATTTACAGGACAGGGTGGCTGAGTCATCTTAATATTAAAAGGAAAGAGTTTAAGTACATTGTGGATCATCTTTGTGCTGTAATATTAGAGGGAAGACACATTTAAAAGCAACATAGTTGAAAACAATGGGTCTAAAACATTGCTACTCACATTTCATCTACTAGAAAGGGAGGTCTCTGGTCACCATGGTAACTGTTTTTACACATAAACTCACTGGTCACATAAGGACACCAAGTAGACTAAAAATAAAAATGCCAAATTTTACATTTCAAGACCAAAAGTGAATCCTCTCACACAAAAAATGTTTTTGTAATTAAACGTCTCATAGCTGTTCATTTTCACTCCAAACTATGTATTTAACTCTTGATGGAAACATGCATACGTTTCTGACTTACTAATTCTGAAAACTTGCTTATGACATTTAAAATAATTTAAAGTAGTGGCTTTGAGTTATTATTAGCATTCATCATTTTTTATATCCCAATTTTTTCCCAGTGCATGACATTGGGAAAAAATTCAAAATAATAAACTTCTAGATTAATAATTTAAACAATTTATAACTCTGGTCTTTTAAAAGTGATCTTCTGCAAACTCCTTCCTTCTTCCCAATCCTTCCAGGCAAGCTAAACCCTATATCATGAGAGTGACCCATCTCAGAGGGCGAGATTTTTATTGGCCCCATTGTTGAGGAAGCCAGCAAACTGCATGCATCTAGGGTTGGTCAGCCAACTCTTGTGTTGTTTCTGGATGCTGATCAAACAGAACTCAATTTTGTTTGACTTTGATCCCAGTTCCATCTTCTAACTTCTAGAAGAAACCCATACCTTCTTGGGTTCTGTGACATCCTTGACTTGTGACTCAGACCATTGGCAGTGCTATGGGGCCTCAGTTGTTCTCTAGGTCGCTCTTGTTTCCTCAACCCTGTGATAAAGCCCAAGCTGGTTCTTAAAACCTGTATTTTAAAAAATTTTTATTGAGTATACAGTTCGCCCTTTGTGTTCTCGAGTTTCACATCTGCAGATTCAACCAACCACTGATAAAAAAAATGAAAAATAATAATAATAAATAGCAATACAACAATAAAAATAATTTAAAACCAACACAGCATAGCAACTATTTACATAGTATTTACATGGTATTATGTATTATAAATAATCTAGGGATGATTTAAAGTATACAGGAGGATGTGCTTAGGTTATATTCAAATAATACACCATTTATATCAGGGTCTTGAGCATCTGCAGATTTTGGTATCCATGGAGGTCCTGGAACTAATCCCCTTGGAAACCTATCCAAGAGACAATCTGGGGATACATATAGATAGTATAATGGTTACTATAGTGAGGCAGATTAGCATATCTGTCATCTCACACAGTTGCTTTTTGTGACAAGAACAGCCAAAATCTACTTATTTAACAAAAATCCCTAAGGCAATACAATTTTATTAACTTTAGTCCTCCTGTTGTTTATTAGCTCTTTAGGCTTTTTCATTCTACATATCTGCTACTTTGTATCCTTCGTCCTACATCTCCCCATTTCCTGCCACTCCCCCCACCCATGGTAACCCATGTTTCATTGTCTGGCTCTATGTATTTGAGCTCTTTTTAAAAACATATTCCACAGGCGAGTGAGATCATACAATATTTTTCTTTCTGTATCTGGCTTATTTCACTCAGCATTTTGTCCTTTAGGTCCATGCATGTTGTGGCAAATGGCAGAATCTCCTTCTTTTTAAGGTTGAATAATATTCCACTGTGTGTGTGTGTGTATGTGTGTGTGTGTGTACACATGCCACATTTTCTTTAACCATTTATTCATCAGTGGACATTTATATTGTTTCTATATCTTGGCTATTGTGAATGATACTGCAATGAACATGGGAGTGCAGATATCTTTACAAGGTGGTGATGTCACCTCCTTTGGGTATATATCGAGAAGGGGGGTTGCTGGGTCATATGATAGTTCTATTTTTAATTTCTTTAGGAACCTCCGTGTTGTTTTCCATAATGGCTGTACCAATCCACATTCCCACCAACAATGTATTAAGTGTCACTTTTCTCGAGACCCTTGCCAACATTTATCTCTTGTCTTTTAGATAATAGCCATCCTTATGAGTGTGAGGCAATATTTCACAGTGGTTTTAATGTGTGTTTCCTGTATAATTAGTGATACTAAGCACCTTTTCATAAACCTGTTGGCCATTTTTATGTCATCTTTGGAGAATTGTCTGTTTAGATCTTCTACCCATATTTTCACTGGGTTATTTGTTTTTCTGCTATTGAGTTATAAGGGTTCTTTGTAAATTTTAGATATTAAACCATTATCAAACATGTGGTTTACAATTATTTTTTCCCAATCCATATGTTGCCTTTTCATTTTGTTGATTGTTTTCTTTACTGTGCAGAAGTTTTTTAGCTTGATGTAGTCCCATTTCCTTATTTTTGATTTTGTAGCTTAAGCTTTTATGTGATGATCAAAAAATTATTGCAGGTCAGTGTCAAGGAGCTTCCCCCCTAAGTTTTCTTCTAGGAGTTTTATGGTTTCAGGTCTTACATTTAGGTCTTTTATCCATTTCAAGTAGATTTTTAAGTATGGTATAAGATACGAGTCCAGTTTAATTTGGTTTTCCCACCACAATTTATTGAAGAGAGCGTTCTTTCCCCATAGTGTCTTCTTGATGCCCTTGTTAAAAATTAGTTGTCCATATATCTTAGTTCATTTAGTTTTCCTGTAACAGAATACCTGAGACTTGTTAATTTACAAAGAAAAGAGGTTTATTTAGCTCACAATTCTGGTGGCTGGAAAGTCCAAGAATATGGTGCCAGCATCTGCTTGACTTCTGTTGAGGGCCTTGTGCCACATCATAACATGGTAGAGAAACAGAAGGGGAAGCAGGCACGCCAAAAGAGGCCAAATACTAGAGACAACCTTGCTTTATAACAACCTACTCTCCGGGAGGCTGAGGCAGGAGAATCACTTGAACCCAGGAGGTGGAGTTTGCAGTGAACCGAGATTATGCCATTGCACTCCAGCCTGGGAGACAGAGAGAGACCCTTTCTCAAAAAAAATAAAAACCAAACAAACAAGCAAAATCTACTCTCTCAGGCACAAATCCATTTCTGTAAGAATGATAAATCACTCACTCCTGAAATATGGCATTAGTCTATTCATGAGGGATCTGCTCTCATTATCCAAATAAATACCTCCCAGTATGCCTCACATCACAATACAGTTACACTGAAGATGAGGCTTGTTACATAGAAATTTTTGGGGAACACACTCAAACCATAGCATCCTATATGTTTAAGTTTATTTCTGTACTCTATATTATGTTCCATTGGTCTATGTTTTTGTTTTTATGCCAGTATTATGCTTTTTAAATTACTATAGCTTTGTAATATAATTTAAAATCAAGAAATGTGATGCCTTCAACTTTGCTTTTCTTTCTCAGTATTGCTTTGGCTATTTGGAATTTTTTTATGATTTTATACAAATTTTAGGATTTAAAAAATTTCTATGAAGAATGCCATTGGAATTTTGATGGGGATTGTGTTAAATATGTTGCTTTGGGTAGTATGGACATTTTAAGAATATTAATTCTTCCCATCCATGAAAGTGATATATCTTAGCATTTATTGATGTTTTGTTTAATTTCCTTCATTAATGTTTAATATTATTTTAGTGTACAACTCTTTCACCTCCTCAACTAAATTTAGTCTTAGGTATTTTATTTTTTTGATGCTATCATAAATGGGTTGGTTTTCTTGATTCCTTTTACATCTAGATCATTATTTTTGTATAGAAATGCTACTGATTTTTTTATATTGCCTTTGTATCCTGTATGTAGATTTACTGAATTCATTTATTAGTTGAAACCATTGGTGGGTGTGCATGTAATCTTTGGGGTTTCTGCATATAAGATTATGTCATCTGCAAATAGAGATAATTTTACTTCTTCCTTTCTTCTTTTGATACCTTTTATTTATTTATTTTTTTTGTCTGATTGCTCTTGCTAGTACTACCAGTACTATGTTTAATAAAAGTGATGAGAATGGGAATCTTTGTACCATATCTTAATGTAAAAGCTTTTGTTTTTTGTTTTTTTTTTGATTATGTTAGCTGTGGGTTTTCCATAGATGGCTTTTATTATGTTGAGGAACTTTTGTTCTATACTAAACTGTTAAAAATTTTTATCAAGAGTGGCTGGCAAGATGACTGAGTAGGAAGAGCTCTGGTCTGCAGCTCCCAGTGAGATCAACGCAGAAGGTGGGTGATTTCTGCATTTCCATCTGAGGTACCCTCATCTCACTGGGACTGGTTAGACACTGGGTGAAGCCCATGGAAGGTGAGCTGAAGCAGGGTGGAGTGTCACCTCACTCGGGAAGCACAAGGGATTGGGGAACTCCCTCCCTAGCTGAGGGAAGCTGTGAGAGACTGTGCCATTAGGAAGGATGTATTACTGCCCAGATATCACACTTTTCCCATGGTCTTCCCAACTTGCAGACCAGGAGATGCCTTGGGTACCTACACCACCAGGGTCATGGGTTTCAAGCACAAAACAGGGCAGCCATTTGGGCACACACCAAGCTAGCTGCAGCAATTTTTTTTTTTTTTCAGTTTTAAATTTTTTTCTTTTTCTTTTTTTTTTTTTATTATACTTTAAGTTCTAGGGTACATTATGTATACTTGTGCCATGTTGGTGTGCTGCACCCATCAACTCGTCATTTACATCAGGCATAACTCCCAATGCCATCCCTCCCTCCTCCCCCCTCCCCATAATAGGCCCTGGTGTGTGATGTTCCCCTTCCAGAGTCCAAGTGATCTCATTGTTCAGTTCCCACCTGTGAGTGAGAACATGCCGTGTTTGGTTTTCTGTTCTTGTGACAGTTTGCTGAGAATGATGGTTTCCAGCTGCATCTATGTCCCTACAAAGGACACAAACTCATCCTTTTTTATGGCTGCATAGTATTCCATGGTGTATATGTGCCACATTTTCTTAATCCAGTCTGTCACTGATGGACATTTGGGTTGATTCCAAGTCTTTGCTATTGTGAATAGTGCCGCAATAAACATATGTGTGCATGTTTATATGTGTGCATATACACATATGTGTGCATATGTCTTTATATGCATATGTGTGCATGTGTCTTTATAGCAGCATGATTTATAATCCTTTGGGTATATACCCAGTATTGGGATGGCTGTGTCATATGGTATTTCTAGTTCTAGATCCTTGAGGAATTGCCATACTGTTTTCCACAGTGGTTGAACTAGTTTACAATCCCACCAACAGTGTAAAAGTGTTCCTATTTCTCCACATCCTCTCCAGCACCTGTTGTTTCCTGACTTTTTAATGATTGCCATTCTAACTGGTGTGAGATGGTATCTCATTGTGGTTTTGATTTGCATTTCTCTGATGACCAGTGATGACGAGCATTTTTTCATGTGTCTGTTGGCTGTATGCATGTCTTCTTTTGAGAAATATCTGTTGATATCCTTTGCCCACTTTTTGATGGGGTTGTTTGTTTTTTTCCTGTAAATTTATTTGAGTTCTTTGTAGGTTCTTGATATTAGCCCTTTGTCAGATGAGTAGATTGCAAAAATTTTCTCCCATTCTGTAGGTTGCCTGTTCACTCTGATGGTAGTTTCTTTTGCTGTGCAGAAGCTCTTTAGTTTAATTAGATCCCATTTGTCAATTTTGGCTTTTGCTGCCGTTGCTTTTGGTGTTTTAGACATGAAGTCCTTGCCCATGCCTATGTCCTGAATGGTATTCCCTAGGTTTTCTTCTAGGGTTTTTATGGTATTAGGTCTAACATTTAAGTCTCTAATCCATCTTAAATTAATTTTCGTATAAGGAGTAAGGAAAGGATCCAGTTTCAGCTTTCTACTTATGGCTAGCCAATTTTCCCAGCACCATTTATTAAATAGGGAATCCTTTCCCCATTTCTTGTTTTTCTCATGTTTGTCAAAGATCAGATGGCTGTAGATGTGTGGTATTATTTCTGAGGACTCTGTTCTGTTCCATTGGTCTATATCTCTGTTTTGGTACCAGTACCATGCTGTTTTGGTTACTGTAGGCTTGTAGTATAGTTTGAAGTCAGGTAGTATGATCCCTCCAGCTTTGTTCTTTTGACTTAGGATTGTCTTGGCAATGCGGGCTCTTTTTTGGTTCCATATGAACTTTAAAGCAGTTTTTTCCAATTCTGTGAAGAAACTCATTGGTAGTTTGATGGGGATGGCATTGAATCTATAAATTACCTTGGGTAGTATGGCCATTTTCACAATATTGATTCTTCCTATCCATGAGCATGGTATGTTCTTCCATTTGTTTGTGTCTTCTTTTATTTCACTGAGCAGTGGTTTGTAGTTCTACTTGAAGAGGTCCTTGTAAGTTGGATTCCTAGGTATTTTATTCTCTTTGAAGCAATTGTGAATGGAAGTTCATTCCCGATTTGGCTCTCTGTTTGTCTGTTACTGGTGTATAAGAATGCTTGTGATTTTTGCACATTAATTTTGTATCCTGAGACTTTGCTGAAGTTGCTTATCAGGTTAAGGAGATTTGGGGCTGAGATGATGGGGTTTTCTAAATATACAATCATGTCATCTGCAAACAGGGACAATTTGACTTCTTCTTTTCCTAACTGAATACCCTTGATTTCTTTCTCTTGCCTGATTGCCCTAGCCAGAACTTCCACCACTATGTTGAATAGGAATGGTGAGAGAGGGCATCCCTGTCTTGTGCCAGTTTTCAAAGGGAATGCTTCCAGTTTTTGCCCATTCAGTATGATATCGGCTGTGGGTTTGTCATAAATAGCTCTTATTATTTTGAGATACGTTCCATCAATACCGAATTTATTGAGAGTTTTTAGCATGAAGGGCTGTTGAATTTTGTCAAAGGCCTTTTCTGCATCTATTGAGATAATCATGTGGTTTTTGTCTTTGGTTCTGTTAATATGCTGGATTATGTTTACTGATTTGCGTATGTTGAACCAGCCTTGCATCCCAGGGATGAAGCCCACTTGATCATGATGGATAAGCTTTTTGATGTGCTGCTGGATTCGGTTTGCCAGTATTTTATTGAGGATTTTTGCATCAATGCTCATCAGGGATATTGGTCTAAAATTCTCTTTTTTTGTTGTGTCTCTGCCAGGCTTTCATATCAGGATGATGTTGGCCTCGTAAAATGAGTTAGGGAGGATTCCCTCTTTTTCTATTGATTGGAATAGTTTCAGAAGGAATGGTACCAGCTCCTCCTTGTACCTCTGGTAGAATTCAGCTGTGAATCCGTCTAGTCCTGGACTTTTTTTGGTTGGTAGGCTATTAATGATTGCCTCAATTTCAGAGCCTGCTATTGGTCTATTCAGGGATTCAACTTCTTCCTGGTTTAGTCTTGGGAGAGTGTAAGTGTCCAGGTAATTATCCATTTCTTCTAGATTTTCTAGTTTATTTGCATAGAGGTGTTTGTAGTATTCTCTGATGGTAGTTTGTATTTCTGTGGGGTTGGTGGTGATATCCTCTTTATCATTTTTTATTGCGTCTATTTGATTCTTCTCTCTTTTCTTCTTTATTAGTCTTGCTAGCAATCTATCAATTTTGTTGATCTTTTCAAAAAACCAACTCCTGGATTCATTGATTTTTTGAAGGGTTTTTTGTGTCTCTATCTCCTTCAGTTCTGCTCTGATTTTAGTTATTTCTTGCCTTCTGCTAGCTTTTGAATGTGTTTGCTCTTGCTTCTCTAGTTCTTTTAATTGTGATGTTAGTGTGTCAATTTTCGATCTTTCCTGCTTTCTCTTGTGGGCATTTAGTGCTATAAATTTCCCTCTGCAAACTGCTTTAAATGTGTCCCAGAGATTCTGGTATGTTGTATCTTTGTTCTCATTGGTTTCAAAGAACATCTTTATTTCTGCTTTCATTTCGTTATGGACCCAGTGGTCATTCAGGAGCAGGTTGTTCAGTTTTCATGTAGTTGAGTGGTTTTGATTGAGTTTCTTAGTCCTGAGTTCTAGTTTGATTGCACTGTGGTCTGAGAGACAGTTTGTTATAATTTCTGTTCTTGTACATTTGCTGAGGAGTGCTTTACTTCCAACTATGTGTTCAATTTTGGCATAAGTGCGATGTGGTGCTGAGAAGAATGTATATTCTGTTGATTTAGGGTGGAGAGTTCTGTAGATGTCTGTTATGTCCGCTTGGTGCAGAGTTGAGTTCAATTCCTGGATATCCTTGTTAACTTTCTGTCTCATTGATCTGTCTAATGTTGACAGTGGGGTGTTGAAGTCTCCCATTATTATTGTGTGGGAGTCTAAGTCTCTTTTTAGGTCTCTAAGAACTTGCTTTATGAATCTGGGTGCTCCTGTATTGGGTGCATATATATTTAGGATACTTAGCTCTTCCTGTTGAATTGATCCCTTTACCATTATGTAGTGGCCTTCTTTGTCTCCTTTGATCTTTGATGGTTTAAAGTCTGTTTTATCAGAGACTAGGATTGCAACCCCTTCTTTTTTTTGTTCTCCATTTGCTTGGTAGATCTTCCTCCATCCCTTTATTTTGAGCCTATGTGTGTCTGCATGTGAGATGGGTCTCCAGAATACAGCAAACTGATGGGTCTTGACTCTTTATCCAATTTGCCATCTGTGTCTTTTAACTGGACCATTTAGTCTATTTATATTTAAGGTTAATATTGTTATGTGTGAACTTGATCCTGTCATTGTGATATTCGCTGGTTATTTTGCTCGTTAGTTGATGCAGTTTCTTCCTAGCATTGATGGTCTTTACATTTTGGCATGTTTTTGCAATGCCTGGTACCGATTGTTCCTTTCCATGTTTAGTTCTTCCTTCAGGGTCTCCTTAGGGCAGGCCTAGTGGTGGCAAAATCTCTAAGCATTTGCTTGTCTGTAAACGATTTTATTTCTCCTTCACTTATGAATTTTAGTTTGGCTGGATACGAAATTCTGGGTTGAAAATTCTTTATTATGTTGAATATCGGCTCCCACTCTCTTCTGGCTTGGAGAGTTTCTGCCGAGAGATCTGCTGTTAGTCTGATCGGCTTCCCTTTGTAGGTAACCGGACCTTTCTTTCTAGCTGCCCTTAACATTTTTTCCTTCATTTCAATTTTGGTGAATCTGTCAATTATGTGTCTTGGAGTTGCTGTTCTCGAGGAGTATCTTTGTGGCATTCTCTGTATTTCCTGAATTTGAATGTTGGCCTGCCTTACTAGGTTGGGGAAGTTCTCCTGGATGAGATCCTGAAGAGTGTTTTCCAACTTGGTTCCATTTTCCCCCTCACTTTCAGGCACCCCAATCAGGCGTAGATTTGGTCTTTTCACATAGTCCCATACTTCTTGCAGGCTTTGTTCGTTTCTTTTTCCTCTTTTTTCTTTAGACTTCCCTTCTCGCTTCATTTCATTCATCTGATTCTCAATCACTGATACTCTTTCTTCCAGTTGATCGAGTCGGTTACTGAAGCTTGTGCATTTGTTACGTATTTCTCGTGTCATGGTTTTCATCTCTGTCAGTTCGTTTATGGCCCTCTGTGCATTGATTATTGTAGTTATCCATTCTTCCATTCTTTTTTCAAGATTTTTAGTTTCTTTGCGCTGGGTATGTAATTCCTCCTTTAGCTCTGAGAAGTTTGCTGGACTGAAGCCTTCTTCTCTCAACTTGTCAAAGTCATTCTCCGTCCAGCTTTGATCCATTGCTGGCGATGAGCTGCGTTCCTCTGGAGCGGGAGATGCACTCTTATTTTTTGAATTTCCAGCTTTTCTGCCCTGCTTCTTCCCCATCTTTGTGTTTTTATCTGCCTTTGGTCTTTGATGATGGTGATGTACTGATCGAGTTTTGGTGTGGGTGTCCTTTCTGTTTGTTAATTTTCCTTCTAACAGTCAGGACCCTCAGCTGTAGGTCTGTTGGAGATTGCTTGAGGTCCACTCTAGACCCTGTTTGCCTGGGTATCAGCAGCAGAGGCTGCAGAAGATAGAATATTGCTGAACAGTGAGTGTTCCTGTCTGATTCTTGCTCTGGAAGCTTCATCTCAGGGGTGTACTCCACTGTGTGAGGTGTGGGGCGTTGGTCTGCACCTAGTGGGGGATGTCTCCCAGTTAGGCTACTCAGGGGTCAGGGACCCACTTAAGCAGGCAGTCTGTCCGTTCTCAGATCTCAACCTTGGTGTTGGGAGATCCACTGCTCTCTTCAAAGCTGTCAGACAGGGTCATTTCCATCTGCAGAGGTTTCTGCTGCTTTTTGTTTAGCTGTGCGCTGTCCCCAGAGGTGGAGTCTACAGAGACAGGCAGGCCTCCTTGAGCTGGGGTGGGCTCCACCCAGGTCAAGCTTCTCCACAGCTTTGTTTACCTACTTAAGCCTCAGCAATGGCGGGTGCCCCTCCCCGAGCCTCACTGCTGCCTTGCACTTAGATCGCAGACTGCTGTGCTAGCAATAAGGGAGGCTCTGTGGGCATGGGACCCTCCGAGCCAGGTGTGGGATATAATCTCCTGGTGTGCCGTTTGCTAAGACCCTTGGTAAAGCGCAGTATTAGGGTGGGAGTGACCAGATTTTCCAGGTATTGTGTGTCACGGTTTCCCTTGACTAGGAAAGGGAATTCCCTTCCCCCTTGAGCTTCCCAGGTGAGGCGATGCCTCGCCCTGCTTCAGCTCTCACTGGTCGGGCTGTACCAGCTGAACAGCACTGATTGCCCAGCTCTCCCCAGTGAGTTGAACCTGGAACCTCGGTTGAAAATGCAGAAATCACCCATCTTCTGTGTCGCTCGTGCTGGGAGCTGGAGACTGGAGGTGTTTCTATTTGGCCATCTTGCTCCAGTCCCCTCAGGAATTTTTTTATAACCCAGTGGTGCCTGGAATGCCAGCAAGACAGAACTGTTCACTCCCCTGGTAAGGGGGCTGAAGCCAGGGAGCCAAATGGTCTAGCTCAGTAGATTCCCCCTCATGGAGCCCAGCAAGCTAAGATCCACTGGCTTGAAATTCTCACTGCCAGCACAGTAGTCTGGTTGAACTGGAATGCTCAACCTTGGTGGGGAGGGAGAGGGGAGTCTGCCATTACTGAGGCTTGAGTAGGTGGTTTCCCTTTCACAGTTTAAACAAAGCAGCAGGGAAGTTTGAACTGGGTGGAGCCCACCGCAGCTTGGCAAAGCCTCTGTAGCAGACTGCCTCTCTAGATTCCTCCTCATTGGGCAGGGCATTTCTGAAAGAAGGGCAGCAGCCCCCATCAGGAGATTATATATAAAACTCCCATCTCCCTGGGACAGAGCAGCTGGGGGAAGGGGTGGCTGTGGGTGCAGCTTCAGCAGACTTAAACGTTCCTGCCTACCAGCTCTGAAGAGAGAATAAGATCTCCCAGCATGGCACTAGAGCTCTGCTTAGGGACAGACTGCACCCTCAAGCAGGTCCATGACCCCAGTGCCTCCTGATGGGGAGACAGCTCCCCACCGGGATCGACAGACACCTCATACAGGAGAGCTCCAGCTGACATCTGGTGGGTGGCCCACTGGGAAGAAGCTTCTAGAGAAAGGAACAGGCAGAAATCTTTGTTGTTCTACAGCTTCTGCTGGTGATAGCCAGGCAAACAGGGTCTGGAGTGGACCTCCAGGAAACTCCAGCAGACCTGCAGCAGAGGGGCTTGACTGTTAGAAGGAAAACTAACTAACAGAAAGGAATAGCATCAGCATCAACAAAAAGCACATCCACACAAAAACCCTATCCAAAGGTCAACAACATCAAAGACCAAAGATAGATAAATCCACGAAGATGAGGAAAAATCAGTGCAAAAAGGCTGAAAATTCCAAAAACCAGAATGCCTCTTCTCATCCAAAGGATCACAACTCCTTACCAGCAAGGGAGCAAAATAGGCCGGAGAATGAATTTGACGAATGGATGGAAGTAGGCTTCAGAAGGTAGGTAATATCAAACTCCTCTGAGCTAAAGGAACATGTTCTAACCCAATGCAAGGAAGCTAAGAACCTTCAAAAAAGGTTGAAGGAATTGCTAACTAGAATAAACAGCTTAGAGAAGAACATAAATGACCTGATGGAGGTGAAAAACACAGCAGGAGAACTTCGTGAAGCATACACAAGTATCAATAGCCAAATCGATAAAGCAGAAGAAAGAATATCAGAGATTGAAGATCAACTTAATAAAATAAAGTGTGAAGACAAGATTAGAGAAAAAAGAGTGAAAAGGAACAAACAAAGTCTCCAAGAAATATGGGACTATGTGAAAAGACCAAACCTAAGTTTGATTGCTGTACCTGAAAGTGATGGTGAGAATGGAACCAAGTTGGAAAACACTCTGCAGGATATCATCCAGGAGAACTTCCCCAACCTAGCAAGCAGGCCAACATTCAAATTCAGGAAATACAGAGAACACCACAAAAATACTCTTTGAGAAGTGCTTCACCGAGACATAATAATCAGATTCACCAAGGTTGAAATGAAGGAAAAAATGTTAAGGGAAGCCCGAGAGAAAAGTTGTGTTACCCACAAAGAGAAGCCCATCAGAATAACAGTGGATCTCTCTCAGAAACCCTACAAGCCAGAAGAGAGTGGGGGCCAATATTCAACCTTCGTAAAGAAAAGACTTTTCAAACCAGAATTTCATATCCAGCCAAACTAAGTTTCATAAGTGAAGGAGAAATAAAATCCTTTATAGACAAGCAAATGCCGAGAGATTTTGTCACCACCAGGCCTGCCTTACAAGAGCTCCTGAAGGAAGCTCTAAATGTGGAAAGGAAAAACCAGTACCAGCCACTGCAAAAACATACCAAATTGTAAAGACCATCAATGCTAGGAAGAAACTGCATTAACTGATGGGCAAAATAACCAGCTGGTATCATAATGACAGGATCAAACTCACACAACAATATTAACCTTAAATGTAAATGGGCTAAATGCCTCAATTAAAAGACACCGACTGGCAAACTGGATCAAAAATCAAGACCCATCAGTGTGGTGTATTCAGGAGACCCATCTCATGTGCAAAGACACACATAGGCTCAAGATAAAGGAATAGAGTAATATTTACGAAGCAAATGGAAAGAAAAAAAAAAAAAATCAGGGGTTGCAATCCTAGTCTCTGATAAAACAGCCTTTAAACCAATGAAGATCAAAAAAGACAAAGAAGGCCATTACATAATGGTAAAGGGATCAACACAACAAGAAGAGCTAACTATCCTAAATATATATGCACCCAATACAGGAGCACCCAGATTCATAAAGCAAGTTCTTAGAGACATACAAAGAGTCTTAAGCTCCTGTGTAATAATAGTGGGAGACTTTAACACCCCACTATCAATATTAGATGTATCAATGAGACAGAAAATTAACAAGGATATTCAGGATTTGAACTCAGCTCTGGACCAAGTGGACCTAATAGACATCTGCAGAACTCTCCACCCCAAATCAACAGAATATATATTCTTCTCATCACTACATTGCACTTATTCTAAAATTGACCACATAATTGAAAGTAAAACACTCCTCAGCAAATGCAAAAGAACAGAAATCATAACAGTCTCTCAGACCACAGTGCAATCAAATTAGAACTCAGGATTAAGAAACTCAGAACTGCACACCTGCATGGAAAATAAACAACCTGCTCCTGAATGACTACTGGTAAATGGTAAACGGTAAATAATGAAATTAAGGCAGAAATAAATAAGTTCTTTGAAACCAGGATATTATCCAGGGAAGTTCTCCTGGATAATATCCTGAAGAGTGTTTTCCAACTTGGTTCCATTCTCCCTGTCACTTTCAAATTCAGGTCTGAACAAAGACACAATGTACCAGAATCTCTGGGACACAGCTAAAGCAGTGATAGAGGGAAATTTATAGCACTAAATGCCCACAGGAGAAAATGGGAAAGATCTAAAATCAATACCTTGACATCACAATGAAAAGTACTAGAGAAGCAAGAGCAAACACATTCAAAAGATAACAGAAGACAAGAAATAAGATCAGAGCAGAATGAAAGGAGATACAGACTCAAAAAACCGTTCAAAAAATTAATGAATCCAGGAACTGTTTTTTTGAAAAGATTGACAAAATAGATAGACTGCTAGCCAGTCTAATAAAGAAGAAAAGAGAGAAGAATCAAGTAAACACAATAAAAAACGATAAAGGGAATTCACCACTGATCCCACAGAAATACAAACTACCATCAGAGAATACTATAAATACCTCTATGCAAATAAACTAGAACATCTAGAAGAAATGGATAAATTCCTGGATACATACACCCTCCCAAGACTAAACCAAGAAGTCAAATCCCTGAATAGAACAATAACAAGTTCTGAGATTGAGGCAGTTATTAATAACCTAGCAACCAAAAAAGTCCAGGACCAAATGAATTCACAGCCAAATTCTACCAGAGGTACAAAGTGGAGCCGGTAATATTCCTTCTAAAACTATTCCAAACAATAGAAAAAGAGAGACTCCTCCCTAAGTCATTTTATGAAGCCAGCATCATCCTGATACCAAAACCTGGCAGAGACAAAACAAAACAAGAATATTTCAGGCCAATATCCCTGATGAACATCAATGCAAAAATCCTCAATAAAATACTGACAAATCGAATCCAGCAGAAGATCAAAAAGCTTTTCACCCATGATCAAGTCAGCTTCATCCCTGGGATGCAAGGCTGGTTCAACATATGCATATGATAATACGTATGATAAACGTAATTCATCACATAACAGAATTAATGACAAAAACCACTTGATTATCTCAATACATGCAGAAAAGGCCTTCGATAAAATTCAACATCCCTTCATGCTAAAAACTCTCAATAAACTAGGTATTCATGGGATGTATCTCAAATTAATAAGAGCTATTTATGACAAACCCACAGCCAATATCATACTGAATGGGCAAAAACTGGAAGCATTCCCTTTGAAAACTGGCACAAGACGAGGATGCCCTCTCTCACCACTCCTATTCAACATAGTATTGGAAGTTCTGGCCAGGGCAATCAGGCAAAAGAAAGAAATAAAAGGTATTCAAATAGGAAGAGAGGAAGTCAAATTGTCTGCTTGCAGATGACATGATTGTATATTTAGAAAACCCCATCAGCTCAGCCCAAAATCTCCTTAAGCTGATAAGCAACTTTAGCAAAGTCTCAGGATACAAAATCAATGTGCAAAAATCACAAGCATTCCTGTACACCACTAATAGACAAACAGCCAAATCATAAGTGAACTCCCATTCACAATTTGATACAAAGAGAATTAAATACCTAGGAATCCAACTTATAAGGGATGTGAAGGACCTTTTCGAGAACTACAAACCACTGTTCAAGGAAATAAGAGAAAACACAAACAAATGGAAAAACATTCCATGCTCATAGATAGGAAGAATCAGTATCATGAAAATGGCCATACTGCCCAAAGTAATTTACAGATTACCCCATCAACCTAACACTGACTTTCTTCACAGATTTAGAAAAAACTACTTTAAATTTCATATGGAACCAAAAGAGAGGCCGTATAGCCAAGACAATCCTAAGCAAAAAGAACAAAACTGGAGGCATCACGTTACCTGACTTCAAACTACACTACAAGGCTACGGTAACCGAAACAGCATAGCACTGGTACCAAAACAGATATATAAACCAATGGAACAGAACTGAGGCCTCAGAAATGCCACACATCTACAACCATCTGACCTTTGAAAAACTTGATAAAAGCAAGCAATGGGGAAAGTATTCCATATTTTAATAAATAATGGTGGGAAAACTGGCTAGGCATATGCAGAAAACTGAAAACCCCTTCCTTACACCTTATACAAAAATTAACTCAAGATGGATTAAAGACTTAAATGTAAGACCTAAAAGCATAAATACCTTAGAAGAAAACCTAGCAATATCATTGAGGACGTAGGCATGGGCAAATACTTCATGACTAAAATGCCAAAAGTAATGGCAACAAAAACCAAAATTGACAAATGGGATCTACTTAAACTAAAGAGCTTCTGCACAGCAAAAGAAACTATCATCAGAGTGAACAGGCAACCTACAGAATGGGAGAAAATTTTTGCACTCCATCCATCTGACAAAGGGCTAATATCCAGAATCTACAAGGAGCTCAAACAAATTTACAAGAAAAAAAAACACATCAAAAAGTGGGCAAAGGATATGAACAGACATTTCTCAAAAGAAGACATTTATGTGGCCAAGAAACATATGAAAAAATGCTTATCATCACTGGTCATTAGAGAAATGCAAATCAAAAGCACAATGCCACCATCTTGTGCCAGTTAAAATGGCGATCATTAAAAAGTCAGGAAACAACAGATACTGGAGAGGATATGGAGAAATGGGAATGCTTTTACACTGGGGGAGTGTAAATTAGTTCAACCATTGTGGAAGACAGTATGGTGATTCCTCAAGGATCTAGAACCAGAAATACCATTTGACCCAGCAATCCCATTACTGGGTATATACCCAAAGGATTATAAATCATTCTACTATAAAGACACATGCACACGTATGTTTATTGTGGCACTGTTCACAATAGCAAAGACTTGGAACCAACCCAAATGCCCATTAATGATAGACTGGATAAAGAAAATGTGGCACATATACACCATGGAATATTATGCAGCCACAAAAAAGGATGAGTTCATGTCCTAGGCAGGGACATAGATGAAGCTGGAAACCATCATTTTCAGCAAACTACCACAAGAACAGAAAACTAAACACCTCATGTTCTCACTCATAAGTGGGAATTGAACAATGAGAATACATGGACACAGGGAGGGGGACATCACACACTGGGGCCTGTTGTGGGGTGTGGGGCCAGGGGAGGGACCGCATTAGGAGAAATACCTAATGTAGATGGTGGTTTTATGGGCACAGCAAACCATCATGGCACCTGTATACCTATGTAACAAACCTGCACATTCTGCACTCGTACCCCAGAACTTGAAGTATAATAATTTAAACAAAAGTTATCAAGAAAGGATGCTAAACTTTGTCAAATGCTTTTTCTGCATCAATTATGATGAACATGTGCTTTTTATCTTTTGTTCTGTTTATGTGATATATCACATTGGTTGATTTGCATATGTTAAACCAGCCTTGCATACTGGAGATAAATTCCACTTGGTCATGATAAATAATCTTTTTGACGTGTTGCTTAATTCAGTTTGCTAATGTTTTATGGAGGACTTTTCCTTTGATGTTCATCAGGAATATTGGCCTGTAGTTTTCTTTTCTGGCAGTGTTTTTGTCTGGTTTAAGTATCAAATTGATGCTGATCTTATAAAATGTGTTTGGAAGTGTTTTCTCTAGCTTTGTTTTTGGAAAAGTTTAAGAAGTGTTCGTAATAATTCTTCTTTAAATGTTTGGTAGAAGTCAGCTATGAACCTATCTGGTCCTGGCCTTTTCTTTGTTGGAATGTTTTTAAACCTGTTTTAGAAAGTGATATGGAGCAACTTTAAACTGTTACAAAGACATCTTCCCTGATAATAGTGTATTCTTTTTAATTAAAAATTTGATGCGTGGGATTTGGGGAACAGGTGTATTCCAGTGTTCTTTGTCTCCCTCAGGTAGGTTGTTCTCATCTTTTTTAATGCAAGGAGTTCTTGTCCCCAAGACAGTTCAGCTCTGGGACCCTTGGTTTTCAAATCAAAGGCTTCACATTCTCCCCCAGAATGAGGGAAGCCCAGAATTCCCTAAAACTCAGCCTAAATTATTCTCTTAGGAGGGAAACAAAAATACAAGCCTGAGAGGACTGGGGGTGGGGCACCCTTAGCTGTATCCCTAAATAATACGTAATATAGTGGGACTGTTGTTATTGTTGTTGCTATTATTATTATTATTTTTATCGTTGTTAGATTTTCACCAGTAAACAATTCAGCTTTTCTTTTCAGAGTGTACCTCAGCTTCCGGGTAACAACTGTTAGCATGTGTTAGGTTCTGTAATGGCTTTACATGCAATTCCCACATCCGTACTTACAACCACCCTAGGAGACAGGGACTGTTAACATTACCATCCCCATTTTACAGATAAAGACGCTGAAACCTAGAGAGTTTAAGTAATTGCCAGGTCCCACAGGAAGTAATGCTGGATGCAGCTCAGAAACCCCTCTTGGAAGAGTCCAGAGGCTACATTTTTTTTTTCTCCCAGGACTCTGCCTGACAGCTACATGGTGCTGCAGTGTATATCCAAGACCACTTTTCCCTTCCAGCTAAATATGGCCCCATGCCAGACTCTTCCTTCCGCAAAGGGGAATTCTTGCTTGCTTGTTTGCTTGCCTGCCTGCCTTTGAAATGGAGTCACTCTCTGTCACCCAGGCTGGAGTGTGGTGGCACAATCTCGGCTCACTGCAGCCTCCACCTTCTGGGTTCAAGCGATTCTCCTGCCTCAGCCTCCCGAGTAGCGGAGACTGCAGGCGCCTGCCACCAAGCCTAGCTAATTTTTCTGTATTTTTAGTAGTGACAGGATTTTGCCATCTTGGCCAGGCTGGTTTCAAACTCCTGCCCTCAAGTGATCTGCCTGTGTTCACCTCCCAAAGTGCTAGGATTACAAGCGTGAGCAGCCACCATGCCCGGCCAAGGGGGAATTATTTCTTAAGGGCACGCCTAGATTCTCTCAGTTCGCCTGCTTCTTGCCCTGGTCCATCAGCTGAGTCTTTGAACTGTGTACATGTAAACATAACTTGTTATTCAAATTTTTTTTTTCCCCAAGAGAGTCTTTAGTTCCCATATAAGTCAGAGGATGAAACTAAGTATGTACTTATCAAGCAATTCCAAGTTCTATCTATAGTCTAATGAGGACCTATGCTACGAGCTAGGAATTATGATTCATAAGTGCAGTTGCCCCATTCTTTCTCCCCTTCTTTCCTTCCCAGAAGCTATATATTTCCTCCTATTCACTAGGTCTACAATTAAGGAAAATTACAACCGGGTGAACAGTAAGTAACACACAGATTGCATTTTTATGGTGTGAATATAGATTTGGTTTAGTGGAAGTTATGAGTAGCCACATTTACACTCAAATCTGTCTGTCTATCTATCTACTACTTTTTTCCCCCCTGCAGAGCTGATATTCAGAAGGCATGTACTAGCATGACCATACTGGGCATTTGTAGCAGTCTCTGTCCTAATTAGTTGATGCTAAACTGGTTGTAAAATATTTTGAATGTTACTCCAGTGTATATGTATTCACAGAATCACATATCTATATTTTGATTTATATCTGTCTCCATTAAAATAACAAATTCATACATTCAGAATAATATAATTTTAGATTTTAGATTTGTGCACCCTGAACCATCCAAAGAGAAACAAATGATCAATGGCAATATTTGGAATCTAGAGAGCTTCTGTGGCTTACCAGAGGACACTAACAGACAGAACGAAGTCTGTAATCCACTGGAGATCAAAGTTTTAAAAAAGATAAACATCTGATTATATTTAGATAAACTGCCCTGTACCTTTTAAGAGAGTGCATTTTTATTCTAAGCTTTGGTTCTCCTAATTGACCTTAGAATTCTACCTACAGCTAATAACAGTGAATATAAATTCCTTGATGCAGGATTTCCCCCTCTTGATGACAGTTTCCTCATACTCCAGCTGCTTTCTCCAGCTTCCTCCTCAGACATTCCTAGACTTCCCATTCAGTGGAAGTTCTCTTGTTAGCTAAATGTTTTACTATACCTGCTTGGTCATCATTCTCTACTTGAATTCCCATGTCTATGTTTTTTTCCCAAACAGAAGACACAAATACTTTCTTCTTTTTCACATTCTTTTCCATCCTTTCTAATTTGCGCCTTTCCATTATATATTTACTTCAAGCTAGCATATAATGGTTAAATCTACTTATTTAACATTTGCTTTGTCAATGTACTGTTCCTAATTTTTTGCAGCCTGTCCTTTACCATAAGTTGATTTTGAAAGACATTTGAGATACAAAATTGCAGTTTATCCTGGAAGTAACTTTTAAAAGTACATTTAAGAAAATATAACAAGAATTTGATAAAAAGTGTTTTTATATATACTTTCCAATCTGATAATTGAACTGATTTTCTACTTACAACAAATTTCAGAGCACTCTAAGGCCATTTAATTCTGAATTGAAAATTTTCATCTTGATAAATCTTATGATTTCATTCAATTTTTGTATGTCCCCATCCATCTTTTGTATTTTAAAATCACTATCAAAATGATTAGGTCACTATCAAAATCACTATCAAAATGAACAAAGAAAGACATTTTTCTCCTTTCCATTTTAGGGAATAGAAAATGAACAATGCCAGATGTATAACAATGTGGGAAAGGGTATGGCTGATAGAGAAGCCTGTCAGGACCATAGAAATCTTACTAAATTCTATATATTAGTTAGAGATTCTGCTATTGAAAAAGTAGAAGCATCCTCACCTCAAGGAAAGTGAGGTTCTCAGACATTTTCCCTCTAAACATAAATTAAATAAGCTTAATAACCAGCTTAATAAATTTAATAACATTGTGCATACTTCAAAAACAATAGAGCTGTGGTTATAAGGTGTGTTAATTCATTTGCTTGGCATTTAAACTCTTATTATATGATATCGTTGTCAACTCTGGATCACACAAGAGAAGTAGACGATGATAATTCCTTGTACTTAAGGATGCTGTTTCTAATTTGATGGAAAGCCACACTGAGCTTATTTAAACCCCTAAAATAAAAATATAAATTCATACAAAACCATATCAACGATCTTTACAAAGTACCTGCCAAGTGCAAGATATCACAGTGTAAATGTGGATCATAATTGTTGCTCTCTTCTTCCTTAACAATAATAGTAAATGTTTATTGAGTGCCAAGGGCTTTTCAGATACCATTTCTTATGGATTAAATTGTTTCTCCTCAAAAAGATATACTGAAGTCCTAAGCACCAGTACCTTTCAAATGTAAATTCATTTGCAGACAGGGTAGTTGCAGACGTAATTACTTAAGATTAGGTCACACTGGAGTAGTATAACCCAATATGACTGATGTCCTTATATGAAAAAGAGAGACACACACAGGGAGAAGATGGTCCTGTGATGACAAAGGCAGAGATTGGAGGGATGCATTTACAAGCCAAAGAACATCAAAAATTGCCAGCAAAGGCCAAAGGCTAGAAGAGGCAGGAAGGATTCTCTCCTACAGATTTTAGAAGGGGCATGACCCTACCAATGCCTTAATTTTAGACTTCTAGCATCCAGAACTGTAATACAATGCATTTTTATTGTTTTAGGCCAACCAGTTTGTGGTACTTTCTTACAGCAGCTTAGGAAACTGATACTCCATCTCATTTAATCCTCTCAGTAAACTTATGAGTTAGATAATATTATTACCTCCATTTTAGAGGTTAGAAAATGGAGTAACTTGTTCATAATAACACAGCTGGTAAAGAATGAGTAGAGCTTGGATTTGAAGTAAGGCTGTTTAATAGTGGTTGTCCTTAATACCTTCAATGACTCCCATGGATGCAAGAACTCACATTCCCAGTGCCAGTTGTTAAAGATAGATATTTTATCTAGATATTTGCTAAATACAGCAATGCAATTTATCAGGAATTGATATTTTTTCGTCACACATCTAGTAATGTAGCTGATTATAGAAGGAAAAATTTAAAGGCTCTATTTCCAAAGTCGTCATGTGACTGTGGCCTTTTCCCTCCCCTCTAGCTCCATTTATGAAGCTAGAGTTTCCCTGTGGTGCCACACTGCTTATGGAGCCACATCCAAGCTGCCTAGTTTAGCCTATGTGGCCTTTCATGATCTGGCCCTTGCCATTCCACCTGTCTTATCTCCTGCCAACCCCACTGACCTCACAGTGTGATTATACCTTTAACACTGTTATTGTTGCCAGAACACTCTATGTCACAAGAGGAAGAATAGCCTCTGTCCCTGTGCTATTTCATTTGCCTGGAATGCCATTCTTCCTCTTATACATCTAGAAAACTGTCTACTTTCAAAACATAACTTTGTGAAATTATCTCCAGAATACCTTCTCTAACCTCCCCCTAACTCTACTCCTACCCCCAGAGGGCCTATAAATTATATATTGAGACCCTTTACTCAAATCCCCACTAAGCACTCTTCATCCATGCAGTTGATATACGTGGGTCATTTTTTTCCTACCTTTCTTCTCATTGTTTGAGTTACAATCAAGGGGAATTCTGTGGACAGTAAGATGGGAATGGAACCTAATATCAGCCTGTTTTGTTTCTCAGCTTAATGCATTGTTGAAAAAGACTGAGCCTTTAAAGGTTGGGTTTTGTTCATGAGCAATCCAGATATGAGTCCAAGTACCTGGAGTGAAGAAGTGAAAGTGACATAGAAGTAATATGTTAAGTTCTAGGAGAGAAGACTGATGTTACTGGGATTTGTAGAGAAGCAATGACTGGCTGAGTTGAGCTCCTCTCAGGGGTGTCTAGAAGACTTTATTAGTTCGTGAGGTGCCCTGATGGGAAAACGGCTCTACATGCGGGCCATGGTCTGAATGTTTATATCTCCCTAAAATTCAGATGTTAAAAGTCTAATCACCAATGTGATGCTATTTGGAGGTGGGCCTCAAAAAGAGTCAGTACTTTTCAAAGTCACCAAGAAGTTTGCTTGGAATGAAACGTGATTCCTGTATCTGTGTTAATCCCCCATGAAAATCAGGGAAAACATGCCAGAGGCAGTCAATGCTGAGCTGTTAAAATATACTCATATACCAGTTAATATTGTTAGGTTGCATCTGTACGTGCTTTATATTTGACAAAGTTATTTCAGTTCTCAGAACAACTAGTTCTACAGAGGAAACTAAGGCACAAAGACTGATTAAATAGAGCATGAGTTCACACTGAGATCTGACTCTAACTTAGTAACTATCACCCACCATGTCAACTCACACAGAGAAGAAAGAGATCATGACTTTTGCAAAAATGGTCATTATGGTACATAAGCAGTCTGTTGATGAGACATACCCACTAATTTACTTCCCAAGTTATTTTGGTGATATACTTTTTTTATAGAACCACTGTTTACAAATCATTTATTATCATTTATGAATAATAGTTTAAGAACATTAAAGCAGTCCAAGTTGTAAGTTCAACTCAACTGGAAGTAATAGCAATGTTATTTTCTTTAGTTAATGCTAAAACAGGGAACAAACAAAATGCATGATTTCCTCATTCTAACAAACACATATAGTGCACGATTACTTCATTTTAAGATTATTTTAAACTTAAGTAGCAGTACCTGGAGCAATATTTTTGTAGCCCTTGAAGTCTTGTGAGATATTTAAATAAAAAACCTCATACGGAAAATCTTGATGAAAAGTGATGTTACTTCCTACATTAAAAATTCTTGGCCAGGCATGGTGACTCACACCTGTAATCCCAGCACTTTGAGAGGCGGTGGTGGGCAGATAATCTGAGGTCGAGAGTTGCAGACCAGCCTGACCAACATGGAGAAACCCTGTCTCTACTAATAATACAAAAATTAGCTGGGTGTGGTGGCACAGTCCTGTAATCCCAGCTACTCGGGTGGCTGAGGTAGGAGAATCACTTGAACTCAGGAGGTGGAGGTTGCGGTGAGTGGAGATTGCACCATTGGGTTTCAGCCTGGGCAACAAGAGTGAAACTCTGTCTCAAAAAAAAAAAAAAAAAAAATTCTTTTTTTCTTTTTAATTATATAAATAATAAAGATATACCTCTTTTTATTTCTTTATTGTGCTTTATGGATAATGCTTTTAAAAAACAAATTGAAAGTTTGTGGCAACCCTGAGTATAAAGCATGTCTACTTGTGCCGTTTTTCCAACAGTATGTGCTCACTTAAAGTCTCTGTGTCACATTTTTGTATTTCTCGCAATATTTCAAACATTATTATTATATCTGTTATGATAATCTGTGATCAGTGGTCTTTGGTGGTACTGTTGTCATTGTTTAGGGGTGCCATGAACCACGCCCATATAAGATGGTGAACATATTCAGTAACTGTTGTGTGTGTTCTGACTGCTGTACCAACCAGCTATTCCCCAATCTCTTGCTCTCTCCTCAGGCCTCACTGTTCCCTGAGTTACAACAATATTGAAATTAGGCCAATTAATAATCCTACAATGACCTCTAAGTACTCAAGTAAAAGGAAAAGTTGCTATCACTCACTTTAAATCAAAAGCTAGCAATCGACTTAGTGAGGAAGGCATGTCAAAAGCTGAGATAAGCCAAAAGCTAGGCCTCTTGTGCTGAACAGCCAAGTTGGGAAAGCAAGGGAAAAGTTCTTTAAAAAATTAAAACTGCTACTCTAGTGAGCTCACAAATGATAAGACAGTGTAACAGCCTTATTGCTGATACGGAGAAAGTTTGAGTGGTCTGGATAAAAAATCAAAGCAGCCCCAACATTCTCCAAGTCAAAGCCTAATTCAGAGCAAGACCCTTACTATCTTCAATTCAATGAAGTCTGAGAAAGGTGAGGAAGCTGCAGAAAAGTTTGAAGCTAGCAAAGGTTGGTTATGAGGCTTAAGGAAAGAAGAAACTATTCCCATAACATAACCTGCAAGGTGAAACAGCAAGTGCTGACGTAGAAGCTGCAGCAAGTTACCCAGAAGATCTACCTAAAATCATTCATGAAGGTGGCTACACTAAACAACTGATTTTTCATGTAGACAAAACAACCTTCTATTGGAAGAAGAAAATGCCTTCTAGTACTTTCTTAGCTAGAGAGAAGTCAAGGCCTGTCTTCAAAGCTTCAAAGGACTAGAGGCCTCTCTTACTAGGTGCTAATGCAGCTGGTGACTTTAAGTTGAAGCCAATGTTCGTTTATCATTTTGAAAATCCATGCTAAATCTATTCTGCCTGTGCTCTATAAATGGAACAATCAAGCCTGGATAGATGACAGCACATCTGTTTACAGTATGGTTTACTAAATATATATATTTTTTATACTTTAACTTCTAGGGCACATGGGCACAACGTGCAGGTTTGTTACATGTGTATACATGTGCCGTGTTGGTGTGCTGCACCCATTAACTCGTCATTTACATTAGGTATATCTCTTAATGCTATCCCTCCTCACTCCCCTCATCCCATGACAGGCTCTGGTGTGTGATGTTCCCCATCCTGTCTCCAAGTGTTCTCATTGTTCAATTCCCACCTATGAGTGAGGATATGCGGTGTTTGGTTATCTGTCCTTTCAATACTTTGCGCAGAATGATGGTTTCAGCTTCCTCCATGTCCCTCAAAGGACATGAACTCATCCTATTGTATGGCTGCATAGTATTCCATGGTGTATATGTGCCACATTTTCTTAATCCAGTCTGTCACAGATGGACATTTGGGTTGATTCCAAGTCTTTGCTATTGTGAATAGTGCCGCAATAAACATACCTGTGCATGTGTCTTTATAGCAGCATGATTTATAATCCTTTGGGTATATACCCAGTAGTGGGATGGCTGGGTCATATGGTACATCTAGTTCTAGATCCTTGAGGAATCGCCATACTGTTTTCCATAATGGTTGAACTAGTTTACAATCCCACCAACAGTGTAAAAGTGTTCCTATTTCTCCACATCCTCTCCAGCACCTGTTGTTTCCTGATTTTTAATGATTGCCATTCTAACTGGTGTGAGATGGTATCTCATTGTGGTTTTGATTTGCATCTCTCTGATGGCCAGTGATGATGAGCATTTTTTCATGTGTCTGTTGGCTGTATGCATGTCTTCTTTTGAGAAATGTCTGTTCATATACTTTGCCCACTTTTTGATGGGGTTGTTTGTTTTTTTCTTGTAAATTTGTTTGAGTTCTTTGTAGATTCTGGATATTAGCCCTTTGTCAGATGAGTAGACTGCAAAAATTTTCTCCCATTCTGTAGGTTGCCTGTTCACTCTGATGGTAGTTTCTTTTGCTGTGCAAAAGCTCTTTAGTTTAATTAGATCCCATTTGTCAATTTTGGTTTTTGCTGCCGTTGCTTTTGGTGTTTTAGACATGAAGTCCTTGCCCATGCCTATGTCCTGAATGGTACTACCTAGGTTTTCTTCTAGGGTTTTTATGGTATTAGGTCTAACATTTAAGTCTCTAATCCATCTTGAATTAATTTTCGTATAAGGAATAAGGAAAGGATCCAGTTTCAGCTTTCTACTTATGGCTAGCCAATTTTCCCAGCACCATTTATTAAATAGGGAATCCTTTCCCCATTTCTTGTTTCTCTCAGGTTTGTCAAAGATCAGATGGCTGTAGATGTGTGGTATTATTTCTGAGGACTCTGTTCTGTTCCATTGGTCTATAGCTCTGTTTTGGTACCAGTACCATGCTGTTTTGGTTACTGTAGCCTTGTAGTATAGTTTGAAGTCAGGTAGCATGATGCCTCCAGCTTTGTTCTTATGACTTAGGATTGTCTTGGCAATGCGGGCTCTTTTTTGGTTCCATATGAACTTTAAAGCAGTTTTTTCCAATTCTGTGAAGAAACTCATTGGTAGCTTGATGGGGATGGCATTGAATCTATAAATAACCTTGGGGAGTATGGCCATTTTCACGATATTGATTCTTCCTATCCATGAGCATGGTATGTTCTTCCATTTGTTAGTGTCCTCTTTGATTTCACTGAGCTGTGGTTTATAGTTCTCCTTGAAGAGGTCCTTTACATCCCTTGTAAGTTGGATTCCTAGGTATTTTATTCTCTTTGAAGCAATTGTGAATGGAAGTTCATTCTTGATTTGGCTCTCTGTTTGTCTGTTACTGGTGTATAAGAATGCTTGTGATTTTTGCACATTAATTTTGTATCCTGAGACTTTGCTGAAGTTGCTTATCAGCTTAAGGAGATTTTGGGCTGAGACAATGGGATTTTCTAAATATACAATCATGTCATCTGCAAACAGGGACAATTTGACTTCTTCTTTTCCTAACTGGATACCCTTGATTTCTTTCTCTTGTCTGATTGCCCTAGCCAGAACTTCCAACACTATGTTGAATAGGAGTGGTGAGAGAGGGCATCCCTGTCTTGTGCCAGTTTTCAAAGGGAATTTTTCCAGTTTTTGCCCATTCAGTATGATATTGGCTGTGGGTTTGTCATAAAGAGCTCTTATTATTTTGAGGTACGTTCCATCAATACCGAATTATTGAGCGTTTTTAGCATGAAGGGCTGTTGAATTTTGTCAAAAGCCTTTTCTGCATCTATTGAGATAATCATGTGGTTCTTGTCTTTGGTTCTGTTTATATGCTGGATTACGTTTATTGATTTGCGAATGTTGAACCAGCCTTGCATCCCAGGGATGAAGCCCACTTGATCATGGTGGATAAGCTGTTTGATGTGCTGCTGAATCTGGTTTGCCAGGATTTTATTGAGGATTTTTGCATCGATGTTCATCAGGGGTATTGGTCTAAAATTTTCTTTTTTTGTTGTGTCTCTGCCAGGCTTTGGTATCAGGATGATGTTGGCCTCATAAAATGAGTTAGGGAGGATTCCCTCTATTTCTATTGATTGGAATAGTTTCAGAAGGAATGGTACCAGCTCCTCCTTGTACCTCTGGTAGAATTCAGCTGTGAATCCATCTGGTCCTGGACTTTTTTTGGTGGGTAGGCTATTAATTATTGCCTCAATTTCAGAGCCTGCTGTTGGTCTATTTAGGGATTCAACTTCTTCCTGGTTTAGTCTTGGAAGAGTGTAAGTGTCCAGGAAATTATCCATTTCTTCTAGATTTTCTAGTTGATTTGCGTAGAGGTGTTTATAGTATTCTCTGATGGTAGTGTGTATTTCTGTGGGGTTGGTGGTGATATCCCCTTTATCATTTTTTATTGCGTGTATTTGATTCTTCTCTCTTTTCTTCTTTATTAGTCTTGCTAGCGGTCTGTCAATTTTGTTGATCTTTTCAAAAAACCAACTCCTGGATTCATTGATTTTTTGGAGGGTTTTTGTGTCTCTCTCTCCTTCAGTTCTGCTCTGATCTTAGTTATTTCTTGCCTTCTGCTAGCTTTTGAATGTGTTTGCTCTTGCTTCTCCAGTTCTTTTAATTGTGATGTTAGGGTGTCAATTTTAGATCTTTCCTGCTCTCTCTCATAGGCATTTAGTGCTATAAATTTCCCTCTACACAGTACTTTAAATGTGTCCCAGAGATTCTGGTATGTTGTATCTTTGTTCTCATTGGTTTCAAAGAACATCTTTATTTCTGCCTTCATTTTGTTATGTACCCCGTAGTCATTCAGGAGCAGGTTATTCAGTTTCCATGTAGTTGAGCGGTTTTGAGTGAGTTTCTTAATCCTGAGTTCTAGTTTGATTGCACTGTGGTCTGAGAGACAGTTTGTTATAATTTCTGTTCTTTTACATTTGCTGAGGAGTGCTTTACTTCCCACTATGTGTTCAATTTTGGAATAAGTGCGATGTGGTGCTGAGAAGAATGTATATTCTGTTGATTTGGGGTGGACCGTTCTGTAGATGTCTATTAGGGCTGCTTGATGCAGAGCTGAGTTCAATTCCTGGATATCATTGTTAACTTTCTGTCTCATTGATCTGTCTAATGTTGACAGTGGGGTGTTAAAATCTCCCATTATTATTTGGTGGGAATCTAAGTCTCTTTGTAGGTCTCTAAGGACTTGCTTTATGAATCTGGGTGCTCCTGTATTGGGTGCATATATATTTAGAATAGTTAGCTCTTCTTGTTGAACTGATCCCTTTACCATTATGTAACGGCCTTCTTTTTCTCTTTTTATCTTTGTTGGTTTAAAGTCTGTTTTATTGGAGACTAGGATTGCAACCGCTACTTTGTTTTGTTTTCCATTTGCTTGGTAGATCTTCCTCCATCCCTTTATTTTGAGCCTATGTGTGTCTCTGCACATGAGATGGGTCTCTTGAATACAGCACACCGATGGGTCTTGACTCTTTATTCAATTTGCCAGTCTGTGTCTTTTAACTGGAGCATTTAGCCCATTTACATTTAAGGTTAGTATTGTTATGTGTGAATTTGATCCTGTCATTATGATGTTAGCTGGTTATTTTGCTTGTTAGTTGATGTAGTTTCTTCCTAGCATCAATGATCTTTACAATTTGGCATGTTCTTGCAGTGGCTGGTACTGGTTGTTCCTTTCCATGTTTACTGCTTCCTTCAGGAGCTCTTGTAAGGCAAGTCTGGTGGTGACAAAATCTCTCAGTGTTGGTAAAGGATTTTATTTTTCCTTCAATTATGAAGCTTAGTTTGGCTGGATATGAAATTCTTGGTTGAAAATTATTTTCCTTAAGAGAGTTGAATATTGGCCCTCACTCTCTTCTGGCTTGTAGAGTTTCTGCTGAGAGATCTGCTGTTGGTCTAATGGGCTTCCCTTTGTGATTAACTGGACCTTTCTCTCTGGCTGCCCTTAACATTTTTTCCTTCATTTCAACTTTGGTGAATCTGACAATTATGTGTCTTGGAGTTGCTGTTCTCGAGGAGTATCTTTGTGGTACTCTCTGTATTTCCTGAATATTCCTCACTAGGTTGGGGAAGTTCTCCTGGATAATATCCTGTGGAGTGTTTTCTAACTTGGTTCCATTCTCCTTCTCACTTTCAGGTACACTAATCAGATGTAGATTTGGTCTTTTCACATAATCCCATATTTCTTGGAGGTTTCGTTTCTTTTCTTTTTACTGTATTTTCTCTAAACTTCTCTTCTTGCTTCATTTCATTCATTTCATCTTCAATCACTGATACCTTTTCTTCCACTTGATGAAATCGGCTACTGGAGCTTGTGCATGCATCACGTAGTTCTCGTGCCATGGTTTTCAGCTCCATCAGGTCATTTAAGGTCTTCTCTACACTGTATATTCTAGTTAGCCATTCATCTACTTTTTTTTCAAGGTTTTTAGCTTCTTTTTTTTTTTTTTTTTTTCCTTTTTATTATACTTTAAGTTCTAGGGTACATGTGCATAACGTACAGGTTTGTTACATACGTATACTTATGCCATGTTGGTGTGCTGCACCCATCAACTCGTCAGCACCCATCAATTCATCATTTATATCATGTATAACTCCCCAATGCAATCCCTCCCTCCTCCCCCCTCCCCCCTCCCCCTCCCCCCTCCCCATGATAGGCCCCAGTGCGTGATGTTCCCCTTCCTGAGTCCAAGTGATCTCATTGCTCAGTTCCCACCTATGAGTGAGAACATGTGGTGTTTGGTTTTCTGTTCTTGTGATAGTTTGCTAAGAATGATGGTTTCCAGCTGCATCCATGTCCCTACAAAGGACGCAAACTCATCCTTTTTTATGGCTGCATAGTATTCCATGGTGTATATGTGCCACATTTTCTTAATCCAGTCTGTCACAGATGGACATTTGGGTTGATTCCAAGTCTTTGCTATTGTGAATAGTGCCGCAATAAACATACATGTACATGTGTCTTTGTAGTAGAATAATTTATAATCCTTTGGGTATATACCCAGTAGTGGGATGGCTGGGTCATATGGTACTTCTAGTTCTAGATCCTTGAGGAATTGCCATACTGTTTTCCATAATGGTTGAACTAGTTTACAATCCCACCAACAGTGTAAAAGTGTTCCTATTTCTCCACATCCTCTCCAACACCTGTTGTTTCCTGACTTCTTAATGATTGCCATTCTAACTGGCGTGAGATGGTATCTCATTGTGGTTTTGATTTGCATTTCTCTGATGGCGAGTGATGATGAGCATTTTTTCATGTGTCTGTTGGCTGTATGAATATCTTCTTTTGAGAAATGTCTGTTCATATCCTTTCCCCACTTTTTGATGGGGTTGTTTGTTTTTTTCTCGTATATTTGTTTGAGTTCTTTGTAGATTCTGGATATTAGCCCTTTGTCAGATGAGTAGGTTGCAAAAATTTTCTCCCATTCTGTAGGTTGCCTGTTCACTCTGATGGTAGTTTCTTTTGCTGCTGCAAAAGCTCTTTAGTTTAATTAGATCCCATTTGTCAATTTTGGCTTTTGCTGCCGTTGCTTTTGGTGTTTTAGACATGAAGTCCTTGCCCATGCCTATGTCCTGAATGGTACTACCTAGATTTTCTTCTAGGGTTTTTATGGTATTAGGTCTAACATTTAAGTCTCTAATCCATCTTGAATTAATCTTCATATAAGGGGTAAGGAAAGGATCCAGTTTCAGCTTTCTACTTATGGCTAGCCAATTTTCCCAGCACCATTTATTAAATAGGGAATCCTTTCCCCATTTCTTGTTTCTTTCAGGTTTGTCAAAGATCAGATGGCTGTAGATGTGTGGTATTATTTCTGAGGACTCTGTTCTGTTCCATTGGTCTATATCTCTGTTTTGGTACCAGTACCATGCTGTTTTGGTTACTGTAGCCTTGTAGTATAGTTTGAAGTCAGGTAGTGTGACGCCTCCAGCTTTGTCCTTTTGACTTAGGATTGTCTTGGCAATGCGGGCTCTTTTTTGGTTCCATATGAACTTTAAAGCAGTTTTTTCCAATTCTGTGAAGAAACTCATTGGTAGCTTGATGGGGATGGCATTGAATCTATAAATAACCTTGGGGAGTATGGCCATTTTCACGATATTGATTCTTCCTATCCATGAGCATGGTATGTTCTTCCATTTGTTTGTGTCCTCTTTTATTTCACTGAGCAGTGGTTTGTAGTTCTCCTTGAAGAGGTCCTTTACATCCCTTGTAAGCTGGATTCCTAGGTATTTTATTCTCTTTGAAGCAATTGTGAATGGAAGTTCATTCCTGATTTGGCTCTCTGCTTGTCTGTTACTGGTGTATAAGAATGCTTGTGATTTTTGCACATTAATTTTGTATCCTGAGACTTTGCTGAAGTTGCTTATCAACTTAAGGAGATTTGGGGCTGAGACGATGGGGTTTTCTAAATATACAATCATGTCATCTGCAAACAGGGACAATTTGACTTCTTCTTTTCCTAACTGGATACCCTTGATTTCTTTCTCTTGCCTGATTGCCCTAGCCAGAACTTCCAACACTATGTTGAATAGGAGTGGTGAGAGAGGGCATCCCTGTCTTGTGCCAGTTTTCAAAGGGAATTTTTCCAGTTTTTGCCCATTCAGTATGATATTAGCTGTGGGTTTGTCATAAATAGCTCTTATTATTTTGAGGTACGTTCCATCAATACCGAATTTATTGAGCGTTTTTAGCATGAAGGGCTGTTGAATTTTGTCAAAAGCCTTTTCTGCATCTATTGAGACAATCATGTGGTTCTTGTCTTTGGTTCTGTTTATATGCTGGATTACGTTTATTGATTTGCGAATGTTGAACCAGCCTTGCATCCCAGGGATGAAGCCCACTTGATCATGGTGGATAAGCTTTTTGATGTGCTGCTGAATCCGGTTTGCCAGTATTTTATTGAGAATTTTTGCATCAATGTTCATCAGGGATATTGGTCTAAAATTCTCTTTTTTTGTTGTGTCTCTGCCAGGCTTTGGTATCAGGATGATGTTGGCCTCATAAAATGAGTTAGGGAGGATTCCCTCTTTTTCTATTGATTGGAATAGTTTCAGAAGGAATGGTACCAGCTCCTCCTTGTACCTCTGGTAGAATTCAGCTGTGAATCCATCTGGTCCTGGACTTTTTTTGGTGGGTAGGCTATTAATTGTTGCCTCAATTTCAGAGCCTGCTATTGGTCTATTCAGGGATTCAACTTCTTCCTGGTTTAGCCTTGGGAGAGTGTAAGTGTCCAGGAAATTATCCATTTCTTCTAGATTTTCTAGTTGATTTGCGTAGAGGCGTTTATAGTATTCTCTGATGGTAGTTTGTATTTCTGTGGGGTCAGTGGTGATATCCCCTTTATCATTTTTTATTGCATCTATTTGATTCCTCTCTCTTTTCTTCTTTATTAGCCTTGCTAGCGGTCTGTCAATTTTGTTGATCTTTTCAAAAAACCAACTCCTGGATTCATTGATTTTTTGGAGGGTTTTTTGTGTCTCTATCTCCTTCAGTTCTGCTCTGATCTTAGTTATTTCTTGCCTTCTGCTAGCTTTTGAATGTGTTTGCTCTTGCCTCTCCAGTTCTTTTAATTGTGATGTTAGAGTGTCAATTTTAGATCTTTCCTGCTTTCTCTTGTGGGCATTTAGTGCTATAAATTTCCCTCTACACACTGCTTTAAATGTGTCCCAGAGATTCTGGTATGTTGTATCTTTGTTCTCATTGGTTTCAAAGAACATCTTTATTTCCGCTTTCATTTCGTTATGTACCCAGTAGTCATTCAGGAGCAGGTTGTTCAGTTTCCATGTAGTTGAGCGGTTTTGATTGAGTTTCTTAGTCCTGAGTTCTAGTTTGATTGCACTGTGGTCTGAGAGACAGTTTGTTATAATTTCTGTTCTTTTACATTTGCTGAGGAGTGCTTTACTTTCAATTATGTGGTCAATTTTGGAATAAGTGCGATGTGGTGCTGAGAAGAATGTATATTCTGTTGATTTGGGGTGGAGAGTTCTACAGATGTCTATTAGGTCCGCTTGGTGCAGAGATGAGTTCAATTCCTGGATATCCTTGTTAACTTTCTGTCTCGTTGATCTGTCTAATGTTGACAGCGGAGTGTTGAAGTCTCCCATTATTATTGTATGGGAGTCTAAGTCTCTTTGTAAGTCTCTAAGGACTTGCTTTATGAATCTGGGTGCTCCTGTATTGGGTGCATATATATTTAGGAGAGTTAGCTCTTCCTGTTGAATTGATCCCTTTACCATTATGTAATGGCCTTCTTTGTCTCTTTTGATCTTTGATGGTTTAAAGTCTGTTTTATCAGAGACAAGGATTGCAACCCCTGCTTTTTTTTGTTCTCCATTTGCTTGGTAGATCTTCCTCCATCCCTTTATTTTGAGCCTATGTATGTCTCTGCATGTGAGATGGGTCTCCTGAATACAGCAGACTGATGGGTCTTGACTCTTTATCCAGTTTGCCAGTCTGTGTCTTTTAATTGGAGCATTTAATCCATTAACATTTAAGGTTAATATTGTTATGTGTGAACTTGATCCTGCCATTATGATATTAACTGGTTATTTTGCTCGTTAGTTGATGCAGTTTCTTCCTAGCCTCGATGGTCTTTACATTTTGGCATGTTTTTGCGATGGCTGGTACCGGTTGTTCCTTTCCATGTTTAGGGATTCCTTCAGGGTCTCTTGTAAGGCAGGCCTGGTGGTGACAAAATCTCTAAGCATTTGCTTATCTGTAAAGGATTTTATTTCTCCTTCACTTATGAAACTTAGTTTGGCTGGATATGAAATTCTGGGTTTAAAATTCTTTTCTTTAAGAACGTTGAATATTGGCCCCCACTCTCTTCTGGCTTGTAGAGTTTCTGCCGAGAGATCTGCTGTTAGTCTGATGGGCTTCCCTTTGTGGGTAACCCGACCTTTCTCTCTGGCTGCCCTTAAGATTTTTTCCTTCATTTCAACTTTGGTGAATCTGGCAATTATGTGTCTTGGAGTTGCTCTTCTCGAGGAGTATCTTTGTGGCGTTCTCTGTATTTCCTGAATTTGAATGTTGGCCTGCCCTACTAGGTTGGGGAAGTTCTCCTGGATGATATCCTGAAGAGTGTTTTCCAACTTGGTTACATTTTCCCCCTCACTTTCAGGCACCCCAATCAGACGTAGATTTGGTCTTTTTACGTAATCCCATCCTTCTTGCAGGCTTTGTTCATTTCTTTTTCTTCTTTTATCTTTTGGTTTCTCTTCTCGCTTCATTTCATTCATTTGATCTTCAATCGCTGATACTCTTTCTTCCAGTTGATCAAGTCGGTTACTGAAGCTTGTGCATTTGTCACGTATTTCTCGTGTCATGGTTTTCATCTCTGTCATTTCGTTTATGATCTTCTCTGCATTAATTAGTCTAGCTGTCAGTTCTTCCACTCTTTTTTCAAGATTTTTAGTTTCTTTGCGCTGGGTACGTAATTCCTCCTTTAGCTCTGATAAGTTTGATGGACTGAAGCCTTCTTCTCTCCTCTCGTCCAAGTCATTCTCTGACCAGCTTTGATCCGTTGCTGGCGATGGGCTGCGCTCCTTTGCAGGGGGAGATGCGCTCTTATTTTTTGAATTTCCAGCTTTTCTGCCCTGCTTCTTCCCCATCTTTGTGGTTTTATCTGTCTCTGGTCTTTGATGATGGTGACGTACTGATGGGGTTTTGGTATAGGTGTCCTTCCTGTTTGATAGTTTTCCTTCTGACAGTCAGAAGGACTGTCTGTTGGTCTGTTGGAGATTGCTTGAGGTCCACTCCAGACCCTGTTTGCCTGGGTATCAGCAGCAGAGGTTGCCGAAGATAGAATATTGCTGAACAGCGAGTGTACCTGTCTGATTCTTCCTTTGGAAGTTTCCTCTCAGGGGTGTACTCCACCCTGTGAGGTGTGGGGTGTCAGACTGCCCCTAGTGGGGGATTTCTCCCAGCTAGGCTACTCAGGGGTCAGGGACACACCTGAGCAGGCAGTCTGTCTGTTCTCAGATCTCAACCTCCGAGTTGGGAGATCCACAGCTCTCCCCAAAGCTATCAGACAGAGTCGTTCGCGTCTGCACCGGCCCCCGCTGTTTCCCCTGTTGGTCTTCAGCTGTGCGCTGTCCCCAGAGGTGGAGTCTACAGAGACAGGCAGGCTTCCTTGAGCTGCTGTGAGCTCCACCCAATTCGAGCTTCCCAGCGGCTTTGTTTACCTACTTAAGCCTCAGCAATGGCGGGCGCCCCTCCCCCAGCCTCGCTGCTGCCTTGCCGATAGATCGCCGCAGACTGCTGTGTTAGCAGTGAGGGAGGCTCCGTGGGCGTGGGACCCTCCCGGCCAGGCGTGGGGTATATTCTCCTGGTGTGCCTCTTTGCTTAAAGCCCCGTATTGGGGTGGGAGTTACCCGATTTTCCAGGTGTTGTGTGTCTCAGTTCCCCTGGCTAGGAAAACGGATTCCCTTCCCCCTTGCACTTCCAGGTGAGGCGATGCCTCGCCCTGCTTCAGCTCTCGCTGGTCAGGCTGCAGCAGCTGACCAGCACCGATTGTCCGGCACTCCCTAGTGAGATGTCCCCAGTACCTCAGTTGAAAATGCAGAAATCACCGGTCTTCTGTGTCGCTCGCGCTGGGAGTTGGAGACTGGAGCTGTTCCTATTCGGCCATCTTGCTCCTCCCCCTCCAGAAACTTTAGCTTCTTTATGATGGGTTCGAACATCCTCCTTTAGTTCATAGAAGTTTGTTATTACAGATCGTCCGAAGCCTTCTCCTCTCAACTTGTCATAGTCATTGTCTGTCCAGCTTTGTTCCATTGCTGGCAAGGAGCTGTGTTCCTTTGGAGGAGAAGAGGTACTCTGATTTTCAGAATTTTCAGCTTTTCTGCTCTGGTTTCTCCCCATCTTTGTGGTTTTATCTACCTTTGGTCTTTGATGATGGTGATGTACAGATGGAGTTTTGGTGTGGATGTCTTTTCAGTTTGTTAGTTTTCCTTCTAACAGTCAGGACCCTCAGCTGAAGGTCTGTTGGAGTTTGCTGGAGGTCCATTCCAAACCATGCTTGCCTGGGTATCACCAGTGGAAGCGAAGCTGCAGAACAGCAAATATTGCAGAATGGCAGATGTTGCTGCCTGATCCTTTCTCTGGAAGCTTCGTCTCAGAGGGGCACCCAACTGTATGAGGTGTCAGTTAGCCCCTACTGGGAGGTGTCTCCCAGTTAGGCTGCTCAGAGGTCAGGGACCCACTTGAGGAGGCACTCTGTCCATTGTCAGATATCAAACTCCATGCTGGGAGAACCATTACTCTCTTCAAACTGACAGACAGGGACATTTACATCTGCAGAAGTTTCTGCCTTTTGTTTAGCTATGCCCTGTCCCCAGAGGTGGAGTCTACAGTGGCAGGCAGGCCTCCTTGAGCCACGGTGGGCTCCACCCAGTTCGAGCTTCCTGGCCGCTTTGTTTACCTACTCAAGCCTCAGCAATGGCGGACGCCCGTCCCCCCCACCCCCCGCCAGCCTTGCTGCCACCTTGCTGTTCAATCTCAGACTGCTGTGCTAGCAGTAAGTGAGGCTCCCTGGTCATGGGACCATCTGAGCCAGGCACAGGATATAATCTCCTGGTGTGCCATTTGTTAAGGCCGTTGGAAAACCACAGTATTAGGGTGGGAGTGTCTCGATTTTCCAGGTACTGTCTGTCATGGATTCCCTTGGCTAGGAAAGGGAATTCCTGGACCCCTTGCACTTCCTGGGTGAGGCTATGTCCTGCCCTGCTCCATGGGCTGCATCCACTGTCTGACAAGCCCTAGTGAGATGAACCTGGTACCTCAGTTGGAAATGCAGAAATCACCTGTCTTCTGCGTTGCTCACACTGGGAGCTGCAGAGTGGAGCTGTTCCTATTCGGCCATCTTGGAATATCTCGACTTCTGTTTCATTCTTTTAAATCTTTATACATTCCTTTTTCTTCTTTCCCTGAAATTATTTTGTTATTGTTTCTGTAGCCTCTTGATTAGAATGTTTTATTCATTTTAATTTATGTACTTAAGATTATAAATTATATCACACAAACAGAAATATAGAGAGGGATATATCTGTATTCCCCACACACAACTTGGATGGGTACTAATAATTTGCCCAATTTGCTTCATTTATTTAAGAAATAAGATATTTTTTGGTATTAAGTCTCTGGTGTATCCTTCACTAGAGATAACTACTATTCAAAATTAGGTATTCATCATGTTTTTATATTTAGCATACTAAGGTATGCCCATAAGCAATATAGACTTTATGTAAGGTCTTAAAACTTTGTGTAATTGGATCATACTCTTCACATCCTTTTGCTAATTGATGTTGTTTTTGCTTAATGCATTGTATGTTTACGATTTATCATCATATTGATGAGTCTAGGGGAAAAATGCATTATTTGGGATAATACTAAAAATAGCAGAAAAGCGAGTGAAGGAAGGTAATATGAGAGTTCAGACACTGCTATAGAGTGTAGGCAGAACTTCAGTTGCCATCATGTTTGCAAAACAACTGTCATCTTTGCCATTTCTTTGTCCAGAGTTCTTTATTAAGTTTATTCAGAATTTTCTTATGGTACCCAAGTGGAAACCACTTAAATAATGTGATTAATATTATTAAAATTTGCTTTTCATTTAGGGGCCATACATTTTGTAAAGGCTGTTTCTTTTTTAGTTTGAAATCAGGACACTAAAAATCATTTCAAAAATAGTTGAATTTTCTGTGTGTAGGGATAACAAAGTAATACTGGTGAATCTGCTTAACTCTGTTCCTTAGAGTAGGATGAATACTGAATGTTCATCCACCTCTTTTCTTAGATTTCTTTTTTTTCCCTCTCTCTCATCTGTGGTACTCCATCTTAATTAAATACAGTACAGAACTAAAATATCTAATAGCTTGATGTTCCCAGTTCTGAATTTTAATGCAGCATACTTTTATTTCCTTTTTAGTATAAAAATTTTTTGGTGAATTTTTACTTAGGAGAGAAATGTCAATTTTAAAATGGGGGATGGCTCTTCTGATTTAAGGCCTTTGAAACTACAATAAGGCCTTGAAATTGGCACTTTACATGGTGTTTCACCGAAGACCCCATTCTACAAGGTTGTCCTAAGCTAGATGGTTTGTCTGTATCATGGCATTGAATCTTTCATAAAAGCGTTCTGTGATGTCTCCATGTCAAAATTATATAAGTTAAAGTGTCATGTGCAACTCAGGAAGCTTCCCTAAAAAGGAGTGTGTCCTTCCTCACACATCTTGCTTCCTGATGACTGGAATGCAAGCAGATAGTTGGAGCTTGAGTAGTCATTGAGGACCATGAGGTGGTATCCAGGTATTGTGTGCAGTGGAGCAACAAGACAAAGGAGCCTTGTGATCATGGAGCTGCCATGCTGCCCTTTATAGTTTGCTTCCAGGCTGCATGGAGTACTTTATGGAGTACTTTTTCTGAAAAAGTAGACACAAATCTACTTGCTAACCCTATCCTAATGGCAGTACTTACCCATGTATCTGCCCTCATTCCTCCTTCCCAACTAATGGTATAATCACCATGAATCCTTCCTTTTTTTGTTGTTTTTCTTTAGGGTTTTTTAAAGACAGGGTCAGCTTTGTCACCCAGGCTGGACTGCAGTGATGCATTCTTGGCTCACTGAAACCTCTGCTTCCCGGGCTTAAGTGATCCTCCCTCCTTAGCCTCCTGAGTAGCTGGGACCATAGGCATGTACCACAATCCCTGGCTATTTTTTAATTTTTATTTTGTAGAAATGGGGTTTCACTGTGTTCCCAGGCTGGTCTCGACCTCCTGGGTTGAAGATATCCACCCACCTTTGCTTCCCACAGTGCTGGGATTACAGGTGTGAACCACCGTGCCTGGCAAATCACCATTCGTCCTTCTGATTGAACTTCCAGTAGACTTCTCACCACAGTCCACTACCTGTTTCCAAGGCTGCAGAATGGTTGTGCCCTGGAATTGGCTCCTTCCTTAGCAGGAAGTACAAGGGTAGGATAGGAAGGTTCTCTAATTAATAAGGACAGTAGTTATTGGTGTACTGTGGCTACTGTAGAGTCCACTTGGAGAAAGTGAGGGTGGAGAGGTAAGAGGACTTTGTGACTCCTTTGCTTGTAGAGATTTTTTTTGTCTTTTTTATTTTTTATTTTTTTAAGATGGAGTCTTGCTCTTGTTGCTCAGGCTGGAGTGCAATGGCGCGATCTCGGCTCACTGCAACGTCTGCCTCCCAGGTTCAAGCGATTCTCCTGCCTCAGCCTCCCAAGTAGCTCGGATTACAGGCATGCGCCACCACGACTAGCTAATTTTTGTATTTTTAGTAGAGACAGGGTTTCTCCATGTTGTTCAGGCTGGTCTCAAACTCCTGACCTCAGGTAATCCATCCACCTCGGCCTCCCAAAGTGCTGGGATTACAGATGTGAGCCACTGCGCCAGGTTGTAAAGTTTTATTTCTGTTGTGATAATAGGCTGTCTGAACTGATATCCTGAGGGCTAACTGATGGCCATGCCTTAGTCCTCAGTCTTACGGAGTGTTCTCATTTCTGATTCCTTGCTTTCTGGCTTCTTAGTTCAGGTTCGACTCCCCAGCTCTGGCCAGCCTTTTCACCCCTTAAATTTCTTACTTGCTCCTTATGAAAGGCTAAATGTTTTCCATGTGTCACTCTCGATTGACCCAAATACTCAGTGAGTTGCAAACATGGACTATATTATTTAATATCACATAGCCTTTTATTGAAATGCTTTTTTGACATTATGCCATCTGTTTACATTGATGAATGCAATAATAAGTAGCTATTTAAAACATAAGCAATTATATTGATCCATATCACTAACTGACTTTTCAAAGAGAACTCCTGGGAGAAATTTCTCTCAAATCTCCATGCCAGAAAAAAAAAAAAAAAAGAGTTGTATTTATTCTTAGTAATGGAAATGTTTTTTAATGCTATGCCTCTGAGACTTCTGTAACTATTAAGTGTCCATTCCTATTTTTACTGCAACAAATGCAACCAAAATTTGTGGTTCATCTATAGCTTACCTGTGATTTTATCTTATTTTTTCCATCCCAATTTTATAATACCATTTTAACCTTGTGTGTGTCTATTAAATAAGCTGTCTTAAATTCTTTTTAGGAGAATCTACGATAAAACGTAATCATAATTTAAAGGCTGCATTATTAATTTCCTGCATTAGAGATTCTAATGTTGTATTAAGTGTTGCCTTTGCCATCTATGTCCAACATTAAACCTAACTTCATCATCTGCAGGAATGTTTGAAGCAATTGTGATCTAAGATATATCAGTTGTTGAGGTTCCATTGAGTGTAAATTCAATCCGATGGATCTGGAAAAGATTATGGGATATAATCAGATGGAACCAAGGGACAGATGTCTGGGAAAAGTGATGAGGCCTGGAGATGTACAAGCAAGATTTTGGAGTTTACACCAAAGGTGATAGCGTTAGCAGTCAGCATAGGAGATGTCTAGGGAGAGGTAAAAACAGAAGAGCACAGCTCTGAAACCAAAGCCTGGGGTAACCTTTCCAGGAAGAGGAGGAGTTTGAAAAGGAGACTGAGACAAAGGGTAGGAGAAAATCAGGGTAGAAGCTGGAGTTCCAAAAGTGCAGACTTACTAGTATCAAAAGTAACGATGACATCTTAATCAATGGGCATAACAACTACGAACTCCTTGGTTTGTTTATTCACTGCTGAATCCTGAGGGTAAGTTTGATAGAATGAGGGAGCAGAGTCTAGATGGCAGAAGGTTGGGAGAGAATAGGTAGTGGTCAATGAAATGCAACATAAACCATTCCCTCTGATTGTTTGTCAGTGTAACATGGGCATGAAATTGGACTGAATCCAGAGGGGAAGCAGGGTCAAGGGTTGTTTTCCATTTTGTTTATTGACTTTCCTTTTTCTCTTTCTCCAACCACAGTGAGAATTAATGATTATGAACTTGGAGAGAAAAATGAGATTCTGAAGTTTGAGATGGAGGGAAATGGTAGAAAAGGATCAGAGAGAGAAAGCCTGGGAAGATGACAGTTTTTTGAAGGCAGAAGTGTCATCTCTTCTGAAAGAAAAGATAGAAATGAATGAAGGTAAAGACAGATATTTTAATGTAAATAGAAGGTGAAATGAAGAAATATAAAAGTGATGGCTCAATATTTTCAGGAAAGTAAGAAGGAGAAGGTTTTAAGTAATAGTGCGAATAAAGCAGAGAGGTGGGTTAATCTTGATATAAACAGCCACTGTAAGGTGAGAGGAATCAAAAAGAGTGACAACAAAAGAACCCAGAAGCGTGGAGAAAGGCAGTTCAACAGTTCCAGAAACTCTGATGAAAATGTACCATGTTAAGACACTGTGCTAGGCACAGGATCAGAGAAGATACAATCCCTTTCGTCATGGAAATCACACTTAGTGGGAGAGCAGCTACATGGGACAGAACCAATTAACAGTAGATAAAAGTGAAACATTAGCATAGTCACAGGATGATTTTCAACAATGTTTGCCAGACTTAGAACAGGAGGAGCGGATGTTGAGTTGAGGGCTGTGAAGATTCAAGTCAGCTCCAGACCTTATGTCAGTATTAACAAGGGCAGCCTTGATCTTGGTGAACATGATGAGCAGTCCAAGAAAGGAGTACAAAGAATAAGGGCCAGCACTGGTCCTGTGTGGAGGGAGTGAAAATCGGGTCAGGTAAAGAGGTATCGCTTCCAACAGGACCATCAAGTTAGACATCTTTTAAGGGATAAGAGGCCCAGAGGTTAAGCCCTGATGGCAGGTCACTGAGACACTGTGGAGGGAAATGGCTAAGCCAGGAGTGTTGTGAAGATGTAATAAGGGCTGCACATGTCATAATGGGATCTAAACAAATAGGAGGTATACAAGGCTTGTGGGAAGTTGGCTCCCCAGAAATCTGAGAGAAACTAAGACATGTAAAGTCCTGCTCACCCATGAAAGTTTCTAAATACAGGAGCTCTGATTCTAAAGTCATCTCCATTTATATTGGTTTACCTTTTTAAGACACTTTGTTGTTTCAGAGCTACCTTGCCATGAAGATTCATTACCTTTTCTCTGCTCTTTTCTTCCTTGGCCTGCTGTCTACCGCAGGTAAGGCTTTAGTAATAGTAAGGGAAACATTTGAGTGAATAAGAAGCCAGCATGAAATGGCATAAACAACTATCTATTGCCAGTGTTAATTAGTAACTGCTCAATGAACATTTGTTGGATGAATTTTTTTGATGAATGAATTAGTTTCTCCTTCTAGTCTAAAAAATATAATCGAATTTGAAGAATTCCATGATTCCCTTTCTATTTCATGCCAAATTTCTCGTCTCAATGCTGGGATAGACTTAGGTTATTTCCAAGAAAGGGAATTTAGAGATTATATCCTCTGCCCTCTCATTTGTGAAATAATGATTTTGAGAGCTTGAGTGCAGGTCCTCTAACTCCCAGTACACCATGAAAATGGAATATCCACTCTTGTTTTTCTCTGCTTGATCAAAGCAAGGTGCAAATAGTGAGTTTGCTGTGAGCCTTAAATGTGGTAATTCGTCTCAAGGGATTTTAGGAAATACTTGGCAAATAGAAAGTGCTTAAGAAATATTAACTCATATTATTATCATTATTACTATTTTCACTTTTTTTTTTTTTTAGTTTATCTTCTTCAGCAATTTCTTCTTTCAGTTCAGAATATCCTCAAGCAGGATGAGCCTGGAGAAAAACTGTGAAATTATTGGCATTCACCTTTAAAACCATAAAATGATAAGGGCCTGATGGATAAGAATCAAAAGAAAGGAATGGTGGGCTGGGCACAGTGGCTCATGCCTGTAACCCCAACACTTTGGGAGACCGAGGTGGGCGGATCATGAGGTCAGGAGTTCCAGACCAGCCTGACCAACATGGTGAAACCCTGTCTCTACTAAAAATACAAAAATTAGCCAGTCGTGGTGGCGCATGCCTGTAATTCCAGCTACTCAGGAGGCTGAGGCAGGAGAATCGTTTGAACCCAGGAGGCAGAGGTTGCAGTGACTTGAGATCGTGCTACTGTACTCTAGCCTGGGCGACAGAGCAAGAGTTCGTCTCACAAAAAAAAAAAAAAAAAAAAAGAAAAAAAAAGAAAGGAATGATGGAGAGAGATAATGTAAGGAAGATGAAAAACACTGCTGGTATAAAGGAGAGAAGATGAAGGAGGAGCCCATGATGGCACAGAAGGAGTTTGTGAGGGATTTAGAAAGTTGTGGTGCCGTTAATAGAAATGTGAACGCAGGGAAAGGGAGCTGATTGAGATGAAGCCAGTGAAAATGATTTTAGAAATTGTTACCTTGAAGTGATAGGGAGACATCTAACTGGAAATAATGCAGTAGAGATATGAGAGTAGGAAGAAGCTCGTGGCTGATGATAAACATTGTGGGATCCTTCCAAAAAAGGATGACAATGAAACTATATGAATAAATTACTACCTCAAGGGCAATTCTCCCTGTCTCCTTTCTCTTTCTCTTGTGCCTGTTCTGGACATGGTGGTGATAAGTGTCTGTATTAGTGGAGGACAAGGACAACACAGAAAATATCCACTCTCTTTTCTTCCTTTTTTCTCTTCCCTCTTCTCACCCTCCTTACTCTTCTCCCCTCTACCTTTCGATTTTTTTCTTGTTCCTGAACATATAATGAAGCTTACAAATTACATACAATGCACAGGTTTTTTAAAAGTGAAATAATTAGTAAGACGATTCAGGCAGAGGAAAATCATCTTAGAAAAAAGTAATTTGCAAGAGTGATGATGTTGTTTTCCAAAATGGCCCTGGGTGAGGTCACTGAAAGTGGAAGGTAGTAGAAGTCCTTGATGTGGATTTCAGATAGGAATGGAGTGGTATGGGTTGCCTCCTGAGAAATTGTGCCTAAGATTTATGCCCCAGTGGCCCTCACCTGCCTGCAATGGCAGAACATCCAGCATGTATGATGTTCAGTACTGATCTTCTAGAAAGCCCAGCATGGGGCTCTCTCTTGGGATTGTCCAATAATGCTGGGCTTATGTAGTCCAAAGGGAGGTCAACTGTTTTCTGCACCAAGTGAGGTGTACCAGCAGAGCCTGTCAGTCCCTTCTGAAATATATTTTTTAATCTGATTAATAACTATTTTGCTACCATGGGCCATTCTCATCAATATTTTCCCACAAAGCTTTATATTTGAAGTCTCTTGCAAGTAAGTATATCCTTGTTTTTCTTCATCTATCTGTTTATTTTTAGGAACTGAGGGTGCTTATGAAGTCGTTAGTATCATGGACTGTAAAAATCAAACATTGTGTAATTCTCAGAATACAACTAGACACTGCTCTCATCGGAAGGAGATTGAACTATGTGTCTTGCGTCTTGGAAAAATTGCAAAGCGACTGACTAACCATGAAGAAATAGCAAATTAGGAAGACAGGATGATCAATTTCCTTGTCTTATTAAAAGATAAAGTCTGCTTTCTTTCTCCTTTTATTCTCTAGTGACACATTTATTTATTGACAGTTTGGACAAAAGTTTATCAAGGAACTTTTCACGCTTAGGATGAATTACAACAAGAACCAACATTTTCTTAGTTCCAGCAGATGAGAGAATACATGCTTGAGAAACCAAAAGAATAGCTGTCCTCTTTGGGTTGTAGGGGAAAGTTTTAGGAAGTGTGAAGTAGGGGAGGGAAGGATCTGGGGTGACAATTATAGTGTGACATACACTGACAAGGGCAGATGTGAAAAGAGATTATCAGGTTTTACTGTCTATTACAAATGGAGTTTTCCCTCAGTGTTTTGCAGAAGATTTTGATAAAGACTTAATTAGCTTTAAAATTTTTATTTTTTGTTAAAATATTTGATTGTAACATTTTAGCGCTTGCATTACTAAAGTGAATACTTTATCCAGCTTTGCAAGCCAAATACACTCCACCCAGACCAGACCTGAAAAGGTAGGAAAGTGATTCTTGGAGACTGGGACTCCTTTCCATTGATCCTGGCTTCTATGATGCCTATGATACCTGCAGCCCAATACCTTTCCTCCACAGTTCCCTGATTCCACTATGCTAGCTTCCCTCTGAAACCACTGTGTTAAATTTTTAGGAAAATATGGGATGATGGAACAATTCTAATTTGGGTAGAAAAGACCGCCTACCAATGCAGTAGTATCTGTATTATTTTTTCTTTCTTTCTATTTTTTTTTTTTTTGAGATGGAGTTTCACTCTTGTCGCCCATCTTGGCCACACCATCTTGGGTCTCACCGTCTTGGTCAGGCTGATCTGGAACTCCTGTCCTCAGGTGATTCACCCGCCTCGGCCTCCCAAAGAGCTGGGATTACAGGCGTGAGGCACCGCGCCCGGCCTGCATTAAATAGGAAGCTTATTGCTGGTAGGTGAATTTCAGACTACATAACTAAAGAATTTAAGGCAAATATAGGAGGATCAGTCAGGATTCTGGCTGGAAACTGATGAGACATTGGAAGAAGTTCACAATATAAGGGTGGGGCTCTGGCACTGAAGGAGGGGTCTGGAAGCACCCGGGGCAGGAGCAATGAAGGGAAGAAAGGCTTCAACTGACTCCTCGACCTGAAGTCCCACAGCCGGGAACACCAGCAAGGAGAACATAAGAGAATGCACGGGAAAAACACAAGTCAAAAACAATGGTTTGTCTTTTATTATTATTAAGAGGATGGAGGAGCAGCAGTAAGGTTTATTAACGGAAATATTCGTACTGATGAGCATAGAGGAAGAGGTTTTGTTTACCTGTTTAAGAATTCAGGGTGGCAGCAGTAGGCTCTGCCTTTGGGGTCAAGGTGGCCAGTTAGAAGGGCGTTGTACTTTCCCTGGGTCCCGCCCCTCCCCAGGTGAGCTGGGTCCCTTTGTGATGCTGATGAAAACGCCTAGGAGGGAGATATGACAATGACTCGCTCCTACCCCCTACCCCAGTCCTTTCCACCCCAGAGTAGGCGGCTTCCCGCTCCTCGTCTTGGGACCTAACCCGAGGAAGTCAGATGTCCTTGTTCAGCAGGTCGCCTGGCTCGAAGTAGCGGTAGCGGACGAAGCGGTCCAGGCACAGCCAGCTGCAAGGAGCAGCCTTGGCGGTGCGGCTCGTGGCCCTGGTCAGTGAGCGCACGCACTCCCGGATTAAGGTAACCCGCGCGGAGGGGACCCAGCTCCCAGGTGGCCATCCCAGTTCCCACAAAGCCCTCCCTGACCTTTAGATCGGGAAATTATAGCCCCAGTCCCCAGTCCCAACGTCATGTGCTTTTTAAAAGGTGCAAAGGTGCATGAAAAACGTAGACTGTACTATTGATGCTTCTCATGCTATAAATGCATTTCCTGTTTCTGTACTCGGTAATCCCTCCCCTCACAAATACCTAGGGCTGGTTGGTCTAGTTTTCCAATTGGTCTTCCAGTCTCAGGCTTGCTCTCAGATTCATTCTCCTTGCTTCCACCAGGGAGATGGAGAGAGGGAAGAGGGGAGGAAGGAGGGTGAAGTGGAGGGTGAGAAGAAGAGGGGAAGAGAGATGATTCTATGGCTTATCTATTTGTGTGTGTAGGGAAGGAGGGGGACTGAATTTTAATTCATGTGTTTATGGATATGTGAACCCAAGCAAATAAATGACAACCAGTAACAACAGCAATAACAGAAACAACCAGGCAAAACGATTATCATAATACGTGCAGTGCTCGCTTAATTGCCTATGTGAGATAGGAACAATTAGTATCACCTGCGTACTGATGAAGAAACTGTGGCACCTGAGAGGTTGAATAACCTTCTTGGGATCATGCAGGTTGTAAAGGGTGATGCTAGGATTCAAATCCAAGCACGTAAGAAAGCAACCAGATACAAACTTGAGGCAACCTATCAAGACAAATGCTGGGGCAGGCTTATAGCAGGCAATACCAACAAGCTTGATTGAGCGAAAATTGGGAGTTCTTTAATTTCTATAGAAGTAGATGTGTTGCCTTTTAAGTGAAGTGGTAGTGTTACCGGAAAGGGGTCCCGATCCTGACCCCTTTCCACTTACTTCTTGGATCTCACTCAAGAAAGAATTTGGGACGAATTCATAAAGTGAAAACAAGTTTATTAAGAGAGTAAGTAAATAAAATAATGGTTACTTCATAGTCATAGCAGCACTGAGGCCTGCTGGTTGGCTATTTTTATGGTTATTTCTTTATTATTTCTAAATAAGGGGTGTATTATTCACGAATTTTCAGGTAAAGGGATGGGCTGTTTCCAGAACTGAGGGTCTCTCTCCTTTTTAGACCAGATAGGTTAACTTTTGAACGTTGCCATGGCATTTGTAAACTGTCATGGTGCTGGTGGGAGTGTCTTTTAGCTAATGCCATCTAATTGGCATATAATAAGCAGTGAGGACGACCAGAGGTCACCATTTTGATTTTGGTGGGTTTTGACTGGCTTCTTTACTGCATCCTGTTTTACCAGCAGGGTCTTTGTGACTTGTATCTTGTGATTCTAGTCCTGCTGACCTGTTTCATCCTGTAACTAAGAATACCTAACCTCCTGGGAATGCAGCCCAGTAGGTCTCAGCTTTATTTTACTCAACCCCTATTAGAGATGGAGTTGCTCTGGTTCAAATGCCTCTGACAGTAGGGAGCAGGAAATAACAAGAATTGAAGATAATTTACAAAACAGGAGCCAATTTTAAAACACAGTCCCTATTTACAAATATGCTTTCAGTTTATAATATCTCCAGTGGACTCAGTTAAAAAAATATTTTATGAGAGACTGCAATTCTTTTAGGAAAAGTATGTGCATTACTATTAGAAAGACATCAGTTGGAATGAATCTGGATCTAGCCACATTAAGATAAGACAGTGATGCCAAAAGGCTTTGAACTTAATCATGATACATTCAGTAACGTGATGCTTTATTCTTGGGGTTAACAAACCAGAAAATAGAGTGCATATCAATATATTTACCTGTGAATTTATACTAATTGGTTGACCAAAATATATGTTAGGCAACGCTTGCTTATTTTACAAGCAATGTTAAGAACATTAATAAAATGGATTTGAAATTCTCAGCTTAAAAAACAAACAAAAAATGAAAAAACAAATCACCATTTTCGAGTTCCCATCTCCCTGAGCTGCATCCTGGAAGTCCCTGCCAGCTGAAAGATTTCTGAGAGACTCTACCAGAACTAATTAGCTAAGGAGTCTTGGGACCTCCCCCACACAGCCAAGAAAACAGTTATTGGAATCTTTGCTCTTTGAAAATCTTTGTTCTCTGAAAACAAGTAGCCATACTTTGATATCAACTTAATTCAGCGAGTTTACTGGATATTTACTGTATTTTCTGCATGGTCTCAGTTTAAGCCCAAATCTGTATTTGAGAGTCTCTTGGTCTCACTTACGTAGCAATACCATTTACACTTCCATAATATAAATTATTTCATATAGTTGCCTGAGATAATGGGATAATGTTTTATCGATCAAATTGACAAAGATCATATTTAGTGCTGGTTTCTAAAACCACATCAGTATGAATCAGGAAACTTTAAATGCTCTTAATTTTTTTTCACCATCTAAATAGATTTAATTAGTAAAAAAAATCACCTTTTTTAGTCACATAGTCTCATATGTAGCATGATGGCTGCAATGGTAGTGCAAGTCTGGGGACAAAGAACTTTGAAAGGCTCCAGTGGTAGCCATGGGATCAGTTCTTTAAATGATACAATTTTATTAGTAAAGATGTCACCTTTACTATAAAAACTCAATTCTTTTCAATAACTAGGCAGAAGAGATGCAGTGATATAGATAAGCCGTATGAGCTATATCTATCTACATATATTACATATGTTACAAACCATATAATTCCACTGCTAGTATTATACAAGAAGTCATTAGAAATATGGAAGAGATTAAGGTAAATTTGTTGTATTTTTTCCCTTTTAGTTGAAATTCTCTCGTATATGGCCATATATGTTGTAGTTCCTCACTCTTTTCATTCTCTTTTTTTTCCTGAAGCCCCTTCATCTTGCCCATAACGTCAGTTATTTTCTGTCTATAAAGACTTGCAAATTTACCTCCCCTCTCACAGCACAGCCAAGTAACTAAATTGATACTTCTACTTGGGTGTCTCAAAGACATTTCAAATTCAGTAGCTCAAAATTGAACTTAGGTTTTTCTATCTGGTCTGCTTCCAAGTTCCTATGAGGAAACAATGTCATTACTATACTAAAGTTACTTAGTGACCTCCCATAGCTCTTAAAATAAGGCTCTGCCATGGTAATTATAAGGGTGAGTATCAAATTCTAGAAATTAATACGACCAAGCCAGGTAATTTGTTAAAGTCTTCCTTTAGGTTGTTAAATACCATACTAAACTGCTAGACATTCGAAACCAAGTAGAAATACACCAGATATCTGACCCCACCATTCTTTTAGCTCAATTGGTAATTTTTAACTTTCTTTCCAAAGGAACTCATTATGGATAGTAAAAAGGTGATCCTTAAAATGGAGTTGAGTTTCTGGAATGAAAAGCACAAAATGTATAATGATTTTCATATTGAGTTTTATCAACAGTTTTTATCCTAAGAAATATTTTCTCATGGATATAAGGTAGAGTTCTTTTGTCTGTAACTCAGGAAAACCACTGGTAGAGGATCAGAAATAGATGGGTCATTTAATTAGCATTCCTTAAATCATTTGTGCAGCATTATTCTCTTGGAGTCACCTTTGCAAATAATTGAACAAAATAGAAGCCAAATAAGTAGACAGAAAATAAACCAGTCCACTCTGCTCAAAGAGCACACAGTCTTATGAAGATGATGAACATGAAGTCAACTCTGTAGTGTTGAGAGCACTGCTTCTCCAGAGCAGCACTTCTCATCAGGGGCTGCACATTAGACTCACCTCAACACAAGTTCAGATGCCCAGGCTGTACTTCAGAATCTCTGGAGGTATGACACACAATGTGCATTTTGTGGTCACCCAGACTGGAGTGCAGTGGCGCGATCTTGGCTCACTGCAACCTCCACCTCCTGGGCTCAAGTGATTCTCCAGCCTCAGCCTCCTGAGTAGCTGGGATTACAGACACATGCCACCACACCCAGTTAATTTTTGTATTTTTTAGTAGAGACAGGGTTTCACCATGTTGGCCAGACTGGTCTCAAACTCCTGACCTCAGGTGATCTGCCCACCTTGGCCTCCCAGAGTGCTGGGATAACAGGCGTGAGTCACTGTGTCTGGCCCACAATGTGCATTTTTAAAAGCTCCCCAGTTGATTACAGTGAGCAGTAAATTTGGAGAATTAAGTATGAATGCATCACTTTGTTAATGAATTTCTTTCTTTTAAACCTCCATAGCCTTAGAGCTGAGCCTGAGTTTTAAACAAATGCAGATTTTATCCTAATTTTAAAAATATTTTAACTTTTATTTTACATTCAGGGGTATATATACAGGTTTGTTATATAGGTGAACTCGTGACCTGGGGGTCTAGTGTACAGGTTATTTTCTCACCCAGATACTATGCATAGTACCCAATAGTTATTTTTCCTGAACCTGTATTAGTCCATTTTTATGCTGCTATGAAGACATACCCAAGACTGGGTAACTTATAAAGAAAAGAAGTTTAATTGACTCACAGTTCTGCATGGCTAGGGAGGCCTCAGGAAACTTATAATCATGGTGGAAGGCGAAACAGGTATATCTTACATGGTGGCAGATGAGAGAAGTGAGAACCAAAGGAAAGGGGAAGCCCCTTATAAAACCATCAGATCTCATGAGAACTCACTCACTATCACAAGAACGGTATGGGGGAAACTGCCCTCATGATTCAATTATCTCTACCTGGTCCTGCCCTTGACATGTGGGGATTATTACAATTTAAGGTGAGATTTGGGTGGAGACACAGAGCCAAACCGTATCAGAACCTCTCCCTCCTCCCACCCTCCACTCTCAAGTAGGTCCCAGTGTCTGTTGTTCCTTTCTTTCTGTCCATGTGTTCTCATTATTTAGCTCTGACTTATGAGTGAATATATGTGGTATTTGGTTTTCTGTTTCTGTGTTAGTTTGCTAAGGATAATGGCCTCCAGCTCCATCCATGCTCCTGCAAATGACCTAATCTCATTCTTTTTTTTATGGCTGCATAGTATTCTATGGTGTATATGTACCACATTTTCTTCATTCAGTCCACTGCTGATGGACATTTAGGTTGATTCCACGTCTTTGCTATTGGGAATTGTGCTGCAATGAACGTGCACATCCATGTGTCTTTATGGTAGAATGATTTATATTCCTTTGGGCATATACCCAATAAAGGGATTGCTGGGTCAAATGGTAGTTCTGTTTTTAGTTCTTTGAGGCATCACCACACTGCTTTCCACAATGGTTGAACAAATGCAGATTTTAATGTGGGGATCACAGAAGCAAATTTGAAGTTCTTTTAATACTGTTTCACTGACGGAGAAGGGCAAGAATGGGGAACCAAGATGGTGTGACTTTTAGACAGTGTAGCAATTGTAAAAATTTCTTCATTGACTGTGATACTTCATAGCCTAATTTCTTAGACTGGGGGCAGGAAACATCTGAGAAAACAAATTTCTTTCATGGCAGTCTCCAGAAACATGCTTGTCAGCATGCCTGGAAACCTGAGCCTGAAAAGCAGTCCTGCCATAGCCTGTTGGCTTTCTTGTGGAGGCACTAGAGCATTGATTGTAGAAGCACTCACTTTTTTTTTTTTTTTTTTTGGTTCAATTAATTTTTATGTATTCACATATTAGGATGCTATGGTTCCTTGATTAACTTATTTTTTCCTCTTAAATATATGACAGATATAGAAGCAAAGCTACAAGTGCTTAAATGTACACTTTGAGAGCTGGTCCTAAGTATCTTCTGTGATGATACCCTTTGTTTTACCAACCAGCACTTCCCTTAGCATCTTAGTGATTCACAAAAGCCACCCCACCCATTCTGAGCTCCACAGCAGAGTGGGGTTTTCATAGTTCTGATATATGACTGATATTCAAAAGCTCACCGAACCAACTAGGCCTTAAAGCAGAAATTAGCCCTGAGGCATTCTGAAGTTAAGACTCTTCTGCTCCTACTACTATCAAATTGGGTTTTAAGTAATTTTAACAAATCATTTTCTAAACCATTAATTACTAATAGTTATTAATTGGAGGTTTTGAATTTCTTTACCCTTATAAAATATCATCACTTCGATTGATTTCAGTTTTTTAGGAAAGAACAAACCCACCTACATTTACGAAGCAGCACGTATTTAGAAGATTTTTTTTTTAACTGTGCTGAAGCTATAGTTTTAATTAGTGAAATGTAATTTACTTTGCAAATAATTTGTTCTTATAAGTACTGTTCCAATTATGTTGGTGGCACCGATACCTGATGGAGATCTAAGGCAGAAAAAATGGCAAGTGTTATGCTTTAATGGAAGAGATTGTTAGCCAAAATTATTTTAAATAATATTATGAAACCCATCTTGGGCCTGACCACCATTTGAATAAATATTCACACTTGAAGAAACCCTACTTGTTAAATTGTGGGTCAGATTTAGTCTTGCAACCTGATTTTCTGTTCCTGACAGTGATAAATAATATTTTTCGGAGGTCATGGTTGCATTTCATGATACCTCCCAGACTAAGCTGTCACTCAGACATTCCTACCTTTCTTAGGCCTTGGTTATAAATTTATCACAAATTTCTCTAAGCATTTAAAAAATCAGTTTATACATTTAGCATGGACTATAAGTTATAGTGTAGGAAATTAAAATATAGAAATAATAGGTTTTTTATGCTTCAGCATTTTTCCTAGGATTTATGTGACCTCTAAACGCACATTCCATGATACAATGAATTACTTTTTAAACTTTTCTTTTTAGTTGAGTAATACATAAACATAGTGTTTCAAGGAAAGAAGAGTAACCCTCAGATATACCCCATCCCAACCCTGATTCCTGCTTCTAGTCAGTTTTCTCTTAGTACTTACCCCTATATTTCTCAATAATTTATGTTTATTGCTACTTCCTGGCCTTTTTGTTATAGGTATTACGTATTGGCTTTCTATCCTGGAAGATGATGATTTAGCATTCTTATGTCATCTCTCTCAGACACAGACTATCACACACATACACACGCACACTCCCAACTGCATAGATGCTTCCCCTCCTCCATTCTTTTTATCCTGCTATTTCACAACGTTTGGTCAAGTCCATATACAGTGTTTATATTATCATGACACAATTATTATGAACCACACATAGTGTATCATTATTATATTTCCTTATTGCTTTTCCTGAAGTTAACCATCCTTGGTGTGTTTTTTTGTTTTGTTTTGTTTTGCTTACTTGGTTAGCTATTATTTACTCAACACTTAGCTTATGACAAACACTGTGCTAAACACTTTACAGTATATTAACAATTTACACCTATAAGGTAGGTATCATTATCACCCTCAAGTTTGCAAATGTAACTGAGACACAGAGAGGTTGAATAAGTTGCCCAGATCACAAAGCTAGTAGATGACTAGCTTATGATTTGAACCTAAGCAATTTTATTTCTCCTTAACCACAGCAAAATACAAAGAAATGTCCAAAGTTTTTGAGGCTAGTTTCTTGAGAGAAGATCAGTGTTATTAATGAAATGAAAGAACTGGAGATAGGACTTAGCCTGGATTTTTCTTGGCAAGCAGAGAAGGAAAGGAAATGATGAATTTGTTTTGGACATGTTAGAATGATGTGATGTCAGGATACGTAAATATTTATATAATAGTTGGATATAGGTTAGTAAAGAAACTTGCACTGTGGATATGAGTTGGAGAATCTTTGACATAGAAAAGGTTGGCTATTAGATAAGAAAGTGTGATTTCTCCAAGCAAGTGAATACACAGAAAGAAAAGCAGAAAATACGGGGCTGAACTTTATGGTAAATACGAAGTTAAGATGGGGGAAAAAGAAGAGAAACTCAGGTCTGAGAGACAATCATAAAGGTAGAAGGAGAATGAGAGAAGGACTGAAATCCCAGCTAGAAAAGACTTTCACAAAAGATGAACATAAAACAAAAAGGGTTGTGTCCTTCAGAGAAATGGAGGATGGTGATGAGCAAGAAGAAATCAATCTGGAGAAAAGGTGGTTATTGACAACTTCCACCACAAACTATTACAAATATTAAGTATAAATAACAGGAGATGGTACTACACTTTATTTTGTCTTGTTTATAATTTTTTTCATGTCTGGTGTTTTATTATTTATTTGTTTTTGGTAGATAGAAGGAATAAATTATTATTATTGCTTATCCAAATATTTCTGGGCCAAATCCCAGAAATCTGGCCAGAACTTAGGTACTGGCAAAGTCAGAGAATCACAGAACGTTAAAAATGAGAAGGACCTCAAGAGTTCATCCTGGTTTATTTCATTTTATTTATGGGGAAACTGAGTTTCAGAGTGGTTGAGTGACTTCTAATACTGAAGGCTCTTGAGATGAGCCTGGAGGTCTGATCTGAAACCAGGTCCCGGCTCTCCAGTATCTCACTGTGGCTTTGAAACAGCAGGTAACATTCAACTAAAAGACTTACGCTCCCTTCTGACTTTCATATATCTCGACTTGCAGGTCCAATACTGCGTCATGGAGGGATATCCTGGACCAGTAAAGAAGTTTTTAAAAATCCTTAATTGTTGAATCAGAAAACTGAGCTGTGTCCAATTTGTTTGGTCCCACACTTTAGGTGCCTTGATGCCTGTTTTAAATGTAATGGGGCATAGTTAGGATCAGTGGTGTCAGAACAAAATACATACTTTTTTCTTTAAAGTGTTTAAAATTGTGACATATAACTTGGAACATTGAAAAATACTGAAAATAATGGTGGTTGGGATTTTAATTGTTTTTTGTAATTTTGTAATTTCTGTGCAGTTTAACATATTACCATAGCATAGGCTGCTGGAGTTACATCTGTGATTTTCTACCTATGCTGTCTGTCTTTTTGGCTGCTGACACATCTTTTTATTAATCGGGCAGAAGATTTGCTCTAATATATTTTGGAAAGTAAGCTGACCAACCAAAAATTTTGCTGTATCCAGGAACCCATAGAAGTGTCATCATTTCTAGAGGGAACTGTGAGCTGTATTCTTTTGTAACATAAAAACATGTGCCTGCCATTTCAAACTACTAAACACCTAGACTAGTGGGAGTTTGGACTGTCCCATACAAGGACCCATATATAGAGTGTGATCATAGAATCATGTGCTCATAGATCACAGAGTCTGTGTCTTTGGACCGGTCTATTCTTAATGGCTGTGGGGAAATAAGGCAACTTACTCAACTTCATCAGCGGCCTTACTAAAGTGGTAGAAAAAACTTCTATTTTAGAGTTTAAACTTCAGGCAAAAGCTTGTTACTTAAAAGCCAAAAACAAATCAAAAAAAGCTTAAATACTTTGAAACTGTTTTTATTTTTCAGCTCTATGCGACTCATTTTCATCTAGCAGTACCTCTCCAAAACCTGAATCTTCACAAGAAAGCCGTACAGCAATTAACCAGTGTTGCAAAGATTGCCTCTGTAATAAAGGTAAACCTGGGAGCTATTGCTTAGAATTTTCAAAAATGTACAAGTGGTAGGATGATTCCAGGGCAGTGCATGACTACATATATCATGTAAACACACCAGCCTAGAAAAAACAATGCATTGCTTGGTTTATATCAGGCATTACCACAACCCATTTTTTTTCTGAATATTTTTTTGCTACTTTCTGCTTTTCTTTTTTAACCCTTTTCTGACTGTAGAGATCATATGTACTCATTGCTGAAAATAGGGAAAGTAAAGGAAGTACAAATCCCGCTACCCACAGTGCCTTCTGCATTTCCTAAAGCTATGACAGCACTCTCAAATATGTAAATGAAAGAGACTCTTGATAAAAACTGAATTTTACTTTTTCTTTGCCATTAAATTTGTGTCTAACAGAATCAGCTTAGGGAGAAATTAGCCCTTCCAACTGTTCTTCAATGTCATTTTACTTACATAGTTGTTATTATTACTAATAATAAGCTTTCTCTCTGAGCACTTAGCATGTGTCAGGCAGAATACTAAGAACTGCACATAAATGCTCTCACTTAGTGAAAAATCTAGGAACCTGGCACTATCCCCAGTAACTAATTACCGATCACTTAGTGGACTCAGAGTACTTATATAATGTGCCCAAGGTCATGTGGGAGACAGGATTCAACCCCAGCCCTCTGAAATCATCACACTACCTTAGTTGTGAAAGGAATGGAGGGAAGGAGCTAATTTATTGAGATTCTCCATTAGGTAAGTGATTGTGTTGGGCACTTCACATGCTGATTGTGTTCAATTCTCACAGCCTCACAAGGTAAATAATATTATTGCCACTTACAAATGTGGAATGAAACTGAGGCTTAGTGGGACTAAATATTTTATTAAAAGTCACACAGCTGATAAGTGGGGGAGCTAGAAAAATGACTTTGCTTTCTCTCTTTCCAAAGCTGTCATTTCTATTTGACCACATGAGAAAATTTTTCTCTTACATCTCTTTCCCCCACTTGACTTCATAAGATCAAAATGTATTGCCCATTTTGGTAAATTTTTACAAGACAATGGACAAATTGGATTTGAAGGCTTTTTCAATGAATGAATGAATCTGTGGATTCATGCTAATCTGGACTAATGTCCAGCTTAGGGTATTTCACCAGAGACTCAGCATGATGCCTCAAGACTGTACTGAATGCATAATCTGATGTCTCAACATTTTAACGTTTAATCTCAATTTAAAATAAACAAGAGTAGATTTGACAGTCTAGCTTAAAAGAGATAGCATTTTTTTAACTGTGTGGAGGAATTCAAGCATATTGCTAAAGTTTTCCTGATCAAAGTTTCTCTCATTTACCAGTTAAATAACAAATGAAAAAATAAACAGGTCTGTCATCACTTAGAATATGTGTTTGCCCATAAAAATAACTTTGTAAAGAAATTATAAATAGCTTAGAAAAATGATATTAGAAACCTAGGTTAGCAACAGTTACTATAGATTATTTACTTATTCAACAAATATGAGGGAAAGGAAGTGTGGTGTATAGGGGGAGATGATTGTTTAAATAATGAGGTCAGAGGAGCTCTCCTTGGAGAGCTGTAATTCCTGCCTTATAGTGACAATGCAAGAATGTGGAATGAAGTATGCAGCACTCCCTGTGCTGAGCATAGATGAAGCTATTATTATACTTCATAGATGAGAAGACAGATGTGGTTTAACGGGGTTAAGTTCACTCAGTTGCTGCCAATTGGCAACGCTTGGATTTGAACTCAGGTTTTCTGATTCTTGGATCTGTGATTTTCTCATTTTGCCTGGCAGTTGTGTTGTTTCCTCTGGGTATTGATCACACTTGTACAAATGGATAGACATTGAAAATACATCTGCTAGTGGGTAAACCTGAAATAAATGCTAATTTTTCATTTTTATAAACATTCCTATTTGATGTATTTGTGTTTTGAGAGTATATTGGCTGTTCAATATAATTTTGTGTCTATTGAATGTGTTTTAAAATTATAATCTCTAAGGATATGAATTAATGTACATTAATATGTAACTAATATTACAGCTCCTTTTACATCCACTTGGGTTTTCATGTTGTTTTTAAGAACTGAGTGCAATTATGGGAAACACATTTGGAATGATGAAATAAGTCAGCCCTAAAGGAATAGCAAAAGTCCTAGGAGTAATCTTGTAGAGTCCTGTCAAGACAAATAAGGGTGGTGATTGAGAATAAAGAAGCAATTATGCGAACACCATGATGGTATAAAAATATTATTAGATTTGTTGGGAAGAATTTTTATATATAACAGTTCTAGTTAATTATTAAACAACTTTAAAAATTATACCATTAAGAAAATAGCAGACAAAGAAAAAGATTTTAGTATATATAATCAGAGCTAAAGATTACATACAAAAAGCACATTTAGTTAGAAGGAAAAAAGTAGTATCCCAGTATAATTGGCAAATGCATAAATACAATTTCATCAAAGAATAAAAAATAGAACTATTAAGGAAACAGTAAAAATGTTTGTGGTTGGTAGTAATCATAGAATGTAAATTAAGACAAACTAACTTATTTTTCCATTCAAATTAATTAAAGGATATGATTTAGAAAATGTCATGAAAATGGTACTTTTATATCTTGCAGGTGGGAAGACAAATTGACGCAACCCTCTTGAAAAGCAATCTGGCACTGTGAACCAAGAGCCGTGAAAAGGCTTATGCTATTATAATTAGTAAGTCAATTTATAGAAATTTGTTTTTTAAAAGCAAGGTAAAATAAGGGAAAACCCTTGTTGGGAAAGATGTTCATTGCAATATTGTCTACAACAGGAAAAATACTGGAAGAAAAAAAATCTAACAAATTGATAAAATCATATTAGGTAAATTAGGGTGGATCTCTGGGGTAGAAAATCATGCAACTGATAGAATTGATAATAATAGAAATGCCTTAATTAGAATCTTAAGTGGAAAATGAGCATAGGAAATAGAATGCAGGCTATTGTCATTATATACAATTATGTAGAGAAGACTGAAAGGAAACATTTCAAAAGTTTGTAAGTTATTTTAAAGATAGTGGGATTACAGATTTTTTTTTTTTTTTACTTTCCATATATATTCTTCAATGTTGTTATAATGATTTAACAATGAAAATGTAATTGATAGTATATTATTGCTATTTCCTTAATTCTAGAATGGCTGTAATGTTGGCTATAAATATGATACTTTCTTTCATACACCAATATTTTCAAGAATGGCGTATTCACATGCAGTGTGTGGTAAGTTGCATCATTTCTCTTTGAACTGGGCTGATAATTTTCAAGCTAACAAACCTGATCCTCCATGAAAGTAAGTTGCCACTAAAGATCTTACTCTTACTATACATAAGCAGTAGTTAACAAAGAGTTATTATTTTGAAATGGCAAATGCTTCCTATACTCAGATGTTTTTATACATTCACAACTCACAAACAATCAGCCTGACTAAAGCACTGGGATTTAAAAAATGCACTGACACAGCATCTTCATTTGCCTGGGAGACAATTCAACCCAGAGGTTCAAATGCAGAATGCATGGTTTATAAGAAAGGTCACTGATTTTTCGCCACTTAGGAAAGCCATGTTATGTGTGCCAAGAGAGATGTACTTTAATCTAAGGCTTTCATGCCTTGAAAGATAGATGGAAATCACTTTCTATCATTCACCTCCTAGATTTTCTAAAACCTAACTTGGAGAGACATCCACTTCTGTAGGTTAAGCAGAGAATAATGCAAATAGCTTGAGCTCAAACTATATCCAATCTTATGTAAGATTCCACATTTCTGAGCTTTTCTTCTTAAGCCTGCATCTCTTTTTCAACATGAAACATCTTGATTCATGTTTCTGTATTCCAGGCATTTTCCTAAGAGAAACACTTCGAAGTTATTCCAGACTCCTCTCTCTTCTTCATTCAGAGACTGTCAGCTTTTATCATCTGAAACTCTAAAATGCTTCTTGAGTTCAGTCTCTATTTCTACACCTGAAATATTATATTAGCTTTTTGATAGCTTCTTCCAGAGTTATCTTCTTCAAACAACATTTAAAAATATTTAGCTTTTGGCTGGGTGCGGTGGCTCACACCTGTAATCCCAGCACTTTGGGAGACTGAGGTGGGCAGATCACTTGAGGTCAGGAGTTCAAAACCAACCTTGCCAACATGGTGAAACTCCATCTCCACTAAAAGTACAAAAATTAGCCTGGTGTGGTGGTGTAAGCCTGTAATCCCAGCTACTCGGGAGGCCGAGGCAGGAGAATCACTTGAACCTGGGAGGTGGAGGTTGCAGTGAGTTGAGATCACATCACTGCACTCCAGCAGGTGACAGAGGGAGACTCCATCTCCAAAAAATAATATATATATTTTTAAGCTTTTATATTAAAAAATCTTTTGTGGCTCTTTACTGTCTGCAGGATAAGGTCCAATTTTCTTTTTCTTTTTCTTTTTGTTACAACATTATCAATGTATTTAATACCACTGAACTCTACACTTAAAAATAGTTAAGAAACTAAATTTTGTTCTGTATATTTTACTACAATAAAAACATTGGAGAAAAAAATAAGTAAACTTTTAAAAAATGGTTCAGTAACTTGTCTAAAATCACATAGCTATTAAGTACAGACATTATTATTCAAAAAATCCTTGTCATACTCCAAAACATACTCCTTTTCTATCATAGCCATGGTTTGCATACCACTTCATGAACGATACAGTATTTTATTTGAATAAAGGTTCTTTATTGCCCTTTTGTGCACTTTAAACATAAAAATGATTGTTTACTTTTTTCATTACTCTTTCAGATTTAAATTGTGGTCTTGGTTTTGCAAAATTTAGCATATCTTCATGTGTTTGGAAATTGAAGGGTACCTGAATATTTCTTCTTAGTCATTGCTTCTGTAATCCATATATTTTTCTCCAAATAAAAGGTGATGTCTTAAACCGTGACTTAGCAAGCTACATATGTATTTGCCTTGTGTGTAAATGGAGATGATAGGAAATACAATCAATTTTTCTTCAGAACTATAATTAAAAAAAATTTATCTCTAATTACTACTCATAAACATCCTTTGTAAAGCTTTTAAAATCACCTACACACTTTAAGTGAATGATGCCAAACTTCAACAGTTAGCTGTTGTAATCTGATCTAATCTTAGACTTCATCTAGCGCTTAACGGTAAATTTCTTCTCATGTTTGGGACTAACTCTTCCAAGCCTTGTCAAGAAATCTGGGTTGCTTAACTATAGCACTCTTTATTGCACTCTGAGGATCTTGTGACTGCTGTCTCCCCAAAAGTTGATCTTTTAAAAAAATATATTGGTAAGTGGTCACCCACTTTTTAACTCTTGTATTTCTATTTTTCACCTCTTCCTCATGCACTTCATACCTAGACACAGTCCATTGTTTTCTTTCCTTAATTCCAGGAGGCCTTTGCTTGATTCCATGCCTTTGTATGAAAATATTTTCTGTAGTACATGACAAACATTATCTGCTCATATATGTCTCCCTAACTGCATTATGAGTCATTCAGAACAGAGACTGCGTCTTGTTTATCACTGTATATCAAACATCTGCAGAGGGTAAAGACTTGAGATACATTAATTGAGTAAATAATTTAATTAATCCAGTAGTGTAGGGTGCAGATTAAGTTAATGTGACCCTCCAAAAAAATGACTCTTTGGTTTTCATAGGTGGGGAGTTTTGGGTGGGGAAATGCTGGGAAGGGATGAGTCTGTAGACCTGGCCCAGGCTTGACCTGGAAGCAGGGCTCTGAATGTTCACAAGCAGTTCTAACTAAAGCTAGAAAGAAGAGAGGTATGAAGTGCATGAGGAAGAGGTGAAAAATAGAAATACAAGAGTTAAAGCTAGAAAGAAGTAGGGACTGCATTCAAGATCAGGAATCAAAGATTAAGTCAAGACTATAATTAAATATGATTGGAGGAACACAGACCCTGTTTCATATTTCCTGGAACCTCCCATAGATAGCTTTTCTTGCTGCAGATAGGCCAAATTTACATGCTCTGCTAAGAACCTGAAGTAGAATCTGTATTATTGATAGAAGTAGAACCCAGTATTTTGACAGGCAGCTGGGTTGAGGGCAGGGCTGGCTTTTGTTCTTGAATATTAAGAAACTTAACAAACACATACATGCATTGACAACTAGAAGTGGACCAAATGACATTTCAGTTAGAAGAAACAGAATGTACAAAGGCTCAGAGATGTGAAAGTGGGTACCATGTTTGGTGGATTTCCAATACTTCCATTTGGTGTGAAGATAGGATGTGAGGGACCAATAGAAGCAATTAGTGACTTTTGGGAAAGAGTGAAAGATCCAAGATGACCCCCATGGTTCTTGCCTCCTGGTGTTCACATGTAATTCTCTCTCTGTAAGTGTGGGCAAAAACAGTGACTGCATTCTAACGAACAGAATATGGAAGGGTGATGCTACATTACTCCTATGATTATACTACATTCTGCAATACTCAATGTTGGTAGCAGACTCACTCCCTCTCTCCTCTTGCTGGTTTTGAGGAAGTAAGTTGCGATGCATGCTGTAGCCACAAGAAGCTGAATGCTGCCAACAACCACTTACAAGCAGGTAGGCAGATCCCACCCTAACTGAGCCTCCCTGTGGTAATCACCTCCATTTGAGTGCAGGCAGAACCTGACTTGATTCTAACCAATAAAATATTACAAAGGTGATGGAATATGACTCCTATGATTTCATTATATCATGTTAGTCTGTCTTACTAGCATACTGTCTCTCTCTCTACCTTTTTATTTTTAAACAGTAAGCCTTCATGGACCTTGTAGCTACAAGAAAGAGAAAATGAATGCTTCCAATAACATCAGCAGGGAAATGTATCCTTCCTTAGTTGAGCTTCCGGATGAGAATCCAGCCGGGCCAGGGTCTTTGTGCTGTAGTAATTTGTTACTCAGCAATAGATAACTGATACAATAGCAGGAAGCCAAAACCCCTGATAATCTCCATTTTCATCTCCAAACAATCTACGCAAACAGTTAAAATATTGTTAAAGTGGGAGAGAATTATATTTTATCTTATCATTTGAAATTATCCAGAGGAGTAAAAAATCAAAAAAATGAAAAACAGTGAAGAAACCCTACAGGGTTTATGGGACACTATATGCAAAACAATATACATATAATGGGAGTCCTAGAATGGGAGAGAGAATGGGGAGACAGTCTTTTTAAAGAAATAATGACTGTAAACTCCCCAAATTTGGGGAGAGAAATGGACATTGAGATTCATTAGACCCAAAAATTCTCAAATAGGTTGATCTCAAAGAGGTATATAGCAAGTAAATTGGCAGAATTCAAAGACAAAGAGAGAATTTTGAAAGTAGCAAGAGAAAAGTGACATCACATATGAGGGAGCCTCCATCAGACTGTCACTGGATTACTCATCAGAAACCTTGCAGGCCAGGAGAGAGTAGGGTCATATATTAAAAATACTGAAAGCAGTAAAACTGCCAAGAATACTATACCCAGCAAAGTTGTCAATGCATGTATGTGTATTCTTCATTGAGAAATGAAGGAAAGATAAAGACTTTCCCAAACAAAAGCTAAGGGAGTTTGTTACTACTAGACCCGCCTTACAAGAAATGCTAAAGGGAGTTAAGGGATTTTTTCAATCTGAAATGAAACAATTATAATTAGCAATGTAAAAACATATGAATGTATAAAACTCACTGGGAAAGGTAAATCCAGTCAGCTCTCTGTATCTTTGGGTTTCACATCTGTGAAGTCAACTAACCTCAGATTTAAAATATTAGAAAAAAAGAATCACATCAGTACTGAAGATGTACAGACATTTTTCTTGTCGTTCTTCCCTAAACAATACAGTGTAAAAACTATTAATATAGTATTTACATTTTATCAGGTATTATAGGTATATTAGAGATGATTTAACATGGGAAAATGTGCATAGGTTATATGCAAATATTATGCCACTTTACATCAGGGATTTGAGCATCTGCAAATTTTGGTATCCACAGAAAGTTCTGGAATCAATCCCCCACAAACAGTGAGGGGCAAGTGTATATAGTTAAATTCAGAATTTTCTAATATTGAAATAGTGTTATGTAAATCACTTTCAACTCTAGTGTAAAAGTTTAAAGACAAATATTAAAAGTAACTTTAACTGCAGTAATTTGTTAATGAATACACAATACTAAACAGATGTAAATTGTAACATTAATAACCTGAAATGTGAGTTGGTGGGGAGAATTAAAAGTATAGAATTTTTTTGATGTGATTGAACTTATTATGAGCTTAAAATAAAATGTTATAACTATAAAATATTTCAAATAAGCCTCATTATAGCCACAAAGGAAATATCCGTAGTTGATACACAAAAAATTAAGATAAAGCAATCGAAGCATACCACCACAAAAAGTCATAAAATCACAAAGGAAAACAACAAAAGAAGAAGAAAGGAAGAGAGGAACTCCAAAACAGAAAACAACAAAATGGCAATAGTAAGTCCTTACCTGTTGATAATTAAACATAAGTGGATTAAGTTATCTGATCAAGAAACATAGAGTGGCCAAATGGATTTTAAAAACCAAGATCCAACTATGCTGCATATAGGAGACTCACTTTCAGCTTAAAGACACACATAGGTCTCAAGTGTAATTTGGCAAATAAAAATTAAAAAATAAAAAAAAGACATACATAAGCTGGAAGTGAAGGAATGGAAAATAATATCCCATGCATATGGTAATCTAAAGAAAGTTGGGGTGGCTACTTATATCAGACAAAATAGACTTTAAGTCAAGAACTGTGACAAGAGACAAAGAGGGCCATTATACAATGACAAAGGGGTCATATCATCAAGAGGATATAACAATTGTAAATATACATGTACCCAAAACTGGAGTACCTAAATATGTAAAGGAAATATTAACAGAACTGGAGGGAGGAGAAATAGATAACAATACAATAGTGGTAGGGGACTTCAATACCCACCTTCCACAATGACAGAAAATCAGTAAGGGAATAGAGGAATTAAACAATGTTGTAGACCAAGTGGCTCTAACAGACAAATATAGAACATTCTATCCAACAGCAGCAGATTACATATTCTCCAGAATAAAGATCAAATGTTAGGACTTAAAACAAGTCTTAAAATTTTTTAAGAAGATTGCAATCATATCAAGTATCTTTTCTGACCACAATGGTATAAAACTAGAAATCAATGACAGGAGAAAAATGGAAAACTCACAAATATGTGGAAGTTATGCAACACATTTCTGAACAACCAATGGGAAAAAGAAGAAACCAAAAGGAAATTTTAAAAATACCTTGAGACAAATAAAATGGAAACACAACATACTAAAACTTATGGGATGCAGCAAAACCAGTTCTTAATATAGTGATAAATGCCTATATCAAGAAAAATAAAAGATCTCAAATAACCTAACTTTAAACCTCAAGGAAGAAGAAGAAGAAATCTGAAACTTAGCAGAATAAAGAAAGTAATAAAGATGAGAGCAAAAATACATAAAATACAGATTAGAAAGACAATATAAAAGATTAACAAAATGAAGACTTTGGTTTTTGAAAAGACAAACAAAATCGGCAAATTTAGCTAGATAACCAAGAAATAAAGAGAGGATTCAAATCAAATTATGAATGAAAGAGAAGGCATTACAACTGATATCATCCAACCACAAAGGGTCATAAGAGATTACTATTAACAATTATATATCAACAAATTGGATAACCTAGAGAAAATAGGTAATTTTCTAGAAACACGTGACCTACCAAGACTGACTCATAAAGAAACACAAAAATCTGAACATACCAGTAAAGAGTAAGGAGATTCAATTGTTAATTAAAAACTACCCAGTAAAGAAGAGAACAGGATCAATGGTATCACTGGTGGATTCCACCAAATATTTAATGAGCAATTAATGCCAATTCTTTTCAAACTTCCAAAAAATTGAAGAGGAGGAAACACTTCCAAACCTGTTCAATGAGGGCAGCATTACCCCAACACCAAAGCCAGATATGGATACTACAAGGAAAGGAAATCACAGGCCAATATCCGTGGTGAAAATAGATATAAAAATTCTCAATTACTAGCAAACAAAATACTAGCAAAATTCAACAATACATTAAAAGGAGCATACACCATGATCAAATGGAATTTATTCCAGGCATCTAAGGGTGGTATGATATACTAAATCAATAAGTATGATACACCACTTTAACAAAATGGAGGATAAAAATCATGTGATCATTTCAGTAGGTGCAAAAAAAAGCATTTGACAAAATTCAACATTCTTTCATTATAAAAACTTTAAAAATTGGGTATAGAAGCAATATACCTAAACATGGCAAAGACCATATATAACAGGCCCACAGCTAACAGCATACTCAATGTTGAAAAGCTGAAATTTTTTCTCTAAGATTAGGGGCAAGTCAGGATACCCACTCTTGCTACTTCTATTCAACATAGTACTGAAAGTCCTAGCAATTGCAAGAGGCAAGAAAAAGAAATAAAAGGCAACCAAATCAAATAGGGAAAAGTTAAACTGCCTCTGATTGCAGATGATATGATCTTATCTATATAAAACCCTAATGACTCCACCAAAGAAAACTACAGAAATAAGAAATTTAGTAAAGCTACAGGGTACAAAGTCAATAAAAATCAGTTGCATGTCTACACAGTATCTGAAAAAAAAAAAAACAAATTATGTCATTTACAATAACATCAAAAACAACAAAATCCTTATGAATAAATTTAACCAAGGAGTGAAAGATCTGTATATTGAAAACTATGTGATGTTGATGATAGAAATTGAAGAAGACACCAATAAATGGAAAAATATCCCATGTTTTGGAAGAACCCCTATCAAAATTCCAATGCCACTTTTCACAGAAATAGAAAAAACAATCCTAAAACTCATATGAAACTACAAAAAACCCCAAATAGCCAAAACAATCTTGAGAAAGAAGAGCAAAGTTGGAGGCATCAGACATTCTGATTTTAGGGTTTTTTACAAAGCTATAGTAATAAAAATGGTATGGTACTGGCATAAAATGAGAAACGCTGACCAATGGAACAGAATAGAGAGACCAGAAATGAACCCATGCCTATACGTAGTCAACTAATATTTTACAAGGGTGTCAAGAACATACAATGCAGAAAAAATAATCTCTTCAATAAATGATGTTGGGAAAACTGGATATCTATATGCAAAAAGAAATGAACTTGACCTCTGTCTTATATCACACAAAAAAAATAACTTGAAATGAATTAAAGACTTAAATATCAAACCCAAACCAAAAACTTCTAGAAGAAAACTTGAGAAAATATTCTCTGTCCTTGGTCTTAGCAATGAGTTGTTTGGATATGACACCAAAAGCACAGACCACAAGAGAAAAAATAAACGAGTAGATCTGCATCAAACCAAACAGCTTCTGTTTGATAAAGGAAACAATCAACTAAATGAAAAGGTACCCTAGGGAATGGGAGAAAATATTTGCAAACCATATATCTGATAAAGGGCTAATATCTAAAATACAAAAGGAACTCATACAATATAATAGCAAACACAAACAATCTGATTTTAAAATGGGAAAAAGACCTGAAGATACACAAATGAGGTCAATAGGTATATGAAAAGGTGCTCAGCATTACTAGTGATCAGGGAAATGCAAATCAAACCACAATGAGATATTGTCTCAGACCTGTTAGAGTGACCATTATAAAAAATACAAGGGATAACAGATGTTTATGAGGATGTGGTGAAATGGGAACCCTTGTACACTGTTGGTGGGAATGTAAATTAGTGCAGCCATTATAAAAAACAGTATGAAGTTTCCTCAAAAAATTAAAAATTAACCTATCATTCATTTGATCCAGCAATCCCATCTCTGGATATATATCTGAAGGAAATATAATTAGTATCTGGAAGAGATATCCACATCCCTATGTTCACTATAGCATTATCCACAGTAGCCAAGACATGGAATCAACCTAAGTATCCACTGATGACTGAATGGACAAGGAAAATTTGTATACACACACATGCAAGCACACACACACACACACACACACACACACAAAGGAAAACTCTTCAACCTTTGTTCCTTCCAAAAAGCGAAATTCTGTCATTTACAACAATATGCATGGACCTGGAAGATATGCTAAGTGAAATAAGCCAGACATATTACAGAATTTGGCCCATAGTCACTTTGCATTTGCCTAGTGTATAACCGAGAACAGGCAGAACATATTTCCTGTTAATTTGCTTATAGCATATTTGAGAGAGTTAATTTCAGCAGAGAAAACAATCTCTTTATAGATTATGAAAATGGATTCTCAGGGTGTTGTCAAGTCTTAGCATAGTTTTCCCAGAGACCTCATCTCCATTAAAAAGAAAAAATAATAGGCATGGTAGCACATGCCTGTAGTCCTAGCTACTCAGAAGGCTGAGATGGGAGGATAATGTCAGCCCAAGAGTTCGAGGTTGTAGAGAGCTTTGATTACACCACTGCACTCCAACCTGGGCCACAGAGAAGAAAAGAGGTTACTTGGCTCATGGTTCTGAAGGCTGTACAAGAAGCATGGTGCCAGCATCTGTTTCTGGTGAGGGCTTCAGGCTACTTCCACTTATGACAGAAGGGAGAGAGGAGCCAGCATGTTTGGGGATCACACGGCAAGAGGAAGCAAGAAGCGTGGGGTGGTGCCAGGTTCTTTTTAACAACCATCTCTTGCATGAACTCATAGAATGAAAACTCACTCCTTATGATGAGGAAGGCACTGAGTCATTCCTGAGGGATTTGCCCCCAGTGACCCAAACACCTTCCAAAAGGGATTCACTTCCAACATTGGGTATCAAATTTCAACATAAGGTTTGTGAGACAAACATGAAAACTATAGCCAATATATTCTGCAGAATTTGGTGATTATTGATAATGGAGATGGAAGTTCAGAGAACTCTTTACATTTATTCCCCTGCAGATTGGAGGAACAGACTGCTGATTGTCTTTTAAAAGCAAAATGTTTTTGAAATTTTGCCTGAAATGCAAATGAAAATTTTGCATAAAATTTTGGGCTTCAGAGAGAGAGAGAGAAAAAAAACATAAATATTTGGCAACCTAAGTGTCTAATATTGGGTGGTTAGAAATCTTTTAATGCCTCCTTAGTATGCACTTAAAATGAAAGATTCACACCAACTATTCTAATGCAATACTCTCATTGAATTTAACAACTGTCTTTTCTGCTTTTTAGCTACTATTTTATTTTCACCTTGCTCTTTAAAAATGGATGTTGTATGTGCAAAGTACGATGCATATATACTAAGATGTAAGCATAAATGGTATAATCTAGAGTTGTTAAAATGTGTTTTATCTAGTTGTTCCAAGGAAGAAGTTAACACTAATATTTATTAAACCAGGAAAAATTTCTATGCTTACTTTAAGCTAATATATTTTCAAGATTGTTTTCCTAATGTCAAGATTTTTGCAATAGAAAATTAAAATTCTGCATTGTTGTTTTTAAAACAAGCACTTTTCCATTCCACTTCCATTATAATCCATTTTCCATTCAAACAGGCTGCTAATTCCACTACTGTGAAGAGTGCTACATTGAACATATGCATCCATGTGTCTTTATGACAGAATGGTTTATATTCCTTTGGATATATACCCAGTAATGGGATTGCTGGATTGAATGGTAATTCCACTTTTAGATCTTTGAGGAATCACCACAGTGTCCTCCACAATGGTTGAACTAATTTACACTCCCACCAACAGTGTGTAAGCGTTCCCTTTTCTTTTCTTTTCTTTTCTTTTTTTTTTTTTTGAGACGGAGTCTCGCTCTGTCGCCCAGGCTGGAGTGCAGTGGCCGGATCTCAGCTCACTGCAAGCTCCGCCTCCCGGGTTTACGCCATTCTCCTGCCTCAGCCTGCGCAGTAGCTGGGACTACAGGCGCCCGCCACCTCGCCCGGCTAGATTTTTGTATTTTTTTTTAGTAGAGACGGGGTTTCACCGTGTTAGCCAGGATGGTCTCGATCTCCTGACCTCGTGATCCGCCCGTCTCGGCCTCCCAAAGTGCTGGGATTACAGGCTTGAGCCACCGCGCCCGGCCGCATTCCCTTTTCTCCACAACCTCGCCAGCATCTGTTATCTTTTGACTTTTTAATAGTAGCCATTCTCACTGGTCTAAGATGGTAACTCATTGTGGTTTTAGTTTGCATTTCTCTAATGCTCAGTGATGCTGAGATTTTTTTCTTTCTTTTTTTTTTTTAATTATACTTTAAGTTCTGAGGTACATGTACAGAACATGCAGGTTTGTTACATAGATATACACATGCCATGGGGTTTTGCTGCACCCATCAACCCATCATCTACATTAGGTATTTCTCCTAATGCCTAATGCCTCCACTAGCCTCTCACCCCCTGACAGGCCCTGGTGTGTGATGTTCCCCTCCCTGTGTCCATGTATTCTCATTGTTCAACTACTACTTATGAGTGAGAACATGCAGTGTTTGGTTTTCTGTTCTTGTGGTAGTTTGCTAAGAATGATCGTTTCCAGCTTCATCCATGTCCCTGCAAAGGACATGAACTCATCCTTTTTCATGGCTGCATAGTATTACATAGTATATATGTGCCACATTTTCTTTATCCAGTTTCCATATTTCTATCATTGATGGGCATTTGGGTTGGTTCCAAGTCTTTGCTATTGTGAACAGTGCTGCAATAAACATACGTGTGCATGTGTATTTATAGAATGACTTATAATCCTTTGGGTATATACTCAGTAATGGGATGGCTGTGTCAAATGGTATTTCTCGTTCTAGATCCTTGAGGAATCGCCACACTGTCTTCTACCATGGTCGAACTAATTTGCTGTCCCACCAGCAGTGTAAAAGCGTGCCAATTTCTCCACATCCTCTCTAGCATGTGTTGTTTCTTGGCTTTTTAATGATCACCATTCTAACTGGTGTGAGATGGTATCTCGATGTGGTTTTGATTTGCATTTCTCTAATGACCAGCGTTGATGAGCTGTTTTCCATATGTTTGTTGGCTGCATAAATGTCTTCTTTTGAGAAGTGTCTGTTCATATCCTTTGCCCACTTTTTGATGGGGTTGTTTTGTTCTTGTAAATTTGTTTAAGTTCTTTGTAGATTATGGATATTAGCCCTTTGTCACCAGATAGATTGCAAAATTTTCTCCCATTCTGTAGGTTGCCTCTTCACTCTGATGATAGTTTCTTTTGCTGTGGAGAAGCTCTTTAATATAATTAGATCCCATTTGTCAATTTTGGCTTTTGTTGCCATTGCTTTTGGTGTTTTAGTCATGAAGTCTTTGCCCATGCCTATATCCTGAATGGTATTTCCTAGGTTTTCTTCCAGTGTTTTTATGGTCTTAGGTCTTATGTTTAAGTCTTTAATTCATCTTGAGTTAATTTTTGTATAAGGTGTAAGGAAGGGATCCAGCTTCAGCTTTCTGCACATGGCTAGCCAGTTTTCCCAACCGTTTATTAAATTTAATTATTTATTAAATAGGGAATCATTTCCCTATTGCTTGTTTTTGTCAGGTTTATCAAAGATCAGATAGTTGTTGATGTGTGGCATTATTTCTGAACCCGCTGTTCCGGTCCATTGGTCTATATATCTGTTTTGGTACCAGTACCATGCTATTTTGGTTACTGTAGCCTTGTAGCATAGTTTGAAGTCAGGGAGCATGATGCCTCCAGCTTTGTTCTTTTTGCTCAGGATTGTCTTGGCTATGCAAGCTTTTTTATGGTTCCGTATGAACTCTAAAGTAGTATTTTCCAATTCTGTGAAGAAAGTCAATGGTAGCTTGATGGGGATAGCATTGAATCTATAAATTACATTGTGCAATATGGCCATTTTCACGATATTGATTCTTCCTATCCATGAACCTGGAATGTTTTTCCATTTGTTTGTGTCCTCTCTTGTTTTCTTGAACTGTGGTTTGTAGCTCTCCTTGAAGAGGTCCTTCACATTCCTTGTAAATGGTATTCCTGGGTATTTTATTCTCTTTGTAACAATTGTGAACGGGAGTTCACTCATTATTTGGCTCTCTGTTATTGGTGTATAGGAATGTTTGTGATTTTTGCACATTGATTTTGTATCCTGAGACTTTGCTGAAGTTGCTTATCAACTTAGGGAGATTTTGGGCTGAGACAATGGGGTTTTCTAAATAGAAAATCATGTCATCTGCAAACAGAGACAATTTGACTTCCTCTTTTCCTAATTGAATACCCTTTATTTCTTTCTCTTGCCTGATTGCCCTGGCCAGAACTTCCAATACTATGTTGAATAGGAGTGGTGAGAGAGGGCATCCTCGTCTTGTGCCAGTTTTCTAAGGGAAAGCACCCAGTTTTTGCCCATTCAGTATGATATTGGCTGTGGGTTTGTCATAAATAGCTCTTGTTATTTTGATATGTTCCATCAATACGTAGTTTATTGAGAGTTTTTAGCATGAAAGGTTGTTGAGTTTTGTCGAAGGCCTTCTCTGCATCTATTGAGATAATGGTGGTTTTGGTCATTGGTTCAGTTTATGTGATGGATTACATTTATTGATTTGTGTGTGTTGAAACAGCCTTGCATTTCCAGGATGAAGTGACTTGATGGTGGTGGGTAAGCTTTTTGATCTACTGCTGGATTCAGTTTGCCAGTATTTTACTGAGGATTTTCACATCAATATTCATCAGGGATATTGGACTGAAATTTTCTTTTTTTGTAGTGTCTCTGCTAGGTTTTGATATTAGGATGATGCTGGCCTCATAAAATGAGTTATGGAGGATTGTCTCTTTTTCTATTGTCTGGAATAGTTTCAGAAGGAATATTACCAGCTCCTCTTTGTACCTCTGGTATAATTTGGCTGTGAATCCATCTGGTCCTGGACTTTTTTTAGTTGGTAGGTTATTAATGGCTGCCTCAAGTTTAGAACTTATTTTTGGTCTATTTGGGGATTCCACTTCTTCCTGGTTTAGTCTTGGGAGGGTGTATGTGTCCAGGTACTTATCCATTTCTTCTAGATTTTCTAGCATATTTGCATAGAGGTGTTTATAGTATTCTCTGATGGTAGTTTGTATTTCTGTGGGATGGGTGGTGATATCCCTTTTATCATTTTTATTCCATCTGTTTAATTCTTCTCTCTTTTCTGCTTTATTGGTCTTGCTAGTGGTCTATATATTTTGTTGATCTTTTCAAAAAACCAGTTCCTGGATCCACTGACTTTTTGAAGGGTTTTTTGTGACTTTATCTCCTTCAGTTCTGCTTGGATCTTATTTCTTGCCTTCTTTTAAATTTGTTTGCTCCTGCTTCTCTAGTTCCTTTAAATGTGATGTTAGGGTGTCGATTTTAGATCTTTCCTGCTTTTTCTTGTCAGCATTTAGTGCTAAAAATTGCCCTCTACACACTGCTTTAAATGTGTCCCAGAAATTCTGGTATGTTGTGTCTTTGTTCTCATTGGTTTCAAAGAACATCTTTATTTCTGCTTTCATTTCTTTATGCACCCAGTAGTCATTCAGGAACAGGTTGTTCAGTTTCCATGTAGTTGCACAGTTTTGAATAAGTTTCTTAATCCTGCATTCTAATTTGATTGCACTGTGATCTGAGAGACTGTTTGTTATAATTTCTGTTCTTTTACATTTGCTGAGGAGTGTTTTACTTCCAATTATGTGGTCAATTTTAGAGTAAGTGCAATGTGATGCTGAGAAGAATGTATATTTTGTTGATTTGGGGTGGAGAGTTTTGTAGATGTCTATTAGGTTAGCTGAGTTCAATTCCTGGATATTCTTGTTAATTTTCTGTCTCTATGATCTGTCTAATATTGACAGTGGGGTGTTAAAGTCTCCTACTATTATTGTGTGGGAGTCTAAGTGTCTTTGTAGGTCTCTAGTAACTTGCTTTGTGAATCTGGGTGTTCCTGCATTGGAAGCATATATATTTAGGATAGTTAGTTCTTCTTGTTGCATTGATCCCTTTACCATTATGTAATGGCCTTCTTTGTCTCTTTTGATCTTTGTTGGTTTAAAATCTCTTTTATCAAGAGACTAGGATTGCAACCCCTGCTTTATTTTGCTTTCCATTTGCTTGATAAATCTTCTTTCATCCCTTTATTTTGAGCCTACGTGTGTCTTTGCACATGAGATGGGTCTCCTGAATACAGCACACTGATGTTTCTTGACTTTTTATCCAGATTTCCCTCTGTGTCCTTTAATTGAGGCATTTAGCTTGTTTACTTTTAAGCTTAGTATTGTTATGTGTGAGTTTGATCCTGTCATTATGATGCTAGCTGGTAATCTTTCCCATTAGTTGATGCAGTTTCTTCATAGCATCAATGGTCTTTACAATTTGTTGTTTTTGCAGTGGCTGGTACTGATTGTTCCTTTCCCATGTTTAGTGCTTCCTTCAGAAGCTCTTGTAAGGTAGGTCTGGTGGTGACAAAAATCTCTAAGCATTTGCTTGTCTGTAAATGATTTTATTTCTCCTTCACTTATGAAGCTTAGTTTGGCTGGATATGAAATTCTGGGTTGAAAATTCTTTTCTTTAAGAATGTTGAATATTGGCCCCCACTCTCTTCTGGCTTGTAGGGTTTCTGCTGAGAGATCTGCTGTTAGTCTGTTGGGCTTCCCTTTGTGGGTAACCTGACTTTTCTCTCTGGCTGCCCTTAACATTGTTTCCTTCATTTCAACCTTGGTGAATCTGATGATTATGTGTCTTGGGGTTGCTCTTCTCAAGGAGGATCTTTGTGGTGTTCTCTGTATTTCCTGAATTTGAATTTTGGCCTGTCTTGCTAGGTTGGGGAAGTTCTCCTGGACAATATCCTGAAGAGTGTTTTCCAGCTTGTTTCATTCTCCCCATCACTTTCAAGTTAGGGAGGAGACCACCCCTCATGTTGTCTTATTTCCAATTTCTGCCTCCAAAGAAAGAAGAAGTAAAAACTGAAAGGCAGAAATGAAATCCACAAGCAGACATCCTGGTGCCACACCCTGGGCCTGGTAGTTAAAGATCGACTCCTGACCTAATTGGTTATGTTATCTGTAGATTACAGACATTATATAGAAAAGCACTGTGAAAATCCCTGTCCTGTTTTGTTCCGATCTAATTACCCGTGCATGCAGCCCCCAGTCACGTACCCCTTGCTTGCTCAATCAATCACGACCCTCTCACCCGCACTGCCTTAGAGTTGTGAGCCCTTAAAAGGGACAGGAATTGCTCACTCACTGAGCTCAGCTTTTGCGACGGGAGTCTTGCCGATGCTCCCAGCCAAATAAACTGCTTCCTGCTTTAACTCGGTGTCTGAGGGGTTTTGTCTGTGGCTTGTCCTGCTACACAGGTACACCAATCTAATGTAGTTTGGTCTTTTCATATAGTCCCATATTTCTTGAAGGCTTTGTTTCTTTCTTTGCACTATTTTTCCTTTAATCTTGTCTCCACTCTATTTCATTGAGTTGATCTTCAATCTCTGATAGTCTTTCTTCCACTTGATAGATTCAGCTATTGATACTTGTGTATGCTTCACGAAGTTCAGCTCAATGAGGTCATTATGTTCTTCTCTAAACTGGTTATTCTAGTTAGCAATTCATCTAACCTTTTTTCAAGGTTCTTAGCTTCCTTGGATTGGGTTAGAACATTCTCCTTTAGCTCGGAGGAGTTTGTTATTACCCACCTTCTGAAGCCTACTTCTGTCAATTTGTCAAACTCATTCTCCATCCTGTTTTGTTCCCTTGCTGGTGTGGAGTTGTGATCCTTTGGAGGATAAGAGGCGTTCTGGTTTTTTGAGTTTTCAGATTTTTGTGCTGGTTTCTCCCCATCTTTGTGGATTTATCTAATTTTGGTCTTTGACATCGGGGACCTTCAGCTGGCATCTCTGAGTGGACATCCTTTTTGTTGATGTTGATGCTATTTCTTTCTGTTTGTTAGTTTTCCTTCTAATAGTCAGGCCCCTCTGCTGCAGGTCTGCTGGAGTTTGCTGGAGGTCCACTCCAGACCCTATTTTCTTGGGTATCACCAGTGGAGGCTGCAGAACAGCAAAGATTGCTGGCTGTTCTTTCCTCTGGAAGCTTTGTCCCAGAGGGGCACCCGCCAGATGCCATCCAGAGCTTTCTTGTATGAGGTGTCTGTCAGCCCCTACCAGGAGGTGTCTCCTAGTCAGGATACATAGGAGTCAGGGACCCACTTGAGGAGGCAGTCTCTCCCTTACAGAGCGGGAATGCTGTGCTGGGAGATCTGCTACTCTCTTCAGAGCTGCCAAGCAGGAACATTTAGTCCTGCTGAATCTCTGCCCCAACCACCCCTTCCCTGACATGCTCTGTCCCAGGGAGGTGGGGGTTTTATCTGTAAGCCCCTGACTGGGGTTGGTGCCTTTTGTTCAGAGATGCCCTGCTCAAAGATGAGGGACTCTGAAGAGGCTGTCTGGCTGCAGTGGCCTTACTGAGCTGCCGTGGACTCAGCCTAGTTTGAACTTCCTGGCAGCTTTGTTTACACTGTGAGAGTAAAACTGCCTACTCCAGTCTCAGCAATGGTAGACGCCCCTTCCTCCACCAAGGTTGAGCGTCCCAAGTTGAGCTCAGACTGCTGTGCTAGCAGTGAGAGTTTCAAGCCAGTGGATCTTAGCCTGCTGGGCTCTGTGGGGTTGGGACCCAACGAGTCAGACCACTTGGCTCCCTGGCTTCAGTCCCCTTTCCAGGGGAGTGAACAGTTCTGTTTCGCTGGTGTTCTGGGCACCACTGGGGTAGGAAAAAAAAACTTCTGTGGCTAGCTCAGTGTCTGCCCAAATGGCCATTCTGTTTTGTGCTGGGCCCTGGTGGTGTAGGCACAGGAAGGAATCTCCTGGTCTGTGGGTTGTGAAGACCATGGGGGAAGCACTGTAACTGGGCTGTAGTACATGGTACAGTTCTTAATGGCTTCCCTTGGCTGGGAGAGGGAGTTCCCTGACTCCTTGTGCTTCCTGGGTAAGGCGATACCCCGCCCTGCTTCAGCTCACCCTCCTTGGGCTGCACTCACTGTCCAACCAGTCCCAATGAGATGAACCGGGTACCTCATGCAGAAATCACGCACCTTCTGCGTCGATCTCACTGGGAGCTGCAGACCAGAGCTGTTCCTGTTCATCTTGCCAGCAATCCTTGCTGAAACTTTCTTTCATATGGCTGTTGGCCACATGTGTGTCTTCTTTTGAAAAGTGTCTGTTCATGTCCTTTGCCCACTTTTTAATGGGGTTGTTTGTTTCTTGTAGATTTGGTTAAGTTTCCTATAGATGCTGGATATTAGACCTTTGTCAAATTTTTGCATAGTTTGCATTCTGTAGGTTGTCTGTTCACTCTGTTGATGGTTTTCTTGCTGTACAGAAGCTCATTCATTTAATTAGATCCCATTTGTCAATTTTTGCTTTTGTTGCAATTACTTTTGGTATCTTCCTCATGAAGTCTTTGCCAATTCCTGTGTCCTGAATTGTGTTGCCTAGGTTGACTTCCAGGGTTTTTATAATTTTGTTAACCCAGTAATCTTAATCCTATAGCAATGAAAAAGTTTATTTGTTAAGTTTACATTTTTGGTAAATTTCAAAATACATCCAACCTTGAATTTCACTTTGAGAATACCTTCAGAAATTGTGATTCTGTGAATTTTAAACCTTAATTAGTATTTTAAAATATTTATTTGATGGCTTTATGACCATGGGACTTAACACTCTTCAACAAATTTGTGAGTTAGAGTTGCAATAATCCCTCCCAACTGATTAAGGCAGAGAACCTTAATGTAGAGAGTGGTGTGGAACCTCTCTCTGAAGCTCAGGCTCACAAATATTTCTTTGCCTTCAGCTGAGAGTGCTTTAGACTTGGAATCTGAATCAAACTTAGTGCCAAGTCTTATGAAGTGAAAGGTCACCTATTTAATGGAAAGGTTTTAATTAAATGGGAATAGCTTTTTGTTATATAAAGAGAAAGTAAGCAAGTTCCAAAATGGAAGACTGAATAGTTATTCTAATAAGAAAACCAGACTTAGAAACATAGCAAAGTTATTCATTACTTTCTTGAATAAAAGTTTATTTTGTGCTATTTCCCTGTTTTAATTTTTACAATGGAGTATATTTCTTATATTAATTTTTAAATTACAGTAGGTATTGCTGGATCATCTCCCTTAGAATGTGAAAAATAGAGTATGAATACTGAAGCTCTATTGCTATTAGAACTGGAGATAAACTGTATGTGCATTGACAATTAAAACTCACCTTTCAATATTTATTATTTTAAAAACAAATTTTCGGGGCCGAGCAAGATGGCCGAATAGGAATAGCTCCAGTCTCCAACTCCCAGCGCGAGTGACACAGAAGACTGGTGATTTCTGCATTTTCAACTGAGGTACTGGGGTCATCTCACTAGGGAGTGCCGGATAATCGGTGCTGGTCAGCTGCTGCAGCCCGACCAGCGAGAGCTGAAGCAGGGCGAGGCATCGCCTCACCTGGGAAGCTCAAGGGAGAAGGGAATCCCTTTTCCTAGCCAGGGGAACTGAGACACACAACACCTAGAAAATCGGGTAACTCCCACCCCAATCCTGCGCTTTAAGCAAACGGGCACACCAGGAGAATATATCCCACACCTGGCTGGGAGGGTCCCACGGCCACGGAGCTTCCCTCATTGCTAACACAGCAGTCTGCGATCTAACCGCAAGGCAGCAGCGAGGCTGGGGGAGGGGCGCCTGCCATTGCTGAGGCTTAAGTAGGTAAACAAAGCCGCTGGGAAGCTGGAACTGGGTGGAGCTCACAGCAGCTCAAGGAAACCTGCCTGTCTCTGTAGACTCCACCTCTGGGGATAGGGCACAGTTAACAACAACAACAACAAAAGCAGCAGAAACCTTTGCAGACGCAAACAACTCTGTCTTACAGCTTTGGAGAGAGCAGTGGATCTCCCAACATGGAGGTTGAGATCTGAGAACGGACAGACTGGCTGCTCAAGTGGGTCCCTGACCCCTGAGTAGCCTAACTGGGAGACATCCCCCACTAGGGGCAGTCTGACACCCCACACCTCACAGGGTGGAGTACACCCCTGAGAGGAAGCTTCCAAAGTAAGAATCAGATAGGTACACTCGCTGTACAGCAATATTCTATCTTCTGCAACCTCTGCTGCTGATACCCAGGCAAACAGGGTCTGGAGTGCAACTCAAGCAATCTCCAACAGACCTACAGCTGAGGGTCCTGACTGTTAGAAGGAAAACTATCAAACAGGAAGGACACCTATACCAAAACCCCATCAGTACGTCACCATGATCAAAGACCAGAGGCAGATAAAACCACAAAGAAGGACGAAAAAGCAGGGCAGAAAAGCTGGAAATTCAAAAAATAAGAGCGCATCTCCCCCTGCAAAGGAGCGCAGCCCATCGCCAGCAACGGATCAAAGCTGGTCAGAGAATGACTTTGACGAAATGAGAGAAGAAGGCTTCAGTCCATCAAACTTCTCAGAGCTAAAGGAGGAATTACGTACCCAGTGCAAAGAAACTAAAAATCTTGAAAAAAGAGTGGAAGAATTGACAGCTAGAGTAATTAATGCAGAGAAGGTCATAAACGAAATGACAGAGATGAAAACCATGACACGAGAAATACGTGACAAATGCACAAGCTTCAGTAACCGACTCGATCAACTGGAAGAAAGAGTATCAGCGATTGAGGATCAAATGAATGAAATGAAGCGAGAAGAGAAACCAAAAGAAAAAAGAAGAAAAAGAAATGAACAAAGCCTGCAAGAAGTATGGGATTATGTAAAAAGACCAAATCTACGTCTGATTGGGGTGCCTGAAAGTGAGGGGGAAAATGGAACCAAGTTGGAAAACACTCTTCAGGATATCATCTAGGAGAACTTCCCTAACCTAGTAGGGCAGGCCAACATTTAAATTCAGGAAATACAGAGAACACCACAAAGATACTCCTCCAGAAGAGCAACTCCAAGACACATAATTGCCAGATTCACCAAAGTTGAAATGAAGGAAAAAATCTTAAGGGCAGCCAGAGAGAAAGGTCGGGTTACCCACAAAGGGAAGCCCATCAGACTAACAGCAGATCTCTCGGCAGAAACTCTACAAGCCAGAAGAGAGTGGGGGCCAATATTCAACATTCTTAAAGAAAAGAATTTCCAACCCAGAATTTCATATCCAGCCAAACTAAGTTTCATAAGTGAAGAAGAAATAAAACCCTTTACAGATAAGCAAATGCTTAGAGATTTTGTCACCACCAGGCCTGCCTTACAAGAGACCCTGAAGGAAGCCCTAAACATGGAAAGGAACAACCAGTACCAGCCATTGCAAAAACATGCCAAAATGTAAAGACCATCGAGGCTAGGAAGAAACTGCATCAACTAACTAGCAAAATAACTAGTTAATATCTTAATGGCTGGATCAAGGTCACACATAACAATATTAACCTTAAATGTAAATGGACTAAATGCTCCAATTAAAAGACACAGACTGGCAAACTGGATAAAGAGTCAAGACCCATCAGTCTGCTGTATTCAGGAGACCCATCTCACATGCAGAGACATACATAGGCTCAAAATAAAGGGATGGAGGAAGATCTACCAAGCAAATGGAGAACAAAAAAAAGCAGGGGTTGCAATCCTAGTCTCTGATAAAATAGACTTTAAACCATCAAAGATCAAAAGAGACAAAGAAGGCCATTACATAATGGTAAAGGGATCAATTCAACAGGAAGAGCTAACTATCCTAAATATATATGCACCCAATATGGGAGCACCCAGATTCATAAAGCAAGTCCTTAGAGACTTAAAAGAGACTTAGACTCCCATACAATAATAATGGGAGACTTCAACACTCCACTGTCAACATTAGACAGATCAACGAGACAGAAAGTTAACAAGGATATCCAGGAATTGAACTCATCTCTGCACCAAGCGGACCTAATAGACATCTATAGAACTCTCCACCCCAAATCAACAGAATATACATTCTTCTCAGCACCACATCGCACTTATGCCAAAATTGACCACATAATTGGAAGTAAAGCACTCCTCAGCAAATGTAAAAGAACAGAAATTATAATAAACTGTCTCTCAGACCACAGTGCAATCAAACTAGAACTCAGGACTAAGAAACCCAATCAAAACTGCTCAACTACATGGAAACTGAACAACCTGCTCCTGAATGACTACTGGGTACATAACGAAATGAAGGCAGAAATAAAGATGTTCTTTGAAACCAATGAGAACAAAGACACAACATACCAGAATCTCTGGGACACATTTAAAGCAGTGTGTAGAGGGAAATTATAGCACTAAATGCCCACAAGAGAAAGCAGGAAAGATCTAAAATTGACACTCTAGCATCACAATTAAAAGAACTAGAGAGGCAAGAGCAAACACATTCAAAAGCTAGCAGAAGGCAAGAAATAACTAAGATCAGAGCAGAACTGAAGGAGATAGAGACACAAAAAACCCTCCAAAAAATCAATGAATCCAGGAGTTGGTTTTTTGAAAAGATCAACAAAATTGACAGACCGCTAGCAAGACTAATAAAGAAGAAAAGAGAGAGGAATAAAATAGACGCAATAAAAAATGATAAAGGGGATATCACCACCGACCCCACAGAAATACAAACTACCATCAGAGAATACTATAAACACCTCTACGCAAATCAACTAGAAAATGTAGAAGAAATGGATAATTTCCTGGACACTTACACTCTCCCAAGACTAAACCAGGAAGAAGTTTAATCCCTGAATAGACCCATAGCAGGCTCTGAAATTGAGGCAATAATTAATAGACTACCAACCAAAAAAGTCCAGGACCAGATGGATTCACAGCTGAAATCTACCAGAGGTACAAGGAGGAGCTGGTACCATTCCTTCTGAAACTATTCCAATCAATAGAAAAAGAGGGAATCCTCCCTAACTCATTTTATGAGGCCAACATCATCCTGATACCAAAGCCTGGCAGAGACACAACAAAAAAAGAAAATTTTAGACCAATACCCCTGAAGAACATCGATGCAAAAATCCTCAATAAAATACTGGCAAACCAGATTCAGCAGCACATCAAAAAGCTTATCCACCATGATCAAGTGGGCTTCATCCCTGGGATGCAAGGCTGGTTCAACATTCGCAAATCAATAAACGTAATCCAGCGTATAAACAGAACCAAAGACAAGAACCACATGATTATCTCAATAGATGCCTAAAAGACTTTTGACAAAATTCAACAGCCCTTCATGCTAAAAACACTCAATAAATTCGGTATTGAGGGAACGTACCTTAAAATAATAAGAGCTCTTTATGACAAACCCACAGCTAATATCATACTGAATGGGCAAAAACTGGAAAAATTCCCTTTGAAAACTGGCACAAGACAGGGATGCCCTCTCTCACCACTCCTATTCAACATAGTGTTGGAAGTTCTGGCTAGGGCAATCAGGCAAGAGAAAGAAATCAAGGGTATCCAGTTAGGAAAAGAAGAAGTCAAATTGTCCCTGTTTGCAGATGACATGATTGTATATTTAGAAAACCCCATCATCTCAGCCCAAAATCTCCTTAAGCTGATAAACAACTTCAGCAAAGTCTCCGGATACAAAATTAATGTGCAAAAATCACAAGCATTCCTATACAACAGTAACAGACAAACAGAGAGCCAAATCAGGAATGAACTTCCATTCACAATTGCTTCAAAGAGAATAAAATACCTAGGAATCCAACTTACAAGGGATGTCAAGGACCTCTTCAAGGAGAACAACAAACCACTGCTCAGTGAAATAAAAGAGGACACAAACAAATGGAAGAACATACCATGCTCATGGATAGGAAGAATCAATATCGTGAAAATGGCCATACTGCCCAAGGTTATTTATAGATTCAATGCCATCCCCATCAAGCTACCAATGAGTTTCTTCACAGAATTGGAAAAAACTGCTTTAAAGTTCATATGGAACCAAAAAAGAGCCCTCATTGCCAAGACAATCCTAAGTCAAAAGGACAAAGCTGGAGGTGTTACGCGACCTGACTTCAAACTACTACTACAAGGCTACAGTAACCAAAACAGCATGGTACTGATACCAAAACAGAGATATAGACCAATGGAACAGAACAGAGTCCTCAGAAATAATACCACACATCTACAGCCATCTGATCTTTGACAAACCTGAGAGAAACAAGAAATGGGGAAAGGATTCCCTATTTAATAAATGGTGCTGGGAAAATTGGCTAGCCATAAGTAGAAACTGAAACTGGATCCTTTCCTTACTCCTTATACGAAGATTAATTCAAGATGGATTAGAGACTTAAATGTTAGACCTAATACCATAAAAACCCTAGAAGAAAACCTAGGTAGTACCATTCAGGACATAGGCATGGGCAAGGACTTCATGTCTAAAACACCAAAAGCAATGGCAGCAAAAGCCAAAATTGACAAATGGGATCTAATTAAACTAAAGAGCTTCTGCACAGCAAAAGAAACTACCATCAGAGTGAACAGGCAACCTACAGAACGGGAGAAAATTTTTGCAGTCTACTCATCTGACAAAGGGCTAATATCCAGAATCTACAAAGAACTCAAACAAATATACAAGAAAAAAACAAACAACCCCATCAAAAAGTGGACAAATGATATGAACAGACATTTCTCAAAAGAAGACATTCTTACAGCCAACAGACACATGAAAAAATGCTCATCATCACTGGCCATCAGAGAAATGCAAATCAAAACCACAATGAGATACCATCTCACACCAGTTAGAATGGCAATCATTAAAAAATCAGGAAACAACAGGTGCTGGAGAGGATGTGGAGAAATAGGAACACTTTTACACTGTTGGTGGGATTGTAAACTAGTTCAACCATTATGGAAAACAGTATGGCAATTCCTCAAGGATCTAGAACTAGATGTACCATATGACCCATCCATCCCACTACTGGATATATACCCAAAGGATTATAAATCATGCTGCTATAAAGACACATGCACACGTATGTTTATTGCGGCACTATTCACAATAGCAAAGACTTGGAATCAACCCAAATGTCCATCAGTGACAGACTGGATTAAGAAAATGTGGCACATATACACCATGGAATACTATGCAGCCATAAAAAAGGATGAGTTTGCGTCCTTTGTAGGGACATGGATGCAGCTGGAAACCATCATTCTGAGCAAACTATCACAAGAACAGAAAACCAAACACCGCATGTTCTCACTCATAGGTGGGAACGGAACAATGAGATCATTTGGACTCGGGAAGGGGAACATCACACACCGGGGCCTATCATGGGGAGGGGGGAGGGGGGAGGAGGGAGGGATTGCATTGGGAGTTATACCTGATATAAATGATGAATTGATGGGTCCTGATGAGTTGATGGGTGCAGCACACCAACATGGCACAAGTATACATATGTAACAAACCTGCACGTTATGCACAGGTACCCTAGAACTTAAAGTATAATAAAAAAAAACAAAAACAAAAACAAAAACAAAACAAATTTTCAAGCCAGACACACCATTAATTCAAAGCCAAAACCAACAAAGTCATCCAAGATTAGCCATTTGTATCACAAAACTGAAAATGCCTCTCAATTCTGTAGATAGAGTATGGATGTTCATTATTGAGTTTATGGATTACTATGGTTAATTTAAAACAATAGGAACCATCTTTGTGGAGATTTGCACTAAAGCTAAATTAAACATTGAGGAGCAAGCAAGTTTAATGTACACATAAACAAATATGCTTATTATAATTTATATTTGGGTGAGTTGATACTGATTGCTTCATTTTTTTCAATGTTTGGATACCAACTGCCTCCATTTTTTCACTTCCACTTTACATAAAAACTTTAAATCAGCCCTTCAGTGAGATTAGTCTATTGAAAATCTTCTGAGAAATCTGATGATTTTCTAATTCCCAGTACCAATAATTTTTTTAATATATTTAAATCAAAGTTTAATATACATGTAGAAGAAAATGCACAAATTGTAACTGCACAGCTCAATGTATTCTCTTTCTTAAAGGCAACCACTATCTTAACTTAATGGTTTAGTTTTGCCTAATTTTTTAGCATCCTATAAATATAGTCACATAGCACCTGTGTGTGTGTGTTGGCTTTTCCTCCACCCAATATTTTTGAAATTCTTCTATGTTGTTAGGTGTAGCTATTTGTTTTAGTTTTTGTAGAGTATTCCACTATAGAACATATCATAATTTATCTCTTTTACTGCTGATGGATATTTGCATTTATAGCTAGGTTTGGGCTATTATGAATAATGCTTCTATGAACACTTTTGTGCACATATTTCTATTAAATTGTATATTCACAAGTGGATTGTTTTGTCATAGGATGAATATTCTTGACTTTTGTAGATAATGCCAAGAAGTTTCTCCAAATGGTGGTAACGATTTATGCTTCCATCAGTGTTGTATTCTAGTGATCAAGTTCTTCAAATATAGTGTTTCAAGTTTTTAATTTTAGCTATTTAAATAGGCGATTACCGATATTTCATCTTTATTTGCATTTCCTTGATTACTAATGAAATTCACTACTTTTCACAAAGCTGATGTTTATTTGGATTTTCTATTTTGTGCGGTGCTTGTTCAAGGCTTTTACTCATTATTTTAAAAACAGATTATTTTTTTCTTATTAATTTGTTGATAGTATATGTAAAATATCTCCTCCCAGTCTGTGGCTGTTTTGTGTGTGTGTGTGTGTGCGTGTGTGTGTGTGTTTTTAACTGTCTTAACTGTATCATATGATGAACGTAAGTTTTAGATTTTAAAAAAGTCAAACTCATCAGTTTTTTTTTTATTGTTAGTACTTTTTCTGTGTCCTGTTGCAGAAATTCATTTCTCATCCTGAAGGCATGAGACTATTTCTTTTATTGTCTTCTAGATGTTTATTAATTTTCCTTTTATAAATCACATTTGGACATTGTGAGAGTTAGAGAAAAAGCCAAACAAGGCTTGTAGGAGCATTAACCCATTTAAGTTCCATATGAAGTCAAAGACTCAAACAGTTTTTACTTTAACCAAAAATTACAACATATCTTCCAAGATTCAGGAAAAATAAAGTAGAAATAGCATTTTTAGAAACAACAGGAGGTAGAGTTCTGCCTGTCATCAGTGTGCTTTGTGACTTTCCACTTACTCGGATTGCAGAACTCCTGAGTGTGCTCAAGAGTGAATTGCTTTGGAATGGGAGGAATGCAAGCCCAGCTTCCCTGAAGACCACCACTGGGAAGCAGCAGATTTCACACAGGGGAAAGCCTTTGAAATTCTCGCAGGAAAGACAGTATATCTCAGTTAAGAGATATATGTTTGGAGAAAATCATAGTCCTTGTTTTTTCCCATGCAGATGGATTTTTATCTGATTTCTGATGTGTTTGTCACCAAACAGAAAATAAAACAAGAGTCACTTAACTAGAAGACGAAAGTTTCAAAGGAAATAAGCTTCACAATTACTCAAGATGGAATCGATTCTATGATATTTTTCCTACAAACTTTTATTTTACATTTCCTGATTAGCAATACTTTCATGAAAAGTTAACAAATGAAATGAAAGTATATTGTATTAGTCCGTTTTCACACTGCTGATAAAGATATACCTGAAACTCGGCAATTTACAAAAGAAAGAGGTTTAATTGCACTCATAGTTCCACATGGCTGGTGAGGCCTCACAATCATGGTGGAAGGCAAGGAGGAACAAGTCACATCTTACGTGGATGGCAGCAGGCGAAAAGGGCTTGTGCAGGGAAATTCCCATTTTTAAAACCATCAGATCTTGTGAGACTCCTTCACTATGAAGAGACCAGCACAGGAAAGACCCACTCCCATGATTTAGTCATCTCCCACTGGGTCCCTCCCACAACACATGGGAATTATGGGAGCTACAAGATGAAATTTGGGTGGGTACCCAGAGCCAAACCATATCATATGCGTAGATGTGAAGATAAATATTCTGGTTCCACTTACCCTTGTAAATTAGTTTTCAAAGTAGTTCTGATACTTTTAAAGAAATTAATGATAATTAGAGTAGTCAGGATTTCCTGAACTGAGTCTTGAATGGGTTCACTTTTTGTCATTTGAAAGGACTTGAGTAAAGAAATCACAGAAATGTGAATGACATTGATTGGTCTAGGTTCTTTTTGGGTGAAAGATGGTAGAAAAGTTTTCAAATTTACATAAGGCCTGATTTGGAATGTGTTGAAAACTAGGCAGAGAGGTTTGGGTTTGATGCATCAGAAAACATTGAAAACTTTTGGATAAATTTAAGAGTGCTGAAAAGCAATGTTTAAGACAGGTGGCTGGGTGCGGTGGCCCGCACCTGTAATCCCAGCACTTTGGGAGGCCAAGGTGGACGGATCACCTGAGGTCCGGAGCTCGAGACCAGCCTGACCAACATGGCGAAACCCCATCTCTACTAAAAATACAAAATTAGCTGGGCATGGTGGTGCTTGCCTGTAATCCCAGCTACTTGGGAGGCTGAGGCAGGAGAATCACTTGAACCTGGGAGGCAGAGGTTGCAGTGAGCCGAGATCGTGCTGTTGCACTCTAGCCTGGGTGACAAGAGTGAGACTGTCTCAAAAAAAAGAAAAGGAAAGAAAAGAAAGGCTAATTGTGCAGTGATAAACAGAAGGAAATGAAATGGCAAGATCCTGTGATAACAGGCCAGCTGAGGAGGCTTACAAGGAGAAGATGTGGTCAAATGGAGTAGAGAGCACATTTCCAATCAGAAAAGCCTGGTAGTACTGCTACCTTTATTACCTAGCCTCTCTGAGCCTACTTCTTGTATAAATCAGGAATCTTTTGATGGCAAGTAATTGAATTCCAACTCAATCTAGATTTAACAAAAGAAGAAATTTCTTGCATAATTACTGGACTGGCCTCACAAAGCTGAACAACCAAGCTTTGGGAAAACATGAACCCAGACAGCTGGGGGAACTCAAGAAATTGAACTAGAGATTTGAAACCTGCCAGAATTATCTCTTCTTCTCTAAGGAAGTTGGGGAAAGTTTCACAGTGGGGTAAGGGATGTGACTATTCATAACTTTGTGCTTACGTCTTCTTCATTGCCAAAGAGAAAAGGGCTCTTTCCACAATTGAAGTCTTTAAGTTTTTTTTTTTAATTTAATTTTAATTTTTTGAGATGGAGTCTCGCTCTGTTGTCAGGCTGGAGTGCAGTGGTACAATCTTGGCTCACTGCAACATCTGACTCCCTGGTTCAAGTGATTCTCCTGCCTCAGCTTCCCGAGTAGCTGGGATTACAGGCACATGCCACCATGCCCGGCTAATTTCTGTATTTTTAGTAGAGATGGGGGTTTCACCATGTTGGCCAGGATGGTCTTGAACTCCTGATCTCATGATCCACCCGCCTTGGCCTACCAAAGTGCTGAGATTACAGGCATGAGCCACTGCACCCAACTGAAGTCCTTAAGTTTTGAGAAAAGACTAACTTACAACCTTAGGCAAGTTTCTTGAATCTCTGTGCCTCTGTCTCCTCTTCTGATAAATGGGAAAAACAATAGGACTTACATCATAGGGTTGTTGTAAGGAGTAAATGACTTAAAATATTTAAAGTGTTTGGAATAGTTGCCAGCACAAAGCTGTTGTTATTGTGTGATTGATTGTTGTTGCTGTCTCACCCCGGGACATCTCAGTGGCCAGAGGGTGATCTAAATATGTCTGGGAGCAGGAATGAGAGCATTGTCATTGGCATCACAGGAATGGGGCAGAGCAGAAGCCCCAAAAGAAGATGTGGGAAAGGAAGGTGTGTCAGCCTAACAAAAACAGCTTTCCACTGTATTCCTCATCCATAAAGTAGCTTTATTATTAAGTTCAATGTGACTGTGAGAATAATGATGTATGTGAAGTACCTGTCATGTGGCAGGCCTTCAAGATATGATAGTTACTTAATCTACACATGACAAAACCATAGCCTGGGCTGGTTACAGTAATGGGCATTAATGAAATTATTATTTTGAAGGAAAATCAGAAGGATCTAGATTGGCTTGTGGATTGTATTGATGGTGGCCAGGGGCTGTGACTTTGGATGTTTTCCTGTTAGGCTGTGCCTTATAACAGAGCAGTCATACTATATATGTTCACATTAAAAGCATGTCTTGTTATTTCCTCCTATGGCCCTGGGAGGAAGTGGGAGTGTTCCTCAGGAAGAGGTGCATCCTGCAGTCTCTCTAGCTGGGTGGTATTTGGTCCATGCTACAGTCTAAACAGCCTGAAGGGTGCCAGGATCCTGGGTTATACTTCTTTCAGTCAGAGGCTGTGGCCTCTTTAGTCACTATCTCAGCAGACAGATAAGTGTCCACAGCTGGCCAAAGAGAATACTGCTATCCCAAACCCATAATGGGAGAGGGTGTCCTTTTTTTGTGAGGCTAACAGGAGTATTGTGGTTCTTACTAGTTGCTACCAGATGACTCAGTTATTCTACTCTTTGCCTCATCTCAATATCCATGTTATTCAAAATCCAAACCAACACTTACGTCATCATATTACATTGTGATAGTTAATTCTACATGTCAACTTGATTGGGTCATGAGTGTCATGGGCTGCTGGCTGACCATTATTTCTCATCCTCTTGTGCCTCTGAGGATGTTTCTTGAAAACATTAGCATTTGAATGGGCAGATTGAGTAAAGCACATGACCCTCCCCAGTATGAGTGGGCATCATCCAGTCCATTGAGGGCCTGAATAGAACAAAAAGGCTGAGAAAAGCTTAATTGACTCTGCTGAACTGCTTGATCTGGGACATCAGTCTTCCTCTGTTGGTGCTCCTGACTCTCAAGTCTTTAGACCCAGACTGGAATCTATACTGTTGGCTCTCAGGCTCTCAGACCTTGGAACTACATCACCAGTTTTCCTGGGTCTCTAGCTTATAGATTGCAGACTGTGAACCTTCTCAGACTCCATAATGCCTGAACAACAACTTAATAAATTCCATCCTATATATATGCACTATCTCCCATTGGTTCAGTTTTTCTGGAGGACCCTGACCAATACATACAGTTCATAAATTTTGGTGTCTAGTCTTCTACTAATTAAATTAGTAATCTAATGATCATCTTTTAAAAAATCCATTATATGATACTTTGAGAATGGAAATCCAGGCCCAAGAGAGATAATCCCAGACCTTCTTCAGCATCAGAAATAAAACATAGGCTTTTAAGGCCTCAGCTGAGAGACATGAAAATATTTTTTCATTTTAAATCATTTAGAATGTGTAAGGGAGAATACACAAACACTCAATGATCCTTGTGTCTGTCATGTGCTCGGGATGAGCAAGAAAAACTCTATTGCAAATCCTAGCAAGCTTTTAAGTGTGGCATTGCTCTGAAAACAAACTATGTGAAAGGAGTTTTATAAGCATTTGATTGACATCAATTCTCACAGGAAAGAAAAAGCCTGGGAAGAGAATGAGGAAGAAAAAATTGAACTTTTGATTTGTAGTTCACGAGCACAGCAGACTAAAGAGAATTAAATAAAGGAGGTTAGGGAACAAAACAGAAAAGAAGGTAGAATATAAGTGGTAAAAAGGAAGCCACAGAGGATTCCATAGAACAGAAGATTATGGGGTATCTTTGCTTCAAGATAGTACTCTCTAATGTGTGGGAAATTGGGAGAGGGTTTATTATTTCTGAGGGTTATTTGATTTCATGTTAAGTGTTGATGACACTCATTGACTAGAGTTTTATTTGACACACAAAATCCCTAGTTTGCACCTAAAATTTTATTATTTCTTTATAATCTTAATAATCCTGAGGTTGCCAAATGTGTATGTACATATACCTGTTTGTGTGTGTGTGTGTGTATATGTGTGTTCTTTGTAGGAGCACATCCAAGATGGGTGCAACCAGCACTACTATTTCCTTCTCTAACAGAATTGTAATACAATATATATTATATTACAATTATGTGATTGTATTATAATTATTATGTATTATTACAATTATTATAATATAATAATATTACAATCCTGTTACAGAAGAAAAAAGTAAAAAAGAAGATATTCATACAGCCAACAGACACATGAAAAAATGCTCATCATCACTGGCCATCAGAGAAATGCAAATCAAAACCACAATGAGATACCATCTCACACCAGTTAGAATGGCAATCATTAAGAAGTCAGGAAACAACAGGTGTTGGAGAGGATGTGGAGAAATAGGAACACTTTTACACTGTTGGTGGGATTGTAAACTAGTTCAACCATTATGGAAAACAGTATGGCAATTCCTCAAGGATCTAGAACTAGATGTACCATATGACCCAGCCATCCCACTACTGGGTATATACCCAAAGGATTATAAATTAGTCTACTACAAAGACACATGTACACGTATGTTTATTGCGGCACTATTCACAATAGCAAAGACTTGGAATCAACCCAAATGTCCATCTGTGACAGACTGGATTAAGAAAATGTGGCACATATACACCATGGAATACTATGCAGCCATAAAAAAGGATGAGTTTGCGTCCTTTGTAGGGACATGGATGCAGCTGGAAACCATCATTCTTAGCAAACTATCACAAGAAGAGAAAACCAAACACCGCATGTTCTCACTCATAGGTGGGAACTGAACAATGAGATCACTTGGACTCGGGAAGGGGAACATCACACACTGGGGTCTATCATGGGGAGGGGGGAGGGGGGAGGAGGGAGGGATTGCATTGGGGAGTTATACATGATATAAATGATGAATTGATGGGTGCTGACGAGTTGATGGGTGCAGCACACCAACATGGCATAAGTATACATATGTAACAAACCTGCACGTTATGCACATGTACCCTAGAACTTAAAGTATAATAAAAAAAAAAAAAAAAAAAAAAAGAAAAGATTCACAGAAAGTAGAAAAGTGCAGCTCAATTTTGCTTTAAAAACATTAAATATATTTAGCACATATATTTCTTTTTGTAATTAATTTATGGCTGATTATCATTTAAAACAGTTTGATTTAATGTTTTTCTTACAGCTGTATTGAGGGTTAATTGATATATAATAAATGGCATATATTTACAGTGTACAATTTGATGAGCTTTGGCATACATGTACACTCATGAAACCATTACCATAATCAAGATGATAACATACCCATTACTTCCTGATATGGTTAGGCTTTGTGTCCCCACCCAAATCTCATCTTGAGTTGTAATCTCCATAATTCCCATAATCCCCATGTGTCAAGGGAGAGACCAGGTGGAGGTAATTGAATCACAGGGACAGTTTCCCCGATTCTGTCCCTGCGATAGTGAGTGAGTTCTCATGACATCTGATGGTTTTATAAGAGCTCTTGCCCCTTCATTCGGCATTACTCCTTCCTGCCGCCTTGTGAAGAAGGTGCCTTGCTTCCCCTTTGCCTTCTGCCATGATTGTTAAGTTTCCTGAGGTCTTCCTAGCCATGGTGAACTGTGAGTCAATTAAAACTCTTTCCTTTATAAATTACCCAATAAACTGTGTATTTGTATCCAACTCTCAGTAAACTGGATAATTTATAAAGGAAAGAGATTTAATTGACTCACAGTTCACCATGGCTGGAGAGAAAAAGTGGAAGAGCCCCTTATAAAACCATCAGATCTCATGAGAACTCTCAGGCACTTCTTGATATCAGTTGAAAATGGACTAATACACCCCTAAAATATTTCTAAGGCTCCTCTGTAATTCTCTTCCTACTCCTCTATTCTCCAGGTAACTACTCATCTGCTTTCTATAACTTAGTTCACATTTTTTAGAATTTTATATAAATAGACTAATACAGTGTGTGCTCTTTTTTTTGGTCTGAATTCTTTCAGCACAATTAATTTGAGATTCATCTATGTTCTTAATATGTGTAATAGTTCTCTCCTTTTTTATTGTGAGTGGTATTCCATTGGATGAATAGTCTACAATTTGTTTATCTATTAACCTATGGATGGAAATGTGCTTTTTCTTTCGTTTTGGGCTTGTTACAAATGCTGGGAATATTTATGTACAAGTCTTTATATGGACATATGTTTTCATTTATCTTGGGTAAATACTTAGGAGTGGGATGGCTGGATCATATCGTAAGTATATGTTTAACTTTTAAAGAAACTGTCAAACTGTTTTCAAAAATAGGAGTAAAGGAAATTGTTTATAAAACAAACATTTCTTCAACATGAAATTTGACTTACATTGTTTAAAACAGTTGATTCCTGGGGCAGAGTGAGAGGAAGCAGGGAGATTGTTCACAATAATTAATGAATATTTTAGTACTTTTGATTGACATGCTAAAGTTTGCACCAATAGATTTTTTTCAAACCATTTCATGCTATTATTCCAAATATCATCTCATTATTCATCCAAGGCATCCATTTCATTGAAAGGCCATGGCACAAATACGTCAGTCATTTGTTCTGCATCTTCCCTTGTTTATATTGAGGTTAATGGAAAGATCATTACTAAAATATCCATGTTTGGAATTGCATTATATGGAGAATTTAGTTATGTATACAGATTACTTAGTTACAAATACAGATTAATTGAAAACAGGGGCCTAAGAAGATTTATTTCTGGAAGTACATACACCTTTCCTTAGAATCAGTAAGTAACCAAGTTTGATAACCCAGCTGTGGGACATAGAGAGTTCGATACAAACTTACAGATACTGGTACCAAGCTCCCCTTTCTGTATGGGGTTTTCTACCTTTAACAAGAAAGGAGAGGGCAAGTCATTCTTCCTTTAACATGAAAATAGCTGTAGCTCCCATTCCACATAGAGAGCCAGCATCTCCCATTCTCCAGCCTCCTCCCTGCCCCTTCCCATATCATTAGAGATTTTGGAGCCCTTGTTTCTCCTAGTCATCTCTTGCTTTAAATTCCTGCTTCCACTGTACTCCTGATCTCCTTTGTGTCTTGCCTCCTGTAGCTGATCTCCTGTGTGTGCCTCCCACATCAACATAAACATGGAATAGCCCATTTATCTTTAATCCCACAAAGTCGTATAAATATAGGCTCTTGTATGCAGCAGAGTAGTAATCTAGGTTTGCAGAAATGGAAAGTGCAGTAGGGATTGCATCACAGCACAGTACACAATTTAATTGAACATTAAGCGTTATTTTTCCAGAGGTCTTCACCTGCCTTAGAAAATTTCTGCCTACTGGTGAAACCCCGTTTCTACCAAAAAGTATAAAACATTAGCCAAGTGTGGAGCATGTACCTGTAATCCCAGCTACTCGGGAGACTGAGGCAGGAGAATCGCTTGAACCTGGGAAGCGGAGGTTGCAGTGAGCTGAGATTGTGCCACTCCACTCCAGCCTGGGCGACACAGTGAGACTCTATCTCAAAAAAAAAAAAAAAAAAAAAAAGAGAGAGAAAAAGAAAATGTCTGCCCACTACTATATTCTTCCTCCCTTCACTCTTTCTCCAGTCCTTTGTCATTCTCCACTTCTTTGAGCTTCCTGAAATCCTGCTAACTCTTTCTCTCTATACATACAGGGTTTCAGAAATGACTGTGTTTTAATACAGATAGAGCAGTACTTCTCAAACTTAATATGCATATGGATCACCTGGAGATTATATCATAATATAGATTCTGATTCAGTGGGTCTTAGTCTGTTTTCTGTTGCTCTAACTGAAGAGTTGAGATGGATGATTTATGAAGAAAAAGAATTTATTTCTTACAGTTCCGAGGGCTAGGAAATCCAAGGTTGTGGTAACACATCTGGTGAGGGCTGTCTAGCTGCTGGGGACTCTCTGCAGACTCCAAGGTGGCTCAGGGCATCACATGGTAAGGGGGCTGAGTTGCTAGCTCAGGATTCGCTCTCTTTTATAAAACCCACTTATGCCCCACTCTTATGACCTTATCTAATCCTGATTACCTCCCAAATGTTCTGCTTCTTAAATACCATGGTTGCATTTCTCATCCTCTTAATACTATTACAATGGGGATTCGTTTCAACATGACTTTTGGGGGCGGGGACAAACATTCAAACTTGTAGCAGTGGGTGTGGTGTGGGGCCTGAGATTCTGCTTTTCCAACAGCCCCCAGGTACTGGCAATCCTGCTGGTCCAAGGACTAGACTTTTGGAAACACCAGATGGGGCCAATCCAACTCTGATCCTGATCTATTTCTGAATTACCTTTGTCCATCCCAGGCATCCTCAACTGGCATCATTTTTGCCCCCCAAGGCACATTTGATAGTGTCTGGAGATATTTTTGACTGTCACATTGGGGAGAGGCCAGGGATATTCCTGAACACCCTACAATGCACAAGTCAGTCCCCCACCCCAAAAAAGGAATTATCCAGCCCAGAATGTCAATAATGCTGTGGTTGACAAACTCCATTTATTGCAATACTCTAAACTGTTTTTCTGAACAAAAGACCATCTACCTGGTGTCTCCACCCTAAAAGAATACTTGTGTGGATATTTTGAATGTTAACACTGCTGAGGCTTTGCTTCCTTAGCTCAGTTGCTGATTTCTATTTAAAGAGTGCATCTTTCTCTTCTAGAAATTAAAACTCCCTATTCTTCTGCTTGTATTTGAAGGCAGAAGCAGCTGAAGTCAGTCGTATTGTTTTTGTTTGTTCACTTTAAGTATCAATAAAAATATTTTCGGCCAAGAACAAGTGCAGTATAATGTATATTTATTGTTATGAGTACATGTTATTAATAAGCCTCTTCTTTATCTTCTCCTACAGTTTTATTCTGTGCTATCTTGGCACTAAGAGATAAAAAGAGATCTCAAACATCCTCCTAGCATAAAAAAATCATTTTATAAATATACAAGGAAAGCAACTGCTTTACTTGATGGAGTTCTGCTTTAGCTTAAAGAATGCCCTCTCCTGTTCTCAACGTCTACCAGTGATGTGCTGGTCACAGTCCTAGTTATTTGAATGTTGTTTTTAAATGAAGTATAAGACCGATGATGAGTGGTCCCCAAATAATACTAAAATACCTTGCCAGAATTGAGAACTTACCAATGGTGAACTTCGAGGGACTGGTATTCCTAACATTCCTAACGAGGAATGGAGGGGTTACTATTATTGTACTAATCCAAGACTATTCCTGCCATGGAGGTTTGAATTATGTGAAAGGGGATAGTCAAGGATTAGTATGATAATACTAATTAGTACCCGATGGAGGGCATTGTCTTGGATTAGGTATGATAAGACTTATTCGTACCCAATGGAGGGAATACTCTTAGATCAGTATAATTAAAAGTAAGGGCCAGGTATGATGGCCCATGCCTGTAATTCCAAAAATTTGGAAGCTGAGGCAGGATGATTTCTTCAGGCAAGAAGTTTGAGATCAGCCTGAACAACATAGTGGGACCCTGTCTCTAAAAAAAAATTTAAAATTAGCCTAGTTTTAGCGAAGTAGTTCCTTCTACCAGAACTGGGTGTAGAGGTGTGTGCCTGTAGTCCGAGCTACTTGGGAAGCTTGAAGCAGGAGGCTTACTTGAGCCTAGGAGTTTGAGGCTACAATGAGCTATGATCCTATGATCCTGCTGTATCTGGAATTTGTGCGTTTTTGGTCTCACTGACTTCAAGTAAGAAGCCACAATACCCTCACAATGAGTGTCACAGTTCTTTAAAGATGGTGTGTCTGGAGTTTGTTCCTTCTGATGTTCGGACATGTTCGGAGTTCCTCTTTCTGGTGGGTTTGTGGTCTCGCTGGCTTCAAGAGTGAAGCTGCAGACCTCCACAGTGAGTGCTACAACTCATAAAGATAGTGCAGACCCAGAGTCAGCAGCAACAAGATTTATTGCAAGGAGCAAAAGAAAAAAGCTGCCACAATGTGTAATGGGACAGGAGTAGGTTGGCGCTGCTGTAGCCTCTTTTATTCCCTTATCTGGTCCCACCCACATCCTGCTGATTGGTCCATTTTACAGAGAGCTGATTGGTCCGTTTTACAGAGAGCTGATTGGTTCATTTTACAGAGAGCTGATTGGTCCATTTTGACAGGGTGCTGATTGGTGTGTTTCCAATCCCCGAGCTAGACACAGAGTGCTGATTGGTGCATTTACAGTCCTTTAGCTAGCCACAAAAGGTCTCCAAGTCCCCACTAGATTAGCTAGACACAGAGCACTGATTGGTGCATTTACAAACCTTGAGCTAGACACAGGGTGCTGATTGGTGCATTTACAATCCTCCAGCTAGACCTAAAAGTTCTCCAAGCCCCCATCAGATTAGCTAAATACAGAGTGCTGATTGGTGCATCCACAAACCTGGAGCTACACACAGAGTGCTGATTGGTATATATACAATCCTCCAGCTAGACATAAAAGTTCTCTAAGTCCCCACCAGACTCAGGAGCCCAGCTGGCTTTGCCTAGTGGATCCTGTTTCTCCGAGCTGGCGGAGCTGCTCTTCAGTCCTATGCTGCATGCCTGCACTCCTCAGCCCTTGGGTGGTTGATGGGATCTGGCTCCACAGAGCATGGATCGGTGCCTGTCAGGGAGGCTTGGGCTGTGCCGGAGCCCACTGTGGTGGGAGTCCTTGGGCATGGCGGGCTGCAGGTCCGGAGACCTGCTCTGCAGGGAAGTGACTGAGGCCCCGCGAGAATTTGAGCATGGTGCCCGCAGGCGTGCAGTGCTGGGGGACCTGGTACACCCCCCACAGCTGCTGGTTCGGGTACTAAGCCCCTCACTGCCCAGGGCCTGAGGCAGCGGCCAGCCGCTTTGAGCGCTGGGCCGCGGAGCCTGCGCCCACCTGGAACTCCCGCTGGCTGGCTCCCCGCTATGCTCAGCCCTGCTTCCCGCCCACACCTCTCCCTTCACACCTCTCCCTTCACACCTCCCTGCAAGTAGAGGGAGCCGGCTCCGGCCTCAGCCAGCCCAGAGAGGGGCTCCCACAGTGCAGCGGTGGGCTGAAGGGCTCCTCAAGCGCAGCCAGAGAGGACGCGAGGCTGAGGAGGTACCTAGAGCAAGCAAGGGCTGCTGGCACATTGTCACCTCTCACTGCCACTGCACTTGACTGGGTGATGGAACAAGACCTTGTCTCTAAAAAAAAAAAAAAAAAAAAAAGTTAAAAAGTAGGTCTGCAGCTAGAGTTCCTGGGTTAGAACCTTAGCTGTACCAATTGCTGTGTGACCTTGACAGTGCAAGGCAAGGCAAGCTCTGTAACCTTGGCAGGCAGCTGTAGGGTACATATAATGTAGGGTTTAGAATGGCACACCCTGGAGTTGTGCAGTGCACAATCTACACAGGCATACATGTAGCATTCATCCTTGGGCACTTTTAAAAATCATTCTTTGCCTCTTTTTCTTCTTTTGTAAATGAAGATAATAACTACATACCTGATAGGGTTGGTGAGATTTTTAAATGACATCATATTTATGAGGTATTTAGGGCAGAAGCTAGCACATGATAAGCATTCAATAAATGCCACATTGTCTTAATTTTCTTTATGATGTAGGACAGAGAGATAGTAGGGATTTCCATGAAATACAAGAATTTTCTGTTGCTTTGGGAAGAACTATAGAGTAGAGGAAGTAGAAGGAAATTGGATATTAACAATAATATCAAATATTCTCTATTGTTAATATAATAATGCAACTCTACTCAAAATTAATAGGACAAAATTTTAGACACTTAATTATGAATCCAAACACCAGTCTCAATTCTCACCCTCCCTAATCCATATCAGCCTCATTTATTTTAGAAAAGTGTTTACAAAACTGACTTAACACCCTTCTCCCAGGTTTTCTGAGGTGTTGATCAATGGATCAGACATATAAAGAGCATCTTCTACATCTTTACGCAACCCCTACTAAAACCATATCTATTACATTACCCAGCATAGTAAAGATTGTTGTCATTTGTTTCAGGACTTACAGTTAGGCAAGTAATAGTCTCTGGAGAAAACAGTATAGATAAGTTACACAGCTGTGAAGCTATCTGCGTCACCTGCAAGGAATGTCAGAGCTAAATTTAATACTTAGAGAATTACATCACCCTCAGTTTCCTTTTTCTGTATTAACTTAGATCTCTGTCTTAACTTTATTTCCCTGTGTATATGACTATGTGCCTTTTCTATAAGATCAAATTCTTTTATGGAAACAGGAAAGACATTACACATTTATTTAAAAGGTAGTAATATGTTTGATAACATCTCTACCATTTTTCAAGACATTCAGGCTTAAACCTGATAATCCTCTCTTTTTCCATCCCTTCATTCCTGAAAGCTATATCACATAGATTTTTTTCTCTAGAAAATTTGTATAGCCATTTTCCCCTTCATCCCTATTGTTCTCACTGTGTAGTCCATGATCTTACCATATTACATTTAGATTATTATGACATCCTCCCATCTGACTTCTTGGCCTTATGTGTGTCCCCTTGAATCCAGCCTCAATATTCATATTCAGTAAGTGCCACTTTCATCAGGACATTCCTGTGCTCAAAAATGTACTTTGGTTCTTGATTTTGTCTCTTAAGTTTTACCTTCATTGCCTGGCCCTTTGGCTGTATCGTACTTGCTTCTCTGACCTTTCTTTCTTTTAACTCTTTTAACCTCTAGTATTGAAACTCCACTCTTTTTTAGCTTGTTTCTTCACTGCCCCATGCCTCTGTCTCCAAACCTTTGCTTATGTTTCTCTCACCAAGGGTGCTTATCTTCTTCCTTCCCCTGCTCAGTTGAAATGCATTTTGTTGTTTTTTAAGCATTATCATAACAGGTGGCATAAAAGTTTCTCTTAGGGAAAGAATCATGTTTGTTTAGGGAACAAATCTTGATAAGGTGCGCTTGGAGTGAAAGGTGGAACCTTGAAGGCATGGGTTGCAGCATCCAAGGAAGAAAAATAGCCAAGTCCTCTGCATTAGAGATGGAGATGGAGAGAACTGGGAATGAGAGAGGAGAGGGGAGAAAGGGAAGGGTCAAGCAACAAGGTGGAATGGTTTAAGAACAGGGATTTTCAATCAAGGGTATCCAGTTAGGAAAAGAAGAAGTCAAATTGTCCCTGTTTGCAGATGACATGCAGATATACATGATTGTATATTTAGAAAACCCCATCATCTCAGCCCAAAATCTCCTTAAGCTGATAAGCAACTTCAGCAAAGTCTCAGGATACAAAATTAATGTGCAAAAATCACAAGCATTCTTATACACCAGTAACAGACAAACAGAGAGCCAAATCAGGAATGAACTTCCATTCACAATTGCTTCAAAGAGAATAAAATACCTAGGAATCCAACTTACAAGGGATGTCAAGGACCTCTTCAAGGAGAACTACAAACCACTGCTCAGTGAAATCAAAGAGGACACAAACAAATGGAAGAACATACCATGCTCATGGATAGGAAGAATCAATATCGTGAAAATGGCCATACTGCCCAAGGTTATTTATAGATTCAATGCCATCCCCATCAAGCTGCCAATGAGTTTCTTCACAGAATTGGAAAAACGGCTTTAAAGTTCATATGAAACCAAAAAAGAGCCCGCATTGCCAAGACAATCCTAAGTCAAAAGGACAAAGCTGGAGGCGTCACACTACCTGACCTCAAACTATACTACAAGGCTACAGTAACCAAAACAGCATGGTACTGGTACCAAAACAGAGCTATAGACCAATGGAACAGAACAGAGTCCTCATAAATAATACCACACATCTACAGCCATCTGATCTTTGACAAACCTGAGAGAAACAAGAAATGGGGAAAGGATTCCCTATTTAATAAATGGTGCTGGGAAAATTGGCTAGCCATAAGTAGAAAGCTGAAACTGGATCCTTTCCTTACTCCTTATACGAAAATTAATTCAAGATGGATTAGAGACTTAAATGTTAGACCTAATACCATAAAAACCCTAGAAGAAAACCTAGGTAGTACCATTCAGGACATAGGCATGGGCAAGGACTTCATGTCTAAAACACCAAAAGCAACGGCAGCAAAAACCAAAATTGACAAATGGGATCTAATTAAACTAAAGAGCTTCTGCACAGCAAAAGAAACTACCATCAGAGTGAACAGGCAACCTACAGAATGGGAGAAAATTTTTGCAGTCTACTCATCTGACAAAGGGCTAATATCCAGAATCTACAAAGAACTCAAACAAATTTACAAGAAAAAAACAAACAACCCCATCAAAAAGTGGGCAAAGTATATGAACAGACATTTCTCAAAAGAAGACATGCATACAGCCAACAGACACATGAAAAAATGCTCATCATCACTGGCCATCAGAGAGATGCAAATCAAAACCACAATGAGATACCATCTCACACCAGTTAGAATGGCAATCATTAAAAATCAGGAAACAACAGGTGCTGGAGAGGATGTGGAGAAATAGGAACACTTTTACACTGTTGGTGGGACTGTAAACTAGTTCAACCATTATGGAAAACAGTATGGCAATTCCTCAAGGATCTAGAACTAGATGTACCATATGACCCAGCCATCCCACTACTGGGTATATACCCAAAGGATTATAAATTATTCTACTACAAAGACACATGCACACGTATGTTTATTGCAGCACTATTCACAATAGCAAAGACTTGGAATCAACCCAAATGTCCATCTGTGACAGACTGGATTAAGAAAATGTGGCACATATACACCATGGAATACTATGCAGCCATAAAAAAGGATGAGTTTGCATCCTTTGTAGGGACATGGATGCAGCTGGAAACCATCATTCTGAGCAAACTATCACAAGAACAGAAAACCAAACACCGCATGTTCTCACTCATAGGTGGGAACTGAACAATGAGATCACTTGGACTCGGGAAGGGGAACATCACACACTGGGGCCTATCATGGGCGGGGGGAGGAGGGAGGGATTGCAGTGGGGAGTTATACATGATATAAATGATGAATTGATGGGTGCTGACGAGTTGATGGGTGCAGCACACCAACATGGCATAAGTATACATATGTAACAAACCTGCACGTTATGCACATGTACCCTAGAACCTAAAGTATAATAAAAAAAAAAAAAAAAAAAAAGAACAGGGATTTTCAGTACTCAAATTTGAAATTATTTTCTTTACTGGTCTCCATTGTCTCCAATTTTCACTTTGATTTGCTCTTGTTAGTTGAGTTTCACATTTGATTCAATGCAGAAAATCACGTTGTTTTCTCTTGAGCTAGATTTTAAGCTACTTGAGTATAGAGGTTACAACTTATATTCATTCAGAACTCACCACAGGGCCAAGCACAGAGCTGGGCAAGCGCATATGCAACTGACCATTGATGGAATCTACCTTTAAGTAGACATGATGACTAATACTCATGATATGTGCAGCTGGCAGAGTAATAGAATACCCAAAGGTTACAAGAAAGTAAATTGTTGTAAAATGTGTTTTTGGGAAGTGAGCTAAAATGTCCTAGTTTACAGCAGAAGTTGGCAGTTTTTTTCTGTAAAGGGACTGATAATAAATATTTTTGCTTTGTAAAGCATAACCTCTTTGTCACAACTATTCAAGTTTGACCTGTGGCCTATGCAAAATCAGCCATAGATAATAGGTAAACAGATGACTATAGCTATGTTTTGATAAAACTTTACATATAGACACTGAAATCTGAATTTTATATACCTTTCATGTGAAGAAGAAGTAGTCTTTTTCTAATAGTTTTCAACAAGTTGAAAACGTAACAGCCATTCTTAACTCATGGGCTGTCTAAAACCAGGTGGTGGGCCTGATTTGGCATTTTAGTCTCAATAGGTTACCTCTGATTTAGATAATCCATCTTACTTGCTTGTGTGTTTTATGAAATAAGCTCTTATTTTAAAAAATATACTTTCTATCCTGGGAATTCTGTATATGATTTTGTTTAAAATTAGGATTTCCGGCTTTTAAAAAAAGTTTGAGAACTCTTGATCATGATTTTAGACCATCATCAAATGGTTATTTTTCTCTTGAGTTACTGTTAGAGCTTTGAACTGTATAGCAGAGCTGTCAATCATAAATATCTTGAATACATGGGTTGAGAGAAAACATATATAGAACATGATTATTCAAGCACTTCCATATTAGATGGCCATATCTCAAAAACTGGGTTTTTTTCCTTAATCACTAGAACAGTTAGAGATTCTGTTTCAATTAACATCTTCCTTCTGTTTTTTTTTTTGATACGGAGTCTTGCACTGGGCTGGAGTGTAGTGGCACAATCTCGGCTCACTGCAACCTCTGCCTCCTGGGTTCAGTGATTTTCCTGCCTCAGCCTCCCAAGTAACTGGGATTCAGGCACCCGCCCCCATGCCCAGCTAATTTTTTGTATTTTTGGTAGAGATGGAGTTTCACTATGTTGGCCAGGCTGGTCTCAAACTCCTGACCTCGTGATCTACCTGCCTCGGCCTCCCAAAGTGCTGGGATTACAGACATGAGCCACTGCGCCTGGCCTTCAATTAACTTCTTAAACGTATGTCCATTTGTTTGCCTTTGCTTTGTTGATGTTAAAAAAAAGGAGGAAAAAAGGATATAAAGAAATGTATGTGCATTTGCATCTTCGCCAGTGTTGGAGGACTTAAAATATATCTACATTAAATGTGTACAACATCCCTAAGCTTGGTATCTGATGACTTTACAAATATTATATAAGCTTGAAAGCCAACATTCAGAAGAATATTTTGGCTTCAGACTGAAAATAATGCAAAGCTGCAGTTTTCTTGCAGAAATTCCTAAAGTTAGAGCTTTATTTGCCTAGGGAAGAAATTCGTAATTCAGTATTCCCTGTTAGTTTTTCTGAATCCCAAAAATGCTGGAGTCTAATTCATATGCCAACCCTCAAACTTTCGTTTTATGTTTCTTCCCACCAAGGGTCATTTAGCTTTAAAATTTTATTAACCATTTTCATAAAGATGTCACAATGTATTGAAGGGATTATCAAAAATATTTTTAAAAAATCATCCTGATAACTCATTTTATGTTGATTATATGCCTGACTCACCATGGTTACAACACATTCTAAATTTATCCAAAAAGCCTAGAGAAAGAAATAAGGAAAGATAGAAAAGGATGATGATGCCAGGAAAATAAAAATACACTTCAGTAAACCTCTGGAAAAGAGGCATAGGAATTTTCACTCAAATGAATGCAAATACATATGTCCCACAGTAGAATCAAATACGGCATGATTCATAACCCAATTGCCACCTAGTGTGATTTATCAATATAATTTGCTTTCTTGTTGCTATATTAAATTGTGCTTGGAGAAGGTGCTAATTTCTTCTAGTTTTAATACATTTTTCCTATTGTGATTGGTATTTAAGTTTGTATCTTAACCAAAAATAAAACAGTTGAAGAAAGGAAGAAAACAGTTACATTTGGTTTATTAAAAATGTCTTTCTTCTAGATTATTGTGGTCTCTGGATGTCCCTCACACAATCACAGTGGTAAAGCTAACAGAAAGGCATATTTCAGAATTATATCTTTCAATCTAGGCATGTATACTTAAAGTTGGGGATAGATGTTAATTAGAAAATCCATATTGGTTTTCAAACCATTAATACTTATGATGACTAAATAGAAACAGGGAATATATTTTTCCAACTAGAAGCAAAACCACTGGAAGTATAGGCAGACACACACACACACACACACACACACACACACACAAATTTGGGCCCCAACGGAGTATAAGAGCAATGCTGACTAGTTTTTGAAAATTCAGTAAAACTATTATGTAAATGTGGAAGATGATAATTTGGTAGGTTGACTTTTTCACTTTTCTTCAACTGGTTATTTTTGTGTTACTTAGCTACAACCTGTGTATTGGAAATTAACGCGGTGCTCAGAAGTATAAGGTTATGAATGACCAATCAGAGAGAGAGACAAAAGAGAAAAGAAGGAAGAAAGTTTTTATGTTGGTCCCTGGGAATGGCTGGATGATCTTTTTCCCCTAGCATCTATTTTTCAAGATTATAATGACTATAAAATTCACTCAGCTGAGGAGGATGAAAATCAATTTTTTAATTTACAGGCTTGCCAAGCAGATTACTAAGCAGCTTAGGGGGTTGTTTGTATTTATGTTCTCAGTCAATGACAGAATTAACTTTAATTGTATATAATGAGATTTGAGAGATTTTAAGTGTAAAAGCCACAAATGCAAAGCTTTTGGTGATTTTCTGAGCTTTTACCACCTCACCAATCCCACTGGGAGCCCTATATTCAAGAAAATGAGATAAAGTTTTCATCTTTTTTTTTTTTTTTAGAGACGAGGGTGTTACCATGTTGACCAGGCTGGTCTGGAACTCCTGGCCTCAAGTGATCTGCCCGCCTTGGCTTTCCAAATTGCTGAGATTACTGATGGGAGCCACCACAACTGGTCAGGAATAAGTTTTTAAAGGATAATAATTATTTTAGGAGTTTTCCTTAGTTATCTCTCTCTTCGGTTATAGTCAAAGACAGGAGTTGACAAATTAAGGCCCAGGATCAGATTCAGTCAGCCATTTGTTTTTATAAGGTCAGAATGCTTTTATATTTTGAAATGATTAAAAACAAAAAAGTTATCCTGAATAATTTTCATGTGAAGGTTATATGAAATTCAGTTTTCGGAGTTCACACTGAAGTTATTGGAACACAGCCACGCTCATTCACTAATGGATTGTTTATGGCGGCTTTTGTGCTATGACACCAGAGCCGAGTGGTTGAGGCAGAGATGGTATCACTGCGAAGCATAAAATATTTACCACTTGGCTGTTTACAGAAAAAGTTTGCCAACTCCTGCTCCAAGATAGTCTTGTCCACAGATTATGCATCCAACTTAAGGAAACGACAAAAAAAAAAAAAAAAAAAAAAAAAAAAAAAAAAAAAAAGCAAAGAAAAGAAAAGAAAGAAAAGAAAAAAAAAGGCCAGCTGTTAATTCATATAACATAAATAAATTAGATGGTTGGCAAGTCTATCTTATTGGGCTGTAAATGCCTGGCCAAAAACATTGGAATTTAGTGAAGAAAATTAGAATGCAGGTTAGTAGGCGTCTTATTGCTTAGACTGTATCTGAAGAGTTTGTTTTACTTTTTGTTTTGTTTTAAGACAGAGCCTCATTCTGTCACCCAGGCTGGAGTGCAGTGGCACGATCTCTACTCACTATAGTCTCCGCCTCCTGGGTTTAAGCGATTCTCCTGCCTCAGCCTCCCGAGTAGCTGGGATTATAGGTGTGTGCCACCACACCCAGCTAATTTTTGTATTTTTAGTAGAGATGGGGTTTTGCCACATTGGCCAGACTGGTCTTGAACTCCTGACCTCAAGTGATCCGCCCACCTCGGCCTCTCAAAGTGCTAAGATTACAGGCGTGAGCCCAGCCTATTTTTTCTATATAATAAAATTGGAAATAGTTTCATCCTTCTTTACCAGAACTTGTGTGGCATCATGAACAACAATAGTTACAGATGAGACTAGAACTTGTAAGAGTGATACAGACGTCAAGAATTAAGGTATGTCTGGAATATACCCATCCATCAAGAACATCTAATAAGTAGTCTCAAACTTTTTCTGATCATGTGCCACCAGCAACAAAATTCATGAAACGTAATTCCCACTATTTTTTTTTAAATACCTCTATTGAGATACAGTTCACATCCCATATAATTCACCCAAAGTGTACACTTCAATTGTTTTTCTTTATATTCATAGTTCACATCCCATATAATTCACCCAAAGTGTACACTTCAATTGTTTTTATTTATATTCATAGGAACATGAACAACCGTCATCACAGTCTATTTTAGAGCATTTTCATCACCTCGAAATGAAACTCCATACTCTTTAATTATCATTTTCTTATCCCCCCATTTCCATAGCCCCTAGCAACCACTTTGTACATTGTCTGTATACATTTGCCTATTCTGATCATTTCATATAAATGGCATCATAGCATATGTGGGCTTATGTTACTAGCTTCTTGCACTTAGCATAATGTCTTCAAGATACATCCATGTTGTAGTATGTATCAGTACTTAATTCTGACAGATAGAAGCAGCTAGCTCTCTGAGTCTCTTCTTACAAGGGCACTGATCCCATCATAAGGGCCTAGCCCTCATGATGTCATCTGAACGCAATTACCTCCCAAAGACCATCACATTGGAAGTTAGGACTTCAACGTATGAATTTTAGAAGGACACAATTCAGTCCATAGTACTGTTTGTCAGATCTAATGTCATCATCATTCTTTTTACCTTGTAAAGTAGCTGACAAGAGCTTTTACCAGGAGTCAAAGTAACAGATTTGCCATTTTCTTACTGTGTGCCTGTATTTGCATTATCATCATTTCTCCTTTTATTTCCTTTTTTCTTTTTTTTAAAGATGGAGTCTTGCTCTGTTGCCCGGGCTGGAGTGCAGTAGCATGATCTTGGCTCACTGCAACCCCTCCGCACCAGGTTCAAGCAATTCTCCAGTCTCAGCCTCTGGAATAGCTGGGACTACAGGCGCACACCACCATGCTTGGCTAATTGTTGTATTTTTAGTAGAAATGGGGTTTCACCATATTGGTCAGGCTGGTCTCGAACTTGTCGCCTCAGGTGATCCACCTGCCTCAGGCTCCCAAAGTACTGGAATTATAGGCGTGAACCACCGTGCCGGGCCTATTTGTTGTTTTCTTTTTCTTTCTGTTTTTTGTTTGTTTGTTTGCTTTTTGTAATTATACTTTAAGTTCTGAAATACATGTGCAGAAGGTGCTGGTTTGTTACATAGGTATACACATGACATGGTGGTTTGCTGCACCCATCAACCTGTCATATGCATTAGGTATTTCTCCTAATGCTGTCCCTCCCCTAGCCCCACAGCCCCCGACAGGCCCTGGTGTGTTATGTTCCCCTCCCTGTGTCCATGTGTTCTCATTGTTCAAGTCCCACTTATGAGTGAGAGCATGTAGTGTTTGACTTTCTGTTCCTGTGTTAGTTGGCTGAGAATGATGGTTTCCAGCTTCATCCATGTCCCTGCAAACGACATGAACTCATCCTTTTTTATGGCTTCATAATATTCCATGATGTATGTGTGCCACATTTTCTTTATCCCAGTATATCATTGATGGGCATTTGGGTTGGTTCCAAGTCTTTGCTATTGTGAATAGTGCTGCAATAAACATACATGTGCATGTGTCTCTACAGTAAAATGATTTGTAATCCTTTGGGTATATACCCAATAATGGGATTGATGGGTCAAATTGTATTTCTGGTTCTAGATCCTTGAGGAATCGCCACACTGTCTTCCACAATGGTTGAACTAATTTACATTCCCACCAAAGTGTAAAAGCGTTCTTATTTCTCTACATCCTCTTCAGCATCTGTTGTTTCCTGACTTTTTAATGACTGCCATTCTAACTGGTATGAGATGGTATCTCATTGTGGTTTTAATTTGTATTTCTCTAATGACCAGCGATGATGAGCTTTTTTTCATGTTTATTGGCCACATAAATGTTTTCTTTTGAGAAGTGTCTGTTCATATCCTTCACCAACTTTTTGCTGTTTTTTTCCTTGTAAATTTAAGTTCTTTGTGATTCTGGATATTAGCCCTGTGTCAGATGGATAGATTGCAAAAATTTTCTCTCATTCTGTAGGTTGCCTGTTCACTCTGATGATAGTTTCTTTTGCTGTGTAGAAGCTCTTTAGTTTAATTAGATTCCATTTGTCAATTTTGGTTTTTGTTGCCATTGCTTTTAGTGTTTTAGTCATGAAGTCTTTGCCCATGCCTGTGTCCTAAATGGTATTGCCTAGGTTTTCTTCTATAGTTTTTATGGTTTTAGGACTTAAGTTTAAGTCTTTAATTCATCTTGAGTTAACTTTTGTATAAGGCGTAAGGAAGAGGTCCAGTTTCAGTTTTCTGCATATGGCTAACCAGTTTTCCTGACACCATTTATTAAATAGGGAATCCTTTCCCCATTTCTTGTTTTTGTCAGGTTTGTCAAAATTCAGATGGTTGTAGATGTGTGGGGTTATTTCTGAGGCCTCTGTTCTGTTCCATTGGTCTATGTGTCTGTTTTGGTACCAATACCATGCTGTTTTGGTTACTGTAGCCTTGTAGTATAGTTTGAAGTCAGGTGGTGTGATGCCTCCAGCTTTGTTCTTTTTGCTTAGGATTGTCTTGGCTATACAGGCTCTTTTCTGGTTCCATATGAAATTTAAAGTAGTTTTCTCTAATTCCGTGAAGAAAGTCATTGGTAGCTTGATGGGAATAGCATTGAATCTATAAATTACTTTGGGCAGCATGTCACAACATTGATTCTTCCTATCCATGAGTATGGAATGTTTTTCCATTTGTTTGTGTCCTCTCTTATTTCCTTTAGTAGTGGTTTGTCCTCTCTTATTTCCTTTAGTAGTGGTTTGTAGTTCACCTTGAAGAGGTCCTTCACATCACTTGTAAGTTGTATTCCTAGCTATTTTATTCTCTTTGTAACAATTGTGAATGGGAGTTCACTCATGATTTGGCTCTCTGTCTATTATTGATGTATAGGAATGCTTGTGATTTTTGCACATTGATTTTGTATCGTGAGACTTTGCTGATGTTGCTTATCATCTGAAGGAGATTTTGGGCTGAGACGATGGGGTTTTCTAAATGTACAATCATGTCATCTACACGTAGACAATTTGACTTCCTTGCTTCCTATTTGAATACCCTTTATTTTTTTCTCTTGCCTGATTACCCTGACCAGAACTTCCAATACTATGTTAAATAGGAGTGGTGAGAGAGGGCAACCTTGTCTTTTGCGAGTTTTCAAAGAGAATGTTTCCTGCTGTTGCCCATTCAGTATGTTATTAGCTGTGTGTTTGTCATAAATAGCTCTTATTATTTTGACCTACATTTCATTGATACCTAGTTTATTGAAAGTTTTTAGCATGAAGGGGTGTTGAATTTTATCAAAGGACTTTTCTGCCTCTATTGAGATAATCATGTGGTTTTTGTCATTGGTTCTGTTTATGTGATGGATTACATTTATTGATTTGTGCATGTTGAGCCAGCCTTGCATCCCAGGGATGAAGCTGACTTGATGGTGGTAGCTAAGCTTTTTGATGTGCTGCTATATTCAGTTTGCCAGTATTTTACTGAGGATTTTCTCATGGATGTTTATCAGGGATACTGGCCTGAAATTTCTTTTTGTTGCTGTGTCTCTGGCAAGTTTTGGTATCAAGATGATGCTGGTCTCATAAAATGAATTAGGGAGGAGACCCTCTTTTTATATTGTTTGGAATAGTTTCAGAAGGAATATTACCAGCTCCTCTTTGTACCTCTGGTAGAATTCAGCTGTGAATCCATCTGGTCCTGGGCTTTTTTTTGGTTGGTAGGCTATTAATTACTGCCTCAATGTCAGAACTTGTTATTGGTCTGTTCAGGGATTCAACTTTTTCCTGGTTTAGTGTTCGGAGGATGTATGTGTCCAGGAATTTATCCATTTCTTCTAGATTTTCTAGTTGATTTGCATAGAGGTATTTATAGTATTCTCTGATGGTAGTTTGTATTTCTGTGGCATTAGTGGTGCTCTCCCCTTTGTTGTTTTTTACTGTGTCCATTTGATTCTTCTCTTTTTTCTTCTTCATTAGTCTGGCTAGTGGTCTATTCACTTTCTTAATCTTTTCAAAAAACCAGCTTCTGAATTCATTGATTTTTTTGAAGGGCTTTTCGTGTCTCTATCTCTTTCAGTTCTGCTCTGATCTTAGTTATTTCTTGTCTTCTGCTAGCTTTTGAATTTGTTTGCTCTTGCTTCTCTCGTTCTTTCAATTGTGGTATTAGGGTGTTGATTTTAGATCTTTACTGCTTATTCTTGTGGGCATTTAGTGCTATAAATTTCCTGCTAAATACTGCTTTAGCTGTGTCCCAGTGTTTCTGGTACATTTTGTCTTTGTTCTCATTGGTTTCAAATAAGTTATTTGTTTCTGCCTTGATTTTGTTATTTACCCAGTAGTCATTCAGGAGCAGGTTGTTCAGTATCCATGTAGTTGTGTGGTTCTGAGTGAGTTTCTTAATCCTGAGTTCTAATTTGATTGCACTGTGGTCTGAGAGACTGTTATGATTTCTATTCTTTTGCATTTGCTGAGGAGTGTTTTACTTCCAATTATGTGGTCAATTTTAGAATAAGTGTGGTGTGGTGCTGAGAAGAATGTGTAGTCTGTTGATTTGGGATGGAGAGTTCTGTAGATGTCTATTACGTCTGCTTGGTCTAGAACTTTGTTCAAGTACCGAATATCCTTGTTAATTTTCTGTCTTGTTGATCTAATATTGACAGTGGGATGTTAAAGTCTCTCACTGTTATTGTGCGAGAGTCTAAGTTTCTTTGTAGGTCTCTAAGAACTTGCTTTATGAATCTGGGTGCTGCTGTATTGGGTGCATATATATTCCTGATAGTTAGCTCTTCTTGTTGCGTTGATCCCTTCACCATTATGTAATGCCCTTCTTTGCCTTTTTTGGTCTTTGTTGGTTTAAAGTCTGTTGATTTTGTATCCTGAGACTTTGCTAAAGTTGCTTATCGGCTTAAGGAGATTTGGGGCTGAGATGATGGGGTTTTCTAAATATACAGTCATGTCATCTGCAAACAAAACAATTTGACTTCCTAGTCTTCCTAGAGACTAGGATTGCACCCCCTGCTTTTTTTTTTTTTTTTTTTTTTCTTTCTATTTGCTTAGTAAATATTCCTCTATCCCTTTATTTGGAGCCTATGTGTGTCTTTGCACATGAGATGGGCCTCCTGAATACAGCACACCGATGAGTCTTAACTCTTTACCCAATTTGCCAGTCTGTGTCTTTTAATTGGACCACTTAGTCCCTTTACATTTAAGGTTAATATTGTTATGTGTGCATTTGATCCTGTCATTATGATGCTAGCTGGTTATTTTGCCCATTAGTTGATGCAGTTTTTTCATAGTGTCGATGGGCTTTCCAACTTGGTATGTTTTTGCAGCAGCTGGTACTGGCTTTTCCTTTTCACATCTAGTGCTTCCTTCAGGAGCTCTTGTAAGGCAGGCCTGGTGGTGGCAAAATCTCTCAGCATTTGCTTATCTGTAAAGGATTTTATTTCTCCTTCACTTATGAAGCTTAGTTTGGCTGGGTATGAAATTCTGGGTTGAAGAGTCTTTTCTTTAAGAATTTTGAATATTGGCCCCCACTCTCTTCTGGCTTGTAGGGTTTCTGCTGAGAGATCCGCTGTTAGTCTGATGGACCTTTGTGAGTAACCTGACCTTTCTCTCTGGCTGCCCTTAACATTTTTTCATTTATTTCAACTTTGGTGAATCTGATGATTATGTGTCTTGGGGTTCCTCTTCTTGAGAAGTATCTTTGTGGTGGTCTCTGTGTTTCCTGAATTTGAATGTTGGCTTGTCTCACCAGGTGGGGGAAATTCTCCTGGATAATATCCTGAAGAGTGTTTTACAACTTGGTTCCATTCTTCCTGTCACTTTCAGGTACACCAATCAAATGTAGGTTTTTTCTTTTCACATTCTCCCATATCTCTTGGAGGCTTTGTTTGTTTCTTTTCCTTCTTTTTCTCTAATCTTGTCCTCTCACTTTATTTCACTGAGTTGATCTTCAATCTCTGATATCCTTTCTTCTGCTTGATCGAGTCAGCTATTGATACTTGTGTATGCTTCATGAATTTTCCTGCTTTGTTTTCAGCTCCCTCAGGTCATTTATGTTCTCTAAACTGGCTATTCTAGTTAGCAATTTCTCTAACCTTTCCTCCTCATCTTCGTGGATTTATCCATGGTCTTTGATGTTGGTGACCTGCAGATGGGGTTTCTGTGTAGATGTCCTTTTGTTGATGCTGATGCTATTCCTTTCTGTTTGTTAGTTTTCCTTCTAACAGGCCTCTTTGCTACAGTTCGGCTGGAGTTTGCCGGAGGTCCACTCCAGACCCTGTTTGCCTGGGTATCACCAGCAGAGGCTGCAGAACAGCAAAGATTGCTGCCCATTCCTTCCTCTGGAAGCTTCATCCCAGAAGGGCACCCGCCAGATGCCAGCCAAACCCCTCTGTATGAAGTGTGTGTCGACCCCTGCTGGGAGGTGTCTCCCTGTCAGGAGGCACAGGAGTCAGTGACCCACTTAAGGAGGCAGTCTGTTCCTTAGCAGAGCTCAATTGCTGTGCTGGGAGATCTGCTGCTCTCTTCAGAGCCTGCAGGCAGGAATGTGTAAGTCTGCTGAAGCTGTGCCCACAACTGATCCTTCCTCCAGGTGCTCTGTCCCAGGGAGATGGGAGTTTTATCTATAAGCTCCTGACTGGGGCTTCTGCCTTTCTTTCAGAGATGCCCTTCCCAGAGAGGAGGAATCTAGAGAGGCAGTCTGGCTACAGCAGCTTTGTGGAGCTGCAGTGGGATCCACCCAGTTCAAACTTCCCTGCGGCTTTGTTTATACTGTGAGGGGAAAATTGCCTACTCAAGTCTCAGTAATGGCTTGCCCCTTCCTCCACCAAGCTCCAGTGTCCCAAGTCAACTTCAGACTGCTCTCCTGACAGCAAGAATTTCAAGCCAGTGAATCTTAGCTTGCATGGCTCCATGGGGGTTGGATTTGCTGAGCTAAACCACTTGGCTCCCTGGCTTCAGACCCCTTTCCAGGGGAGTGAATGGTTCTGTCTCATTGGCATTTCAGGTGCCACTGGGGTATGAAAAAAACTCCTGCAGCTAGCTCGGTGTCTGCTGAAATCACCACCCAGTTTTGTGCTTGAAACCCAGGTCCCTAGTGGTGTAGGCACCGAAGGGAATCTCCTGGTCTGTGGGTCATGAAGACCATGGGAAAAGTGTAGTATCTGGGCCAGAACACACCATTCCTCACGGCAGGGTCTCTCACAGCTTCCCTTGGTTAGGGGAGGGAGTTCCCTGACCCCTTGTGCTTCCTGGGTGAGGCAGTACCTTACTCTGCTTCAGCTCGCCCTTCGTGGGCTGCACCCACTGTCTAACCAGTCCCAGTGAGATGAGCCGGGTACCTCAGTTGGTAATGCAGGAGTCACCCACTTTCTGCATTGATCTTGCTGGGAGCTACAGACCAGAGATGTTCCTATTTGGCCATCCTTGAACTGTCATTTTTCCTATTTCCTGTTTTCTTTGCAGAAATCTTTTAAAGCTGTTCACTAATTTTGTAAAGGTAAGTTTCATTAAAATTATAAAATATAATCTGTAAACTCCCTTGTCTGGCACACATAACTGTAATATATTCAACACGCTGAAAGCTAAATAAATGAGGATAAACACCACTATTATACCCTGCTCCCCAACCACGTTATAGAACACTTACTCTTCTTTTAAGACATTGTCCTTCCATTTTGACAGACTCACATGTAGAAAGAATGGGGGCTCCAGTGTCTCTCTGAATAATTAACACAAAAAGCCTAATGTATTATTTTCAAGAACAAAAATGTGAAGAGATGTCTTTTCTTCTGCACACCCTCCCCCCAAATCATCTTAATGCACATCCTGGGAATGAACCCATCTTTGAAGACCTAGGAAAAACCTCACAACCTGAGGGTTATTTTTAAAAGAGAATATTCTAAAAACCAATGTGGTGTGGCAATTTTTGTCTGTTAAGGGAAGGATTTACTAATTTGTCAAAGAAGTTATAGTTCATCAACTTTATAGAGCGTTTACTATGTGCTAGGCACTGTTTTAAACACTTTATACATATTAGCTCATTCAGTCCTCATGATAACCCTTAGGATAAGTACAATTATTTTTTCATTTTACTTTGGAGGGAACTGAGACATGGAACTAAGAGGCTGTCTGGCTCTTAACCAGTGCACTCAGTTGTCTCTGCCTAGTTAACAATTATCAGAAAAATGTAACCCAAGTTTAGAATGAAATGGCAAATTAAGTCCCAAACCTCTTTCCTCATTCTCTCCCCGACCACCCCAAAGCCAGAGTCATTTCATGCTTCATTCTAGGTATTTAGTCCTGCCACAGATCATTCTATTTTTTCAAAATAAGTCTGTTCTAAGGAGTGGCCTGGAAATACAAGTGGAATTACACTGTTATTTTATTCTGATTATGATATATTTATTCTGGTTAGAACAAACTGTTCTCTTAGGAAAGACAGGGTTAGGAGACAGGAAGTTATCACAGATGAAGGAAAATGAGGTCCTGTGCACCTAGGGAATGATTAGAAAAAATTTAAAAAGGAGGAAGGAAACCAAGTATGCTTTAGAAGGAAAACAAACTGGGCTTAACACAGTTCCTATGTGTTTGGGGTTGTAGGGAGAAGGCAAAGAATAGTGAAATAACACAGATGAAAAAGAAGAATCGGTCAAAATTAGGAGAATGAGAAGACATATAGATTTTTAAATTCAATTGTACTTTTTGACCTTTTTTAAAATAACTTTCAGCCTTTTAAAACAAATGCCAAAGTAGAAATAAGTGTGTGCATGAACCTGTAGGTAGGCACTACCAGCTTCATGTCTAGTCTTACTGCATTTATAACCGCCCCTTTCCTGCCATATTACTGTAAATAAAACTCTCAGACATCACATCTTTCATCCATAAATATTTTAGCATGTACCTCAAGAAAAATGGACTTTTAAAAACCATAACTTAATACCATTATCACACCTAAACAAATTTAACTATAATTCTATGTAGCATTCAAATTTTCCTGATTGTATTATAATTTTTTCCAGCTTGTTTGAATCATGTTCAACATGTAATCTACAAGGCTGATATGTCTCTTAAATCTATTTGAATCTGTAGGTTTCCCTTTTATTTCCCTCTTGCTTTTTAAAAATTCCAATTTGTTTGTTGAAAATATGTGGATATTAGGGAGAAATGATTAATTTGGTGTTGCTCATGGTGTGTGGATGGTGCCAGTCATGCACCCAAGTGGAGCTACTTAGGGAGCAGTTGATAACGTGGGTCAGCAGCTTAGGTCAAAGCAAATTATATTGATTTGGTAAATATTTGAATAGAGGTTTTTATTGAAGCCATTGGAGCAGTTAAGGTCACCAACTGAGAGGCTACAGGGCGAAGAGTAGGTCAAGAGCTGAGCTGTGAGAGGAGAGCCAAGAACAGAGCAAAAGAGGGAACTGCTTCAGGAAAATGTCAGCAGTGCCAGTCTTTGTTTTTTGTTGTTGTTTTTTATTCATGGAGAATAGGGTATCTATACCCTCAAACATCTATCTTTTGAGTTAAAAACAATCCAATAACACTCTTAAAGTTACTTAACAATGTACAATTAAGTTATTATTGACTATTGTTATCCTCTTGTGCTATCAAATAGTAGATCTTATTCATTCTGCTTTTTGTGCTCATTAACCATCCCCACCTTCCCCCCATACTCCCCACTACCTTTCCCAGCCTCTGGTAACCATCCTTCTATTCTCTATGTCCATGAGTTCAATTGTTTTGATTTTTAGATCCCACAGATAATTGAGAACATGTGATATTTGTATTTCTGTGCCTAGCTTAATTCACTTAATGATCCCCAGTTTCATCTGTGTTGTTGCAAATGACCAGATCTCATTCTTTTTTATGGCTGAATAGTACTCCATTTTGTATATATACCATGTTTTCTTTATCCTTTCATCTGTTGATGGACACTTAGGTTGCTTCCAAATCTTAGCTATTGTAGACAGTGCTGACACAAATGGGAGTGCAGATATCTCTTTGATATACTGATTTCCTTTCTTTCGGATATACACCAAGCAGTGGGATTGCTGGATCATATGATAGCTCAATTTTTAGTTTTTCGAGGAACCTCCAAACTGTTCTCCATAGTTGTTGTACTAATTTACATCCCCACTGACATTGTACAAGGGTTCCTTTTTCTTCACATCCTATCCAGCGTTTGTTATTGCCTCTCTTTCGGATAAAATCCATTTTAACTGGGGTGAGATGAAATCTTATTGTAGTTTTGATTTGCATGTCTCTGTGATCAATGATGTTGAGCACCTTTCCATATGCCTGCTTGCCATTTATGTCTTCTTTTGAGAAATATCTATCCAAATTTTTTGCCCATGTTTTGATCAGATTATTAAATATTTTTTCCTATAGAGTTGTTTGAGCTCCTTATATATTCTGGTTATTAACTCCTGGTCAGATGGGTAGTTTGCAAATATTTCTTGCTCTGTGAGTTGTCTCCTCATTTTGTTGACTGTTTCCTTTGCTGTGCAGAAGCTTTTTAACTTGATGTAATCCCATTTGTCCATTTTTGCTTTGGTTGCCTGTGCTTGTGGGTACTGCTCAATAATTATTTGCCCAGACCGGTGTCCTAGAGATTTTCCCTAATGTTTTCTTGTAGTAGTTTCATAGTTTGAGGTCTTTTTTTTTTTAATTTATTTTATTTATTTATTTTTTTATTATACTTTAAGTTCTAGGGTACATGTGCATAACGTGCAGGTTTGTTACATATGTATACTTATGCCATGTTGGTGTGCTGAACCCATCAACTCGTCAGCACCCATCAATTCGTCATTTATATCAGGTATAACTCCCAATGCAATCCCTCCCCCCTCCCCCCTCCCCATGATAGGCCCCGGTGTGTGATGTTCCCCTTCCCGAGTCCAAGTGATCTCATTGTTCAGTTCCCACCTATGAGTGAGAACATGCGGTGTTTGATTTTCTGTTCTTGTGATAGTTTGCTAAGAATGATGGTTTCCAGCTGCATCCATGTCCCTACAAAGGACGCAAACTCATCCTTTTTTATGGCTGCATAGTATTCCATGGTGTATATGTGCCACATTTTCTTAATTCAGTCTGTCACAGATGAACATCTGGGTTGGTTCCAAGTCTTTGCTATTGTGAATAGTGCCGCAATAAACATACGTGTGCATGTGTCTTTATGGCAGCATGATTTATAATCCTTTGGGTATATACCCAGTAGTGGGATGGCTGGGTCATATGGTACATCTAGTTCTAGATCCTTGAGGGAATCGCCATACTGTTTTCCATAATGGTTGAACTAGTTTACAATCCCACCAACAGTGTAAAAGTGTTCCTATTTCTCCACATCCTCTCCAGCACCTGTTGTTTCCTGACTTTTTAATGATTGCCATTCTAACTAGTGTGAGATGGTATCTCATTGTGGTTTTGATTTGCATTTCTCTGATGGCCAGTGATGATGAGCATTTTTTCATGTGTCTGTTGGCTGTATGAATGTCTTCTTTTGAGAAATGTCTGTTCATATCCTTTCCCCACTTTTTGATGGGGTTGTTTGTTTTTTTCTTGTAAATTTGGTTGAATTCTTGGTAGATTCTGGATATTAGCCCTTTGTCAGATGAGTAGATTGCAAAAATTTTCTCCCTTTCTGTAGGTTGCCTGTTCACTCTGATGGTAGTTTCTTTTGCTGTGCAGAAGCTCTTTAGTTTAATTAGATCCCATTTGTCAATTTTGGCTTTTGTTGCCGTTGCTTTTGGTGTTTTAGAAATGAAGTCCTTGCCCATGCCTATGTCCTGAATGGTACTACCTAGGATTTCTTCTAGGGTTTTTATGGTATTAGGTCTAACATTTAAGTCTCTAATCCATCTTGAATTAATTTTCGTATAAGGAATAAGGAAAGGATCCAGTTTCAGCTTTCTACTTATGGCTAGCCAATTTTCCCAGCACCATTTATTAAATAGGGAATCCTTTCCCCATTTCTTGTTTCTCTCAGGTTTGTCAAAGATCAGATGGCTGTAGATGTGTGGTATTATTTCTGAGGACTCTGTTCTGTTCCATTGGTCTATATCTCTGTTTTGGTATCAGTACCATGCTGTTTTGGTTACTGTAGCCTTGTAGTGTAGTTTGAAGTCAGGTAGCGTGATGCCTCCAGCTTTGTTCTTATGACTTAGGATTGTCTTGGCAATGCGGGCTCTTTTTTGGTTCCATATGAACTTTAAAGCCATTTTTTCCAATTCTGTGAAGAAACTCATTGGTAGCTTGATGGGGATGGCATTGAATCTATAAATAACCTTGGGCAATATGGCCATTTTCACGATATTGATTCTTCCTATCCATGAGCATGGTATGTTCTTCCATTTGTTAGTGTCCTCTTTTATTTCACTGAGCAGTGGTTTGTAGTTCTCCTTGAAGAGGTCCTTTACATCCCTTGTAAGTTGGATTCCTAGGTATTTTATTCTCTTTGAAGCAATTGTGAATGGAAGTTCATTCCTGATTTGGCTCTCTGTTTGTCTGTTACTGGTGTATAAGAATGCTTGTGATTTTTGCACATTAATTTTGTATCCTGAGACTTTGCTGAAGTTGTTTATCAGCTTAAGGAGATTTTGGGCTGAGACAATGGGGTTTTCTAAATATACAATCATGTCATCTGCAAACAGGGACAACTTGACTTCTTCTTTTCCTAACTGAATACCCTTGATTTCTTTCTCTTGCCTGATTGCCCTAGCCAGAACTTCGAAGACTATGTTGAATAGGAGTGGTGAGAGAGGGCATCCCTGTCTTGTGCCAGTTTTCAAAGGAAATGCTTCCAGTTTTTGCCCATTCAGTATGATATTGGCTGTGGGTTTGTCATAAATAGCTCTTAGTAGTTTGAGGTACGTTCCATCAATACCGAATTTATTGAGCGTTTTTAGCATGAAGGGCTGTTGAATTTTGTCAAAAGCCTTTTCTGCATCTATTGAGATAATCATGTGGTTCTTGTCTTTGGTTCTGTTTATATGCTGGATTACGTTTATTGATTTGCGAATGTTGAACCAGCCTTGCATCCCAGGGATGAAGCCCACTTGATCATGGTGGATAAGCTTTTTGATGTGCTGCTGAATCCGGTTTGCCAGTATTTTATTGAGGATTTTTGCATCGATGTTCATCAGGGATATTGGTCTAAAATTCTCTTTTTGTGTTGTGTCTCTGCCAGGCTTTGGTATCAGGATGATGTTGGCCTCATAAAATGAGTTAGGGAGGATTCCCTCTTTGTCTATTGATTGGAATGGTTTCAGAAGGAATGGTACCAGCTCCTCCTTGTACCTCTGGTAGAATTCAGCTGTGAATCCATCTGGTTCTGGGCTTTTTTTGGTGGGTAGGCTATTAATTATTGCCTCAATTTCAGAGCCTGCTATTGGTCTATCCAGCGATTCAACTTCTTCCTGGTTTAGTCTTGGGAGAGTGTAAGTGTCCAGGTAATTATCCATTTCTTCAAGATTTTCTAGTTGATTTGCGTAGAGGTGTTTATAGTATTCTCTGATGGTAGTTTGTATTTCTGTGGGGTTGGTGGTGATATCCCCTTTATCATTTTTTATTGCATCTATTTGATTCTTCTCTCTTTTCTTCTTTATTATTCTTGCTAGCGGTCTGTCAATTTTGTTGATCTTTTCAAAAAACCAACTCCTGGATTCATGGATTTTTTGGAGGGATTTTTGTATCTCTATCTCCTTCAGTTCTGCTCTGATCTTAGCTATTTCTTGCCTTCTGCTAGCTTTTGAATGTGTTTGCTCTTGCCTCTCTAGTTCTTTTAATTGTGATGTTAGAGTGTCCATTTTAGATCTTTCCAGCTTTCTCTTGTGGGCATTTAGTGCTATAAATTTCCCTCTACACACTGCTTTAAATGTGTCCCAGAGATTCTGGTATGTTGTATATTTGTTGTCATTGGTTTCAAAGGACATCTTTATTTCTGCCTTCATTTCGCTATGTACCCAGTAGTCATTCAGAAGCAGGTTGTTCAGTTTCCATGTAGTTGAGCGGTTTTGATTGAGTTTCTTAGTCCTGAGTTCTAGTTTGATTGCACTGTGGTCTGAGAGACAGTTTGTTATAATTTCTGTTCTTTTACATTTGCTAAGGAGTGCTTTACTTCCATTTATGTGGTCAATTTTGGAATAAGTGCGATGTGGTGCTGAGAAGAATGTATATTCTGTTGATTTGGGGTGGAGAGTTCTATAGATGTCTATTAGGTCCGCTTGGTGCAGAGATGAGTTCAATTCCTGGATATCCTTGTTAACTTTCTGTCTCGTTGATCTGTCTAATGTTGACAGTGGAGTGTTGAAGTCTCCCATTATTATTGTATGGGAGTCTAAGTCTCTTTGTAAGTCTCTAAGGACTTGCTTTATGAATCTAGGTGCTCCTGTATTGGGTGCATATATATTTAGGATAGTTAGCTCTTCCTGTTGAATTGATCCCTTTACCATTATGTAATGGCCTTCTTTGTCTCTTTTGATCTTTGATGGTTTAAAGTCTATTTTATCAGAGACTAGGATTGCAACCCCTGCTTTTTTTTGTTCTCCATTTGCTTGGTAGATCTTCCTCCATCCCTTTATTTTGAGCCTATATATGTCTCTGCATGTGAGATGGGTCTCCTGAATACAGCAGACTGATGGGTCTTGACTCTTTATCCAGTTTGCCAGTCTGTGTCTTTTAATTGGAGCATTTAGTCCATTTACATTTAAGGTTAATATTGTTATGTGTGAACTTGATCCTGCCATTATGATATTAACTGGTTATTTTGCTCGTTAGTTGATGCAGTTTCTTCCTAGCCTCCATGGTCTTTACATTTTGGCATGTTTTTGCAATGGCTGGTACCGGTTGTTCCTTTCCATGTTTAGGGCTTCCTTCAGGGTCTCTTGTAAGGCAGGCCTGGTGGTGACAAAATCTCTAAGCATTTGCTTATCTGTAAAGGATTTTATTTCTCCTTCACTGATGAAACTTAGTTTGGCTGGATATGAAATTCTGTGTTTAAAATTCTTTTCTTTAAGAATGTTGAATATTGGCCCCCACTCTCTTCTGGCTTGTAGAGTTTCTGCCGAGAGATCTGCTGTTAGTCTGATGGGCTTCCCTTTGTGGGTAACCCGACCTTTCTGTCTGGCTGCCCTTGAGATTTTTTCCTTCATTTCAACTTTGGTGAATCTGGCAATTATGTGTCTTGGAGTTGCTCTTCTTGAGGAGTATCTTTGTGGTGTTCTCTGTATTTCCTGAATTTGAATGTTGGCCTGCCCTACTAGGTTGGGGAAGTTCTCCTGGATGATATCCTGAAGAGTGTTTTCCAACTTGGTTCCATTTTCCCCCTCACTTTCAGGCACCCCAATCAGATGTAGATTTGGTCTTTTTACATAATCCCATACTTCTTGCAGGCTTTGTTCATTTCTTTTTCTTCTTTTTTCTTTTGGTTTCTCTTCTCGCTTCATTTCATTCATTTGATCCTCAATTGCTGATACTCTCTCTTCCAGTTGATCGAGTCGATTACTGAAGCTTGTGCGTTTGTCACGTATTTCTCGTGTCATGGTTTTCATCTCTGTCATTTCATTTATGACCTTCTCTGCTAGAATTATTCTAGCTATCAATTCTTCCACTCTTTTTTCAAGATTTTTAGTTTCTTTGCTCTGGGTACGTAATTCCTCCTTTAGCTCTGAGAAGTTTGATGGACTGAAGCCTTCTTCTCTCATTTCGTCAAAGTCATTCTCTGACCAGCTTTGATCCGTTGCTGACGATGAGCTGCGCTCCTTTGCAGGGGGAGATGCGCTCTTATTTTTTGAATTTCCAGCTTTCCTGCCCTGCTTTTTCCCCATCTTTGTGGTTTTTATCTGCCTCTGGTCTTTGATGATGGTGACGTACTGATGGGGTTTTGGTATAGGTGTCCTTCCTGTTTGATAGTTTTCTTTCTAATAGTCAGGACCCTCAGCTGTAGGTCTGTTGGAGATTGCTTGAGGTCCACTCCAGACCCTGTTTGCCTGGGTATCAGCAGCAGAGGTTGCAGAAGATAGAATATTGCTGAACAGCGAGTGTACCTGTCTGATTCTTACTTTGGAAGCTTCCTCTCAGGGGTGTACTCCACCCTGTGAGGTGTGGGGTGTCAGACTGCCCCTAGTGGGGGATGTCTCCCAGTGAGGCTACTCAGGGATCAGGGACCCACTTGAGCAGGCAGTCTGTCTCTTCTCAGATCTCAACCTCCGTGTTGGGAGATCCATTGCTCTCTTCAAAGCTGTCAGACAGAGTCGTTCGTGTCTGCACAGGCCTCTGCTGCTTCCCCTTTTGTTGTTTATCTGTGCTCTGTCCCCAGAGGTGGAGTCTACAGAGACAGGCAGGTTTCCTTGAGCTGCTGTGAGCTCCACCCAGTTCGAGCTTCCCAGCGGCTTTTTTTTACCTACTTAAGCCTCAGTAATGGCGGGCACCACTCCCCCAGCCTCGCTGCTGCCTTGCGGTTAGATCGCAGACTGCTGTGCTAGCAATGAGAGAGGCTCCGTGGGCATGGGACCCTCCCGGCCAGGTGTGGGTATAATCTCCTGGTGTGCCCTTTTGCTTAAAGTGCAGTATTGGGGTGGGAATTACCCGATTTTCCAGGTGTTGTGTGTCTCAGTTCGCCTGGCTAGAAAAAGGGATTCCCTTCCCCCTTGCGCTTCCCAGGTGAGGCAATGCCTTGCCCTGCTCCAGCTCTCGCTGGGCGGGCTGCAGCAGCTGACCAGCACCGATTGTCCAGCACTCCCCAGTGAGATGACCCCAGTACCTCAGTTGGAAATGCAGAAATCACCAGTCTTCTGTGTCACTCGCGCTGGGAGTTGGAGACTGGAGCTGTTCCTAATCGGCCATCTTGCTCCGCCCCAGTTTGAGGTCTTAGATTTAAGTTTTTAATCCATTTTGATTGATATTTGTATATGGCAAGAGATAGGAGTCTAGTTTCATTCTTCTGCATATGGATATCCAGTTTTCCCAGCATCATTTATTGAAGAAACTGTCTTTTCCCTAGTGTATGTTCTTGGCACCTTTTCAAACATGAGTTCACTGTAGGTTTGTGGATTTGTTTCTGGGTTTTCTATTCTGTTTCATTGGTCTATGTGCCTGTTTTGATGCCAGTGCAATGCTATTTTGGTTACCATAGCTCTGTAGTATAATTTGAAATCAGGTAACATGATTCCTCCAGTCTTTTTTTGCTGAGGATAGCTTTGGCTACTGTGGGTCTTTTGTATATACATTTTAGGATTGTTTTTTCCTTTTCTGTGAAGAATGTCATTGGTATTTTGATAGTAATTGCATTGAATCTATAGATTGCTTTGGGTAGTATGGACATTTTAGAAATATTCTTTCTTCCAATCCATTAACATGAAATATTTTTCCGTTTTCTGGTATCCTCTTCAATTTTTTTCATCAGTGTTTCATAGTGATCTTTCACTTCTTTGATTAATTCCCAGGTATTTAATTTTATGTGTGGCTACTGCAAATGGGGTTACTTTTTTTTTTCTTTTTCACATTGTTCACTGTTGGCATATACAAATGCTACTGATTTTTGTATGTTGATTTTGTATTCTGCAATTTTACTGAATATATCAGTTCTAACAGTTTTCTTGTGGAGTCTTTAGGTTTTTTCAAAAATAAGATCATATTATCTGCAAACAAGGATAATTTGACTTCTTCCTTTCCAACTTGGATGCCTCTCTTGTCTGAGTGCTCTAGTTAGGACTTCCAGTACTATGTTAAATAATAGTGGTGACAGTGGGCATCCATGTTGTGTTCCAGATCTAAGAGGAAACACTTTCAGCTTTTCCCTATTCAGTATGATATTACCTGTGGGTCTGTTGTATATAGTTTATTACATTGAGGTATTTTCCTTCTATCTTGTTTTTTTTTGGGGGGGTGAGGTTTATCATGAAGGAGTGTTGAATTTTATCAAATGTTTTTTCAGCATCAATTGAAATGATCATATGGTTTTTATTCTTCATTCTGTTAATATAATGTAACACTGATTAATTTGCCTAGGTTGAACCATCCTTGCTTCTCAGGGATAAATCCCTCTTGATCATGATGAATGATCTTTCTAATGTGTTGTTGAATTCAGTTTTCTAGTATTTTGCTGAGGATTTTTGCATCAATATTCTTCAGAGATATTGGCCTATTTTTTTGATGTGTTTTTGTCTGGTTTTAGTATCAGGGTAATATTGGCCTTCGAGAGTGAGTTTGGAAGTATTTCTCCTCCTCTATTTTTCTGAAAAATCATTTTTCAGAATCGTTTGAGTAGAATTGGTATTAATTCTCCATTAAATGTTTGGTAGAATTTAGCAGAGGAGCCATCAGGTCCTGGGCTTTTCTTTACTGGGAGACTTTTTATTATGGTTTCAGTCATGTTACTTGTTATCAGTCTGTTCAGGTTTTGGATTTCTTCTCGGTTCACTTTTTGTAGGTTGTATGTATCTAGGAATTTGCCCATTTCTTCTAGATTTTCCAATTTATTAGCATAGAGTTGTGTATAGTGCCCACTAATGATTCTTTGAATTTTTGTGGTATCAGCTGTAATGTCTCATTTTTCATTTCTGATTTCATTTATTTGTATCATCTCTCTTTTTTTCTTAATTAGTCTGGCTAAAAGTTTGTCAATTTTATTAAACTTTTCAAAACAACTTTTTGTTTAATTGATCTTTTGTATTTTTTTATTTCAATTTCATTTATTTCTTCTCTGATCTTTATTATTTCTTTTTCGTACTAATTTTGGGTTTGGTTTGCTCTTGCTTTTCTTGTTCTTTAAGATGTATCATTAGGTGTTCATTTGAAGTTTTTTTTTTTTTTATGTAGTCCCTTATAGCTATAAAATTCCCTCTTAGTACAGCTTTTACTGTATCCCGTAGATTTTGGTATGTTATGTTGTCATTATCATTTAAATGATAAATGAAAAGGAATTTTTTCAATTTCCTTTTTAATTCCTTCGTTAACCCACTGGTTATTCTAGAGCATATTATTTAATTTCCATGTATTTGTATAGTTCCCAAAAGCCTTCTGGTTATTGATTTCTAGTTTTATTCCATTGTGGTCAGAGAAGATGCTTGATATTATTTCAGGTTTTTTTTTTTTGAATGTTTTAAGACTTCTTTTCTGATCTAACTTATAGTCTATCCCTGAGAATGATCCGTGTGCTGAGGGAAAGAATGTGTATTCTGCAGTTCTTGGATGAAATGATCTGTATGTATCTAGTAGATCCATTTGGTCTATAATGCAGATTTTGTCTGATGTTTCTTTGTTGAATTTCTGTCTGGTTGATCTTTTCAATGTTGAAAGTGGGGTGTTGAAGTCTCCAGCTATTATTGTATTGGGGCATCTCTTTTTAGCTCTAATAATATTTGCTTTATATATCTGGGTGCTCCAGTGTTGGGTGCATATATATTTAAAACTGTTATATCCTCTTGCTTAATTGACCCCTTTATCATTATATAGTGACCTTCTTTGTCTCTTACAGTTTTTGTCTTAAAATCTATTTTGTTTGATGTAAGTATATAGCTACTCCTGCTCTTTTTTGGTTTACATTGATTGGCATGGAGTATCTTTCCAATCCCTTTATTTTCAGTCTGTTTGTTCTTATGGGTAAAGTGTGTTTCTTGTAGAAAACAGATCATGAGTCTTATTTTTTCATCCATTCAGCCTTTTGATTGGAGAGTTTAGTTCATTTAAATTCAATGTTATTATTAATAAATAAGAACTTACTCCTGGCATTTTTCTATTTGTTTTCTGATTGTATTGTGGTCTTCTTTCTTTCTTTCATTCCTGTCTTGCTTTAGTGAAGGTGATTTTCCTGATGATATGATTTAGTTTTTTGCTTTTACTTTTTGTGCATCTATTGTATGTTTTTTTGGTTTGAGGTTACCATGAGGCTTGCAAATACTATCTTATAATCAATTATTTAAACCTGATAACAGCTTAACACTGTTCACATAAACAAACAAACAAGTAAAAGGAAAACTTATAAAAACTCTATCCTGAGCTTCATCCCAACCCCCTAGCTTTTAAACTATCTGTTTTTTCTATTTATATTGTATTGTACTATGTCTTGAAAAGTTGTAGTTATTATTTTTGCTTGGTTCATTTTTTAGTTTTTTCTACTTATAAGTTTACACACTGCAGGTACAGTGTTATAGCATTCTATGTTTTTCTGTGTACTTACCATTACTGGTGAGTTTCATAGTTTCAGATGATTACTTATTGCTCATTAATGTTCCTTTCCTTCTGATTGAGGTACTCCAATTAGCATTTCTTATAGGGCAGATCTGATATTGATGAAATCCCCCAGCTTTTGTTTGGGAAAATCTTTATTTCATCTTCATGTTTGAAGAATATTTTCACTAGATATACTATTCTAGGGTAAAGTTTTTTTCCTTCAGCACTTTAAATACATCATGCTATTCTCTCCTGGCCTATAAAGTTTCCACTGAAAAGTCTGTTGCCAGGCATATAAGAGCTTCATTATGTGTTATTTGTTTCTTTTCTCTTGCTGCTTTAACATGCAAGAGACCTTTGGGAGTCTGATTATTAAATGACTTGAGGTAGTCTCAACCAAAAGGGTTAAATCTGCTTAATGTCATATAACCTTCTTGTATTTGGATATTGATATCTTTCTTGGGGAGTTCTCTGTTATTATTCCTTTGAATAAACTTTCTTTTTTTTCTTTATGAGATGGAGTCTTACTCTGTCGCCCAGGCAGGAGTCCAATGGCACAATCTTGGCTCACCACAACCTCTGCCTCCTGGGTTCAAGTGACTCTCCTGCCTCAGCCTCCCAAGTTGCTGGGATTACAGGTGTGCACCACCACACCTGGCTAATATCTGTATTTTTAGTAGAGATGGGATTTCCCCATGTTGGCCAGGGTGGTCTTGAACTCCTGATCTCAGGTGATCTGCTTGCCTCAGCATCCCAAAGTGCTGGGATTACAGGCATGGAGCCACCACACCCGGCTGGTTTGAATAAACTTTCTACCTCTATCTCTTTCTCTAATTGCCAGTCTCTGAAAGCTTTAGTAGTGAAAGAGGCACAAGACACAAGTTAAGAAATTTGTGTTTTGTTTTGCTTTAAAAATATTGGAACTTGGCACAGTGGCTTATGCCAGTAGTTTCAGTACTTTGGGAGGCTGATGAGGGTGGATCATCTGAGGTCAGGAGTTCAAGACCAGCTTGGCCAGCATGGTAAAACTCCATCTCTACTAAAAAATACAAAAATTAGCCTGGCATGGCAGCATGCATCTGTAATCCCAGCTATTCGGGACACTGAGGCTGGAGAATTGGTTGAATCCAGGAGGTGGAAGTTGCAGTGAACTGAAATCATGGCACTGCATTCCAGACTTGGCAACAGGCCAAGACTTCATCTCCAAAAAAATAAATTGGAGCTCAAAGCTTGTTTTGGTGAGCCGAGGGGAAACAATCAATAAAGAGGGAGAGACTTGAGATGGGAAAGAGTCATTAAATGAAAAGAATTTTGGAGGGCATGACTGGCCATAGGAGCAAACACAAACATAGAGGAATTGGCTTTGGGCAGATGGAAGGACCTCAGAGAAAAGAAAGAAAAGAAAGAAGACTGGATGGATAAAGGTACAAAGAAATTTGGAGTAGAGCTGAATTGTATCCCCCTCAAATTCATGTTAAAGTTCTGACCCTCAATACCTCAGAATGTGACTGTTTGTGAAGATGGGGCCTTTAAAGAGGTAATTAAGGTAAATGAAGTCATTCTGGTGGGCCCTAATACAACATTAAGGATGTACCTATAAGAAAAAGAGATTAGGACACAGGCATGCACAGAGCGATGACATGTGGAGACACAAGGAAAAATGAGCATCTTGTCAAGGCGAGAAGCCTTCCAAAGAAACCAACCCTGCCAGCACCTTAATCTTGGAATGTTAAGCTTCACAGATAGGAGGAAGTAAATTTCTGTTGCTTAAACCACCTAAGCTGTGGCACTTTGTTATGACAACCCTAGCAGACTAATACAAAAACCCTTTTGTGAAAGTAACCTTCACCCTCCAGACATCAAATATGGCTCCTACCATCAGTGACCACTGCAGGAACATAAGCAGTCATGACCTCAGGTGCCACTCTGGTGGAGAGCACAGAATTGTTCCTTCAAACTGAAGAAATGCCCTCTCTGAAGTCAGTGTAGCTGTCTCTAGAGAAGTCATCGGAGCAGAACCGCTTTCTGGACAGTGTGTGTTTAATAAAAGCTGTGGGAAAAAAATAAATAAAAAATGAGTGTGTTGTTAAGAAGTAAAAATAGATTTTGGAAAGCTAATTTTAAAAAAAGCCATTCTTTTGAGCTTACCAAGTTATCATTAGAGTCTTTCAAATGTACCAGATTATTATCAAGCATTTTAGGGGGCATTGTTTAATCCTAACATGTAATCCCTAAAATCTAGCCATCTACCTTTTAATTTTCTTCCTGTGAACCTAATTCTTGAGGTTCACAGTTTTCCTCCACTTAGTCTCCTTACTCTCCTCAGGCTACATTTTTTTGAAAGGATCATTTGATAAGGAATGAAAGCAAAGATAGGGGAAGCATTTGGAGAATTGATTGCACTACACAAATGCATTGATATGGTGGCTTGGGCGAGGTGATTTTGTGCATTTATCATTTGTGTGATTATCTTAAAAGGTGCTCTTGAATAAGATAAAAAGAATTTGCTGAACTGCAAAGGCAGGAAATCAGGATTAGAGAAACTGAAAAGAAATAGATCTTGGTTGTGTTACCTTATGTTTGTCTTAAATGAAATTTGTCCTCTGGTCCATGGACACATTCCAATTGAGATTGGTAACCAGACTGCAATAGGATCTTTATGGCTCCCTGCCGAACATATAATCAAATGTTTAATATGCATAACTACTTCACTTTGGTGGCCTGTTCCCCTATACTTGCCTTATGCTGAAGACTTTAGTTGGTGACCACCCTTGAATGCCAGAAGCAGAAGGTTATTTATTGTTAAACATACACATACATGTATTGATTGGACTCTGACTACTTGGAAATTTAGAAATAAGAACTTTAAATACTAAGGGTACAAACAACACTGCAGGGGCACAGAAGTTCTCTTCCTCTTGGTTGGTAAAGCACTTTGGAGAGTAGGGCAGACTCCCAGGTAAGGACCGTGAAGTAGAGAACCCTAGGAAGAGCTTAGCCTTGGAAAGCTGGGGACCCCATGGAAAAACAAACATAGTCTTGCATGAGCATATCATGTCTTTTTGACTCCCAGGGTTACCCTAGGAGAGCACGAAGACCACTTGGTCAGACAGGGGTCTAGCAAAGCTCTGTGTCACCAGAGATATTTAAGTGTTTTCTTGACTAGTGAATCCCAAATCTTGTAAATTGTCTCACTCAGATTAGTTGCCTGCTGGATAAAGCAGAATATTATCCTCTAGATATATATAAAGAGTAATGAATAGACAGATTGATACACTCCTTGGATATGGTTAGAGAAACTGGGAATAATTTAGATTTGTATGTCCCCTGAGCAAACTCATTTTAAAAGGAGACAAAAACCAACTATTGTTTAACTCTGCTATTCTTAACATCTTTATGCTGTACTTGACTGAGTCTGACCTTAGTTTATTGATATCATTTTGTTTTAAAAGATGTATAGAAATACTATTAACAAGAAGCGAATAGGAATTCCTAACTGTTAAACAGACACTAAGTCAATTGGATAAGTCATGGGAAAAGTATGTGGGCAATGTGGCATAGAGGAGGCCATGTTAGTCTAGCCAAAGTAACTTCACATGTAATCAGGAGGAATGTGAATAGTGCTACCTCCTCACACCTTTCAGCCTGACAATCTGGCTATTCTATTTAGGTTGCCTCTGGTCATTGTAGGGGAAGGGCAAGACATAATGCTGAAAAGGGCGTGAAACAATTGATCTTTGGGTGTGAGACTCTTTTCCTGGAGGGGTGATAGGCAGTAATACTATCAGTAAAACATTAAACTTACTGGGGCCCGGCCTTGTCTCACTGATACTGGAGGAATAGTTGTATTTCAGTCTATAGGAAGATATCACTCATCAACTTCAAAAAAACAAACAGGGTCAGGTGCGGTGACTCATGCCTGTAATCCCAGCACTTTGGGAGGCGAAAGCGGGAGAACTGCTTGAGCCCAGGAGTTCGAGGCTGTAGTGAGCTTTGATTGTACGACTGTACTCCAGCCTGGGTGACAGAACAAGACCCTGTTTCTAAAACAAAACGGAAAAATCCACACAGACTTCCCCAGCTAGGACACACACACTGTTCAGCAAGAGGAGGCAGAGGAGGGGGCAGTGTTCCACCTGCAGAGACCCATTTGACCACTCTAAAATTAGCCCCATGATTTCCTTTCATTCTTTGTATCCTATGATCCTGAACTTGAAGTTTCTCTGAAACTATCAGCTATAGCTGCAGCAATCTACTGTTTGGGGCTTATTGTGGGCTGTCATTTCCTATATTTTCCCAGAGATCTGATCCTGCCTGCTTTTTACTTTTTAGGTATTTCTCAGATGTTCTTATCCTTTTTTTTTTACTTTCTAGTGTTGGTAATAATGTATTACTTTTATAATTCTTTTTCTTTCTTAAGAGATTGGAAGAGATAAGGAAATTTTCCATCTTGGTTCAACTAAAGATAAAAATTTATTTTGAAAAGAGAATCATAGTTTTCAGGAAGAAAGTCTAACTAGACCCACTGGATGATAAACTCTCATCTTACCCATCAGTGCGAAGTATTTAAATGACTATATAGATCTTTTTAAAAAATTGTTTTCTAGGAAACCATATACGAAGGTCAAAAAGATCACAGTTAATACAACCTTTAGATTTATTTTAAAGTTGCATTATTCTAAGGAGGCTACCTAATTTATATAGAACTAAAATTCTTTCATGTTAAAGAAGAAGCGAAATTTACTTATAAAACAAAGGGGCTGGGTGCAGTGGCTCATGCCCCCCTCACTTTAGGAGGCTGAGATGGGAAGATCACTTGAGGTCAGAAGTTAGAGACCAGCCTGGCCAATGTGGTGAAAACTCATCTCTACTAAAAATACAAAAATTAGCCGGGTGTGATGGTGGACACCTGTAATCCCAGCTTCTTGGGAGGCTGAGGCAGGAGAATCTCTTGAACCCGGGAGGTGAAAGTTGCAGTGAGTGGAGATTGTGCCCCTGCACTCTAGCCTGGGCAACAGAATGAGACTCTGTCTCAAACAAACAAACAAACAAACAAACAAAAAAAAACAAAGGGACTAGGATATCGAGTTTATTAAACAGATACTTAAACAAATACTCGTACATTTTCCTACCTATTTTCTAGGCAGAAGATATTCCACATTACTTTGTAACCTGTCCCCCTATACTTGCCTTATGTTAATGACTTTAGTTGGTGACCACCCTTGAATGCCAGAAGTCGCAAGTTATTTATTGTTAAACATATATATGCATGTATTGATTGGACTCTATTCTGACTACTTGAAAATTTAGAAATAAGTCACTTTAAATACTGAGGGTACAAACAATAACACTGCAGGGGCACAGGAGTTTTCTTCCTCTTGGTTGGTAAAGCACCTTGGAGAGTAGAGCAGACTCCCAGGTAAGGACCATGAAGTAGAGAACTCTGGGAAGAGCCTGGCATCAGAAAAGAGTGAGCAATGAAGGGGGAAGGTCCCCTTATAAAAGCATCAGATCTCATGAGAACTCATTCACTGTCATGAGAACAGCATGGGGGAAACTGCCCATATCAGGGATCTAACGGAAAAAGTATAAAAAAGTACACAATATGTAAGAATAGATAAGTAGTATAAGCAGAGAGATTGAAGCACTAAGAAAGAATCAAAAGAAAATGCTATAAATAGAAAGGAGTATGAAAGAAAGAAAGATGCCATTGATGGGTTCATCAATAGACTGGATATCAATCACCAAAGACAGCTTGAAGATGTGTTCATAGAAACTTTTCAAACTGAAAATCAAGGAGAAAAAAAAGAATGAAAATAAAGAATAGTATATTTGAGAACAATAATCTAGTAATTACAAAAATTGTAATACATATATAATGAGAATGCCAAAAGTAATAGAAAGAGAAAAGAGTCAAAGAAATAGTTGGGGTAATTATGGCTGAGAATTTTCTAAAATTAATAACAGACACCAAATCATAGCTCTAGGAAGCTCAGAGAATACTAAGCAGGATAAATGCCAACTCCCCTGACCCCACAAAACCAGAAACCAAACCAAACCAAAACTATACTTAGGTATATGATATTCAAACTGTGGAATATTAAACACAAAGAGAAAATCTTGAAAGAAGCCAGAGGGGAAAACACCTTACCTATAGAGGAAAAAAAATAGAATTACACAGACTTACCATCAGAAACCATGCAAGCAAGAATAGAGTGAGGTGAAATTTTTAAGTGTCGGCATGGTGGGTGTGGAAGGAGGAGCCCCTACCAACTTACAATTCTATGTCTATTAAAATTATCCCTCAAAAGTGAAGGAGAAATGAAGACTTTCTCAGACTAACAAAAATTGAGGGAATTTGTTGCCAGTAGACTTACCTTGCAAGAAACCCTAAAAGAAGTTTTTTAGAAAGAAGGAAAATGATATAATTCAGAAACATGGATCTACAAGAAAGGACGAGTGTTAAAGAAGGTATAAATGAAAGTAATATAAAATCTTTTATTTCTCAAATTTTTAATTGCTATAACTAATAACAGTTTGTTCAAAATAGTAATAGCAACAATGTATTTGGTAATTATAGCTTATGGGCAAGTGAAATAGATGATAGCAGTGTTAGGACAAGAGGGGGAAATTGGGACTACTATGTAATAAGGTATCTGCACTACCCATGGAGCAGTATAGTGTTATTTTAAAGTGAACTTGGATTAATGTATATTGCATACTCTAGGGCAACCACGTAAACATTTTTTGAAAGAAGTACTACTGATATTCTATAAGGAGAGAAAAAGGAATCATATAAACTGCTCAATTAAAACCAAAGATGGCAGGAAAAAGAGCAGGAAATAGAAAAACAAAGAACAGGGTAACAAATAGAAAACACTAACAAATATGGTTGATATTAATCCAACTATATCAATAATCACTTTAAATTTCAATGGTCTAACTATACCGATTAAAAGACAAAGACTGCCAGAACAAACAAGACCCTACAATATGTTGTCTCCAGAAAACTCAGTCTAAGTTAAAAGGCTCATTTTGAAAGTAAAGGGATGGAGAAAAATATACCATATTACACCAACCAAAGGAAGCTCTATCAGAAATGGACAGATCCAGCAGGCAGAAAAGCAGTTAAGGATGTAATTGAACTGAACAGAGCCATCAATGAACTGGATCTAATTGACATTTATAGATTGTTTCATTCAACAATAGCAGGATATACATTATTCCCAAGTTCACATGGAACAGTCACCAAGGCAGACTGAATTCTGGGCCATAAAAACGGTTAAACAAATTTAAAGTAATAGAAATCATTCCTATATCCTCTTAGACCACCATGAAATAAAGTAGAAATCGATAACAGAAAGAGCACTAGAAAATTCCAAAATATTTGGAGATTGAACAATAGATTTCTAAATAAAACATGGATTTAAGTCTTAAGAGAAATTTGTTAATGTTTTGAACTGAATAAAAATGAAAATACAACTTGTCGGGATTTGTAGAATGCAGCAAAAGCAGTGCTTAGAGGGAATGTTTTAGCGTCGAATGCATGTAGCAGACAAGAAGAAAAATCTATAATCAATGATATAAGCTTTCACCTCAAGAAACTAGAAGAAAAGCAATATAAACATAAAGCAAGCAAAAGAAAATAAATGGAGCAGAAATTAATTACCTGAAACCAGGAAATCAATAGAGAAAATCAACAAAACCAAAAGCTGGTTATTTGAAAAGATTAATAAAATCGATAAACCTCTAGTCACAAACCAAGGAAAAAAGAGAAAATGCAAATTACTAATGTCAGATATGAAAGGGGGGTAATCATTACTGATCACATGGACATGAAAAGAATCTTTTTATCTGGTAGAACCCTAATGACCTAGTTACATGTAAATTCATATATATGTAAAACATAAGGCATGAATGAATAATCATCAAAATCAATGTAATGGTTGCCCTTGGGGAAGAATCTAGAATAGAGCTTCAACTTAGAAGTTGATTTTAGCCTTATATACATTTTTTAAAACCAAGAGGAGGTATTCATATATTTCTTATGCAATTAAAAATATTTTTCAAAGAAAAGAGCAGTCAAAAACCTACGTAACCATCTAATCAGCATAAGTGTTGTTAATACAGGAATGTACACAACAAATAAAGGTGTGAGAGAAAAGCTTCGTATCATTTCTGATGGCACAATACACTTTTGCCAAGGGCTTACAGTACTTACCAGCAAGACAGTAGGATTAAAAAAAACACGAAAAACAAAAATGGTGTCCACCCTCTTGTGAAGGAGATGTCACCATCAGTCCCATCCCTTGAGCACCTAAGCACTCTCATCCCTAGGAGCCAACATTTTATTGAGTAATCACGAAGTAACAAGACACTGTTCTTCATGTTTTCAAACATTTATTTGCCAGTTAATCCTTATAGCAGGCACATGTGCATAGACACTATTTTTTATTATTCCTGTCCTGAAGAAAAGAAACCAAGCATGATAGCTTAGTAACTTGTTTTCGGTCACTCAGCTAGAAGGTGAGATTCAAACTCACTCTGCCTTTCTATTAATACTGCCTTGTTATCTTGTTTTGTCCTTACCAATATCTGGCTAAGTACTACCCATTCTTATTTAACATATGAGGAAACTGAAACCTGAAGAGGTCATGGAAGTGCTGTGAGGCCACACCAATGTTAGACCCAGATTTCAAACCAGCTTTTTCTCCAGCATTATTCTTTATGAGAAGAATAATTAAATTTATTTTGTAATAAAGTGTGTTTTTAAGGCATAATGTCTAATTAATTTTTCCAGCTTTATTCAAGTATAATAAATGTACAAATAGATGTACAAATAAGTGTACATAATTCACATACACAATTTAGTGAGTTTGGGCATATGTATGTACTTACGTTACCATCACCACAATTCAGTTAATAAACACATCCATCACCTCTAAAAGTTTCCTTGTGTCCCTTTGTGAGTTTCATTATGTTGTTTTGTGGTAAGAACACTTAACGTAAGATCTACTGTCAACAAATGTTTAAGTGCACAATACTCCATTGTTAACTGTAGGCACCATGTTGTATAGCAGATATCTGGAGCTTACTCACTTGTATAACTTTATATCCACTGAACTAGTCAAAGGCATGGAAGTAGTCAATGGAATAGTGGTTACCAGGGGATGGGTGGAGGGGGATGTGAGGAGTTGTTGTTTAATAAACTGTTATGGAGGCACTGATAGCAAATACCTCCTGAGTGATAATTTTGAGCCTCTTTGCCACTCTCTAATTCTATACCTTAGTCAGTTTCCTCCCAAGTTCCTTCCTTTTTCTTTTCTTGCTATGTCTCTGCATAGATTTCCTCTTTATCCTCTTAATAGCTGCTTTCTCTATCAGCCTTTCTCCCTTTCCCTTCTCTCTGCCTGGCTCTCTTAACTCCACTGTCTGTGAATATTTATACCAAACTCCCAACTTAAACAAACAAAATTCTTCATAGTTCTCGGTTTGAGAGAAGGGCAGGAGATGAAGCACTTGTGCTCTTGGTTAAATTCAGGTCTTTGTTGATCACTTATTTTCAGAAAAGTTAATGTTTTCTTCTTGTTCATGTTCACAAGTATTGTGGCTGCAGTGATTTTATATATGCATACGTGTATTCTTCTATATGACATTTACAAGTGTTGACAGAATATTGCCTTTTTCAGTAAAGATCTTGCCAGCTGGTGCCTGGGTGCTTAGACTGCCTATGGCTCTTGAATTGCATGCTGAAAACTTCATAATGAAACCAGAAAATCACAGAAGCATAAACACAGCTGCTTATGCCTATAAAGTAAGTGGTTTACAAGGGAAAGCATAATCAGTAGAATCGAGTGTTTAGTCAATTACATTAACAGTAGACAAATAGAAATCATATGTATTTGACAGGAGGCCATTTTAAGAAACTTTATATTGGTATGCTGCAAACATAATGAGACACTTAAAAAGAAATGTCATCCATTATTCATGACTTTGAAGAAAATACAAAGAGCTCTCTTGAAAAAAATCAGAAAATTAAAGTTCTTTTAAAAATGTGAAGGTTTTGATTTTAGTAGCTCATTTTATTTTTTAAGTTGGTTTGGAGGTATTTTTTCTATGATAAGTGATTTTTATGTGGTGACAAACAAAAAGATTTAATATATTTTAAATATGCCAGAGAGATTGTTTCAGAAAACCCTTTATGCTTGGGAATATTCAAGGCTGTAAGAAACAAAATCTCTATTAGAACTTGAACTGGGCTGGGGGCAGGCCATGGAGAATAGTTAGACCCAGCCGACTGTAGCAGGTAATTAAGGAAGTTCTCTCAATGGATGATATGAGATAATCAGTGCACAGGTGAACCATTCAGGGAATCTTGTAGCACACAAAGGTCAGAGGTCAATTCAGGAAGCTCAGAAGGCCCACTGCTGGCTCATTGGTGGAATTTCAGGCATTGGGATTCCACAACACAAAAAGATCAGTGATGAAATTGAAAACGAACCAGGAAAGACCCTTGTGCTGGGACTAGAGTACAAAGATTCTGCTGCTGGAACTGGGGCCATTTCCAGGACATCCAGACATGAGGTACAGTTGTGAAATCATTTGTTTCTTAAATTTTACTGATTAAGGACTGTTTTGAGAGCCTGAAATGGGGCCAAGGTACACTGTCTTGCGATAAGGTCTGTGGGGGAGTAGGTGAAGCCAAATCGCTAATGAAATTTTACTAATCCAATATAATCGCAGTGGTGATAAATCAGTAAATGATAAATTTCCAGTGTGAACAACTAGCAGTTCCAAGTTTCACAAAGTGCTTCTAAAAGCATTTCTAAATTCTAGTTATTGTGGGACTAGAAGTCCTTAGGGGGCGTTTTAATAAATAGATAAGATGCGTGGTTGTGTAATTAGCACATCAGCAGAGATCCCCTAACAACTGTGCATGGATCAGTAGCATTAGCATCACCTGGTGGACTGCAAATGGTCTAAGGAATCTGACCTGAGAGAAAAGCCAGAGAATCTGCATTTTCTGCAAACTCTGCAGAGAGCCACTGACACTGATGACTGAACTCCCCTTTAGAGCACTGTCCAATTTATTCCACAGAGAGCATTTTTTTTTTTTTTTTTTTTTGAGAGGGAGTCTTGCTCTGTCGCCCAGGCTAGAGTGCAGTGGCGTGGTCTCAGCTCACTGCAACCTCCATCTCCCGGGTTCAAGCTATTTCCTGCCTCAGACTCCCGAGTAGCTGGGATTACAGGCGCATGCCACTACACCAGGTTAATTTTTATATTTTTAGTAGAGATGCGGTTTCACCATGTTGGCCAGGCTGGTCTCAAACTCCTGACCTCAGATGATCCACCTGCCTCACCTCCCAAAGTGCTTGGATTGCAGGCATGAGCCACTATGCCTGGCCACAGATAGCACTTTAAGTGTTGCAAAGAATTTAAGGATTTGAAGTCTTGGTTCTCTCAAATAGTTAAACATCCTTTCTTCCAATAGTATCATGTAAATGTGAGTAAATACAGCTTCTTGTATGCCATAATGTGTACCTGTAACTCAGTGTTTCTCAGAATTATCATGAATTCCAATTTAATAAATCTGAATTAACCCTTAATTCCAGAAAATCATCTCCCTAAATGTCTCTGTTTCATTACAATTCCATCATACTCCTCTGAACACACCTTCTCACAGAGAACAATGTCTTTGGAACAGTCTCGGCTGAATTCCACTTGTGAGTGCCTATGCCCCGCCATCATTCCTTTCATGCTTGAGTGACTTTTGTCTGGTATATTTGAGATGCGAGAAAAAGCCTTGATCCAGATCATCAGAATGTAAGGACTCTACAACCAGTCAGATTATTATCCCCGGTACCCAGATAAAGACACAGGGGGTGGATCAGACTTTGACACCTGAGTAGGGTTTCTGCCACCAAGTCTCCGGGCAACTCACTCTTTCTGGTTGGCAGTTGCAAATGGTTTTGAAGTTTGTTCATAAATCCTAGGCTATCTCAGAATCCTGGATGGGGAGTCAGGTGACCCGAAATCAGTACGAACCAGCTGTGTGGCCTTAAGCAAATAGCTGCTCTGCTCTGGGCTCTATTTTCCTGTGTAGTGGTAGGAACAAGGGTTTGAATCCTCACTCCACTTCCTACAGTTTATGGAATTTTTGGCAAGTTATTAACATCTAGCATCTCAGTCTCCTTACCTGTAAGCAGAGGTAATAAAAGGACTGTTATTTTATACTCTTATGAATTCATATTTATAAATTTATTGTTATAAATTATTGGAGCAGTTTACTCAGATATTGTAAGTTTTAGCTATTGTTATATGTGGGAAGAAGGGAGATAATAGATATGAAAAACACTTTGAAATGATTGAAAGTCCATATATACATAAGAAGATAAGTGAAAAAGATATAGTATTAGCTATCTAATTCTGTGTAACAAATTATCCCCAAGCTTTGCAGCTTGCTTACTGTCTCACATAGTTTCTAAAAATAAATGGTTTGGGCTCAGTGTATCTTCTAAGAGTCAGGAGCTCAACTAAGCCAGAGGACCTGAGGTGTCAGTAGCTGATTAAAACAACAAGCCCAAACAGAAGTGATAGCGAGGTCTTTCATCACTTACTGTGATAGTGTTCATAAGAGGCTAAGATGGGAGAAAGCTCCAATCACCTTCAGTTCCATTTTTCCCCCTTGGAATAGTATGTTGGTTGAGGGTCAGATGAATTGTCTCAGTGCTGAAGGAGCCTGAAGTTTACAAAGGACTCCTGAAGTTTATGGACCTGGCATGGGAAGGACTAGGAGTAGGAAAGTACAGTGATGCATTGCATAACAATGTTTGGGTTAACAATGGACTTCATATACCCAAGTGGTCCCACAAGATTATAATGAACCTGAAAAATTCCTATTGCCTAGTGACGCTGGAGTCATCATAAAGTGGCAGCACAGTGCATTCCTTGCATGTTTGTGAGGATACTGGTGTAAACAAACCAATGGCACTAATCAGTTGTATAAAACCATAGCACATACAAATTATGTACAGTACATACCTGATCATGATAATGAATATGTTACTGGCTTACTATTTAGTATAGCATAGTTTTAATCATTATTTCAGAGTGTACTCCTACTACTTTTTTTTTTTTTTTTTTTTTTGAAGTTAGCTGTAAAACAGCCTCAGGCAGGTCCTTCAGGAGGTATCCAGAAGAAGGCATTGTTATCACAGGAGATGACAGCTCCATATGTGTTATTATGCCCAAAGACCTTCCAGTGGGACAAGATGTGGAAATGGAAGACAGGCATACTGATGACCCTAATCCTGGGTAGGCCTAGGATAATGTGTGTGTTTTTGTCTTAGTTTTTAACAAAAAGGCTTTTAAAATTTTGAAAAAATTTTTAAGTAGAAAAAAAGCTTAAGAGAATGAGGATATAAAGAAAATGTTTTTGTATAGCTGTATAATGTGTTTGTGTTTTAAGCCAAGTATTATTACAAAAGAGTCAAAAAGTTTCAAAAAAATTAAGTTTATAAATTAAAAGTTCTAGCAAGCTAAGGTTAATTTATTTTGAAAAAGAAAATAATTTTTATAAATTCAGTGCAGCCTGGCCAGGCGTGGTGGCTCACGCCTGTAATCCCAGCACTTTGGGAGGCCAAGGCGGGCGGATCACGAGGTGAGGAGATTGAGACCATCCTGGCTCACACGGTGAAATCCCGTCTCTACTAAAAATACAAAAAAAAAAAAAAAATTAGCCGAGCGTGGTGGCGGGCGCCTATAGTCCCAGCTACTCTGGAGGCTGAGGCAGGATGGAGTGAACCCAGGAGGCAGAGCTTGCAATGAGCCGAGATCGCACCACTGCACTCCAGCCTGGGCGACAGAGGGAGACTCTGTCTCAAAATAAATAAATAAATTAATTAATTAACTCAGTACAACCTAAGTGTACAGTGTTTATAAAGTCTACAGCAGTGTACAGTTAGATCCCGGTCTTTCACATTCACTCAGCACTCATTCACTAGAGCAATTTCCAGTCCTGCAAGATCCATTCATGGTAAATACCCTATACAGGTGTACCATCTTTTATCTTTTATACCATATTTTGACTGTATCTTTTTTTTTTTTTTTTTTTTGAGACAGAGTTTCGCTCTTGTTGCCCAGGCTGGAGTGCAATGGCGTGATCTTGGCTCACCGCAGCCTCTGCCTCCCGATTCAAGCGATTCTCCTGCTTCAGCCTCCTGAGTAGCTGGGATTACAGGCATGTGCCACCAGGCCGGACTGTATCTTTTCTATGTTTAGATACACAAATACTTAGCATTGTGTTCCAGTTGACTACAGTATTCAGTACAGTAACATGCTGTACAGGTTTGTAGCCTAGGAGCAATCAGCCATACCATACAGCCTAGGTGTGTAGTAGACCATACCATCTAGGTTTGTGTAAGTACATTCTGTTTCTCAAGGTAACGTGCTGGGAGCACCCGTGTGATCACCTGAGGAACCTGCTACACTCCAGGCCTGTGCTTGCTTTCTCACTCACTAGTTTGAAAATGGAACCAGGACATTTAACATTTTAAGTTTGCCTTTGATTTTGCTGCCTACAACAATTTGAGAACCACTAGATGATGAGGCTGAAAAGGAGGGGGAGAGTAAGTCAGAAACACCCAGAAAGGGTTGGCAATGGCACAGTCAGGTGATCGTCACTTACCATGCATTATACACTCTCTACTTGTTTTTACTCTTCCCTTTTCCAGGTAGGAATGTTCCATCACTGGCTAGATTCACCTGGAAACACAGAAGGAAAGCTAATTGGGAACAGCTTAAAAAAAATCAGGATTTAGTAACTAAGAACAGATGTGGCTCTTGTAGTGGTACCCAGTGAGCACCATCCCAAACACCGGGGCTGGTCTTGGTTGTCTTTCTGGCTTGGAATTTTTTTTCTTTCTTTTATTTTTACTGCTGTTAGAAAATGCAAACCTTGATTGACATTTGAACCAGTTAGGTTGCTTCTCACACATCTGCATGCCCTGTGACAGGTTGATTAGAACTATTTAGCTTGACTTGATTTAGCTGGTTCAGCCTCATGGGGATATTTCAGATTGCATTGAAGTGGTCCTGGTGCTAAAGCAGAGGCCATGGTTTGCTGTGGGAAAGCTGGTTGGACTTCAGTGGTCCTATGGGACGGAGTTCGTCATTTCAGTGGTGTAGTGATTGTGGCCACTGGTCATGATGCAGTGAATGAGTAATTAATAAAGCATGCAAATCCTAATGACAGTGGCTATCTGAGCAAGAGGTCTTCATTCGGAGCCTACTGGGAAGAATCATAGAAGTAAGAAATTCACATCTCTGTTTTTGGTAACATGGTAGAGCATTATCAACATTTGATATTTTTGTCTGCCATCCACACTGGCCCCAATCAACAGCAGTCTGGAAAGTCCCGGAAAGAGTATGTATAAATTTCTTTAGGGCCTTAAAAAGCCCAAGGGCATGGCCTAAGAAATGTAAGTTTTCCACTCATCTACTGATTGCTTTCTGACCAGATTATGTGTTACACAGAAGTCCAATTTAATGAAGAGAAAGGTCTCGTGCTTAGGACAGTGAGGATCTACTTCTCACTGTGGTATTATGGATCCAATACTCTGAAAAGCCATCCTGCTGAAACACGCATAGATCCTGAACAACAAATATATTTTTAAAAATGGCTGCGTTTGTAAGAAAGTAAATTCCTAAGAGCTAAAATTTAAAACTGGGCTGAAGTCAGGGCTGCAAGTGAACATAGAAGCCTGGCCTACCCTAGGGCAGATGCTGATACCTAGAATCGAGAGCTTTGGGTTTTATACTCACTAAGAAAATTAAAGGGCAGGCCTTGTGCCTATCCAAGACGAGGAAATAGAGCCTGGGATGTAAATATAATGTCAGGGCCTGTTGATGGAACTATGACTTCAATGAAATAATGAGTTAGAAAAAAATCTGACAAAGCAGCAAAAGGCAGCTAAGAGGAGATTGTCTGGGTTGCTGCACTGGGTGGAAAACCACAACAACAATAAAAATAACAATATGTGTCTCCAGAGAATTTTAAATCTTATATCCAATCACTTGTGATTGTGGAGTTTACATTTATACTGTCCACTGAGCCAGGAAAATCCCAAACTGGAGAAAGTAAAGTAGTTCAGGTGGGTAGTATTTCCTGGTGCCTGGCATAAGCAAACATAGGTCATGGAGAAGCATCACCTACCTGAACTGCTGGGATTCTCACACATTAGATTAAAACAAATACAAATTCCTAATTGAAAGGTTACCAAGCACAAGAAAACAAACCACGATGACTGAAAGTCAGCAACCACAACAAACATTAGATTTAGAACACATAGAATTCAGATAATGGAACTTTCCAACATTGAATATAGGCAACTATTTAAAGAAAGGAAAGTTAAAAGTAAAAACGTATCTAGAATGCAAAAAGAGCAAAATAATTAGCAAGCAGAATCCAATACCAAGTCAAGAAAATAATAAATCCTGACCAAGTAAGATTTATTCTAGGGAATGCAGAGTTGGTTTAATGTCAGAAAATTTAATCATATATACCATATTAGGAAGTTTTTTTTTTTTTTTTTTTTTTTTTTTGAGACAGAGTCTGGCTCTGTCACCCTGGCTGGGGTGCAGTGGCACAGTCTTGGCTCACTGCACGCTCTGCCTCCCGGGTTCATGCCATTCTTCTGCCTCAGCCTCCAGAGTAGCTGGGACTACAGGCGCCCACCACCACGCCTGGCTAATTTTTTGTATTTTTAGTAGAGACGGGGTTTCACCATGTTGGCCAGGATAGTCTCCATCTCCTGACCTTGTCATCTGCCTGCTTCGGCCTCCCCAAGTGCTGGGATTACAGGCATGAGCCACCGTGCCTGGCCTGGGAGCATACCTTTAAATAGCTCTATTGCAATATAACCTAAATAAATAGCACATATTTAAAATGAGCTATTGAATGAGTTTTGACACATGCACACCTGTGAAACCAGTACCAAAGGCAAGAAAATAAACATACACATCACCACAAAAAGTTTCTTCATGCTATTTTGTAATCCTTCCCTCCTTTTTCTTTTTGTGAGCCCCTCCCCATAGTCATGCAACCACTGATATGCTTTCCGTTACTATAGATTAGTTCACATTTTCTAGAATTTTATATAAGTAGAGTCATACAGTATGTACTCTAATTTCATCTGGCTTCTTCCACTCTGCATAATTATTTGGGGATTTGTTCATGTTGTTATGTGTATCAGTCAATCATTCTTTTTTGCTGTGTGGTGTTCCAATGTTTGTTAGACTTTAGAACATTTGTGGTAGGTTCTCTCCAGTTGACTGGGCTCCAGCAATTGTTCAGGGTAGAGGGCAATGGAAGAATGGAAAAGGCCTCCACTTGCTCCTTAAGGTCAACAGCCATAGGCCTATTTGGATTCAGAAGCATAGGTAATCCTTAAATTTGTCTTATGCCCTTGGAGTAAACAGAGCTCTCATGGGACTATGGCTCTAACTTGTCCTGGTTTGTGTCTGTACTGAGGCATAGAACCTGGCTAATGAGCTTTCAATCTATTTATTTCTATGTTCTTAAGTGGTTGCACTAGCATGCATATGGGGGACTTTGCCACACAAGCTAGATTTTCTTCTTGATTTTTTTCTGAAAAACCCAGGGGCACAAGCTTGTTTAGTTCACTCTGGCCACACGTGGGTCCCTCCCAACCTTATCACAGGAGCCCAGAAGGAAACTTACCCAACTTTTTTGCTGAAAGTTGTATTATGGGTGGTGGGGGAAGGTGGCAGAGGAGTAGGGGAGAACACAGCTTTGAAACAATGACTTACAACTATCTTCTCACGAACATATTTATCATTCCTTGGATTTCTTATGAAATGCTCAGATAAGAGGAAGGTACAGAACAAAAGGTAAGAAAGGAGTTCAGAAGGATTCATAACTCTTCCCAGACACATGGAGACCTGTGAGTCCATAGCAGTTTCCTTAACTGTCTGTCATGCTAGGGTAACAGCCAGCTTCAGGCCTGCAGAAAGACAGGAAGCCAGTCCCAAACAAGTTGTCACAGAGTTTAAGTGAAGAGTGTGGAATCGAGAGGAGACCAGAATGGTCCTGAGATATATCCCAGTGGTGAGCCACATCTGATGTTCTGGGAACTGCTGAGAAGAATCAGGACAAACATTAGCTAAGGGTAGGGAGGACAGATCTGAGTAGGCATGGAGGATCATAAGCGTGAGAAAGGAGCTGGAGAAGCAGCATGTGACCATGTCAGGAAAGGTAAGAGCGGCTGATAAGAAAAGTAAATAAATGATTTTCAGACCGTGAAGGTTTATCAGCTAAGGTCTCTTGCCATCTCAGCTCTTGTAGCATACTTCCTTCCAGTACAGGCTGCAACCAATTCTCAAGCAGGTTGTCACAGAGGCAAACTGGAACACCTGCTAGCAGAGTGTGATAGAAGGGAAATGTGCTTTCTTATGGGAAAAGCACATTTGGCTTTCCTGAAAAATTGAGTATGTGCTTTAAAAAGTCTTTTGAATAGTGGCTCTTCTAGTGCTTTAGAAATTTCTTGATTTATACAGAATTCCTGCTGAGTAGCCCATGTGTCATATTTTTAAAACAATAATGATTGTAATTCCAATATAACCGTGATCCCCACTCTGATCATCGCTAATGCAGATAAGCAGGAATTATGTTTGTCAGCAGCAAAAGCAGCAACAGCAGCAGCAGCCAAAATGAATTTGGCTTGCTTTGTGCCAGAGACTATTCTGATAGCATTCCAAACATTAATTCATTTATTTCTCACCACAGTCTTATGAGGCAGGCATCATTATTCCCATTTTATAGAGTGATCTTGGTACATTTCACTGGGTTAACAATGTTTTCATTGGGTTAACAGTGCTTTATAAAAGTCATGTAACAAGTATGTTAATCGTATGTAGATAAAATTTAAAATCAATTCAACTAATGATATAAAATGAGTTATAATCATAATCATATTTATTCAATGAACTTCATTAATTAGAGTTTTGGGGATCATGTGCAGAGAAAAATATCTTAAGCAGAATGTATCTGTGATTTCCATCTTTTGAAAAGGCTTTTGCTTAATTATAAGAGAAATAATCTTTATTGTAGACACACAAAACAGAGGGACCTGTGGGTTTTTTTTTTTTTTTTTTTTTTTTTTTTATTATACTTTAAGTTCTAGGGTACATGTGCATAACGTGCAGGTTTGTTACATATGTATACTTATGCCATGTTGGTGTGCTGCACCCATCAACTCGTCAGCACCCATCAATTCATCATTTATATCATGTATAACTCCCCAATGCAATCCCTCCCTCCTCCCCCCTCCCCCCTCCCCATGATAGACCCCAGTGTGTGATGTTCCCCTTCCCGAGTCCAAGTGATCTCATTGTTCAGTTCCCACCTATGAGTGAGAACATGCGGTGTTTGGTTTTCTCTTCTTGTGATAGTTTGCTAAGAATGATGGTTTCCAGCTGCATCCATGTCCCTACAAAGGACGCAAACTCATCCTTTTTTATGGCTGCATAGTATTCCATGGTGTATATGTGCCACATTTTCTTAATCCAGTCTGTCACAGATGGACATTTGGGTTGATTCCAAGTCTTTGCTATTGTGAATAGTGCCGCAATAAACATACGTGTACATGTGTCTTTGTAGTAGACTAATTTATAATCCTTTGGGTATATACCCAGTAGTGGGATGGCTGGGTCATATGGTACATCTAGTTCTAGATCCTTGAGGAATTGCCATACTGTTTTCCATAATGGTTGAACTAGTTTACAATCCCACCAACAGTGTAAAAGTGTTCCTATTTCTCCACATCCTCTCCAACACCTGTTGTTTCCTGACTTCTTAATGATTGCCATTCTAACTGGTGTGAGATGGTATCTCATTGTGGTTTTGATTTGCATTTCTCTGATGGCCAGTGATGATGAGCATTTTTTCATGTGTCTGTTGGCTGTATGAATATCTTCTTTTGAGAAATGTCTGTTCATATCCTTTCCCCACTTTTTGATGGGGTTGTTTGTTTTTTTCTCGTATATTTGTTTGAGTTCTTTGTAGATTCTGGATATTAGCCCTTTGTCAGATGAGTAGGTTGCAAAAATTTTCTCCCATTCTGTAGGTTGCCTGTTCACTCTGATGGTAGTTTCTTTTGCTGTGCAAAAGCTCTTTAGTTTAATTAGATCCCATTTGTCAATTATGGCTTTTGCTGCCGTTGCTTTTGGTGTTTTAGACATGAAGTCCTTGCCCATGCCTATGTCCTGAATGGTACTACCTAGATTTTCTTCTAGGGTTTTTATGGTATTAGGTCTAACATTTAAGTCTCTAATCCATCTTGAATTAATCTTCGTATAAGGGGTAAGGAAAGGATCCAGTTTCAGCTTTCTACTTATGGCTAGCCAATTTTCCCAGCACCATTTATTAAATAGGGAATCCTTTCCCCATTTCTTGTTTCTCTAAGGTTTGTCAAAGATCAGATGGCTGTAGATGTGCGGTATTATTTCTGAGGACTCTGTTCTGTTCCATTGGTCTATATCTCTGTTTTGGTACCAGTACCATGCTGTTTTGGTTACTGTAGCCTTGTAGTATAGTTTGAAGTCAGGTAGCGTGACGCCTCCAGCTTTGTCCTTTTGACTTAGGATTGTCTTGGCAATGTGGGCTCTTTTTTGGTTCCATATGAACTTTAAAGCAGTTTTTTCCAATTCCGTGAAGAAAGTCATTGGTAGCTTGATGGGGATGGCATTGAATCTATAAATAACCTTGGGGAGTATGGCCATTTTCACGATATTGATTCTTCCTATCCATGAGCATGGTATGTTCTTCCATTTGTTTGTGTCCTCTTTGATTTCACTGAGCAGTGGTTTGTAGTTCTCCTTGAAGAGGTCCTTTACATCCCTTGTAAGCTGGATTCCTAGGTATTTTATTCTCTTTGAAGCAATTGTGAATGGAAGTTCATTCCTGATTTGGCTCTCTGCTTGTCTGTTGCTGGTGTATAAGAATGCTTGTGATTTTTGCACATTAATTTTGTATCCTGAGACTTTGCTGAAGTTGCTTATCAGCTTAAGGAGATTTTGGGCTGAGACGATGGGGTTTTCTAAATATACAATCATGTCATCTGCAAACAGGGACAATTTGACTTCTTCTTTTCCTAACTGGATACCCTTGATTTCTTTCTCTTGCCTGATTGCCCTAGCCAGAACTTCCAAGACTATGTTGAATAGGAGTGGTGAGAGAGGGCATCCCTGTCTTGTACCAGTTTTCAAAGGGAATTTTTCCAGTTTTTGCCCATTCAGTATGATATTAGCTGTGGGTTTGTCATAAATAGCTCTTATTATTTTGAGGTACGTTCCATCAATACCGAATTTATTGAGCGTTTTTAGCATGAAGGGCTGTTGAATTTTGTCAAAAGCCTTTTCTGCATCTATTGAGACAATCATGTGGTTCTTGTCTTTGGTTCTGTTTATATGCTGGATTACGTTTATTGATTTGCGAATGTTGAACCAGCCTTGCATCCCAGGGATGAAGCCCACTTGATCATGGTGGATAAGCTTTTAGATGTGCTGCTGAATCCGGTTTGCCAGTATTTTATTGAGGATTTTTGCATCAATGTTCATCAGGGATATTGGTCTAAAATTCTCTTTTTTTGTTGTGTCTCTGCCAGGCTTTGGTATCAGGATGATGTTGGCCTCATAAAATGAGTTAGGGAGGATTCCCTCTTTTTCTATTGATTGGAATAGTTTCAGAAGGAATGGTACCAGCTCCTCCTTGTACCTCTGGTAGAATTCAGCTGTGAATCCATCTGGTCCTGGACTTTTTTTGGTGGGTAGGCTATTAATTGTTGCCTCAATTTCAGAGCCTGCTATTGGTCTATTCAGGGATTCAACTTCTTCCTGGTTTAGCCTTGGGAGAGTGTAAGTGTCCAGGAAATTATCCATTTCTTCTAGATTTTCTAGTTGATTTGCGTAGAGGCGTTTATAGTATTCTCTGATGGTAGTTTGTATTTCTGTGGGGTCAGTGGTGATATCCCCTTTATCATTTTTTATTGCATCTATTTGATTCCTCTCTCTTTTTTTCTTTATTAGCCTTGCTAGCGGTCTGTCAATTTTGTTGATCTTTTCAAAAAACCAACTCCTGGATTCATTGATTTTTTGGAGGGTTTTTTGTGTCTCTATCTCCTTCAGTTCTGCTCTGATCTTAGTTATTTCTTGCCTTCTGCTAGCTTTTGAATGTGATTGCTCTTGCCTCTCTAGTTCTTTTAATTGTGATGTTAGAGTGTCAATTTTAGATCTTTCCTGCTTTCTCTTGTGGGCATTTAGTGCTATAAATTTCCCTCTACACACTGCTTTAAATGTGTCCCAGAGATTCTGGTATGTTGTATCTTTGTTCTCATTGGTTTCAAAGAACATCTTTATTTCCGCTTTCATTTCGTTATGTACCCAGTAGTCATTCAGGAGCAGGTTGTTCAGTTTCCATGTAGTTGAGCGGTTTTGATTGAGTTTCTTAGTCCTGAGTTCTAGTTTGATTGCACTGTGGTCTGAGAGACAGTTTGTTATAATTTCTGTTCTTTTACATTTGCTGAGGAGTACTTTACTTCCAATTATGTGGTCAATTTTGGAATAAGTGCGATGTGGTGCTGAGAAGAATGTATATTCTGTTGATTTGGGGTGGAGAGTTCTATAGATGTCTATTAGGTCCGCTTGGTGCAGAGATGAGTTCAATTCCTGGATATCCTTGTTAACTTTCTGTCTCGTTGATCTGTCTAATGTTGACAGGGGAGTGTTGAAGTCCCCCATTATTATTGTATGGGAGTCTAAGTCTCTTTGTAAGTCTCTAAGGACTTGCTTTATGAATCTGGGTGCTCCTGTATTGGGTGCATATATATTTAGGAGAGTTAGCTCTTCCTGTTGAATTGATCCCTTTACCATTATGTAATGGCCTTCTTTGTCTCTTTTGATCTTTGATGGTTTAAAGTCTATTTTATCAGAGACTAGGATTGCAACCCCTGCTTTTTTTTGTTCTCCATTTGCTTGGTAGATCTTCCTCCATCCCTTTATTTTGAGCCTATGTATGTCTCTGCATGTGAGATGGGTCTCCTGAATACAGCAGACTGATGGGTCTTGACTCTTTATCCAGTTTGCCAGTCTGTGTCTTTTAATTGGAGCATTTAGTCCATTAACATTTAAGGTTAATATTGTTATGTGTGAACTTGATCCTGCCATTATGATATTAACTGGTTATTTTGCTCGTTAGTTGATGCAGTTTCTTCCTAGCCTCGATGGTCTTTACATTTTGCCAAGTTTTTGCGATGGCTGGTACCGGTTGTTCCTTTCCATGTTTAGGGCTTCCTTCAGGGTCTCTTGTAAGGCAGGCCTGGTGGTGACAAAATCTCTAAGCATTTGCTTATCTGTAAAGGATTTTATTTCTCCTTCACTTATGAAACTTAGTTTGGCTGGATATGAAATTCTGGGTTTAAAATTCTTTTCTTTAAGAACGTTGAATATTGGCCCCCACTCTCTTCTAGGCTTGTAGAGTTTCTGCCGAGAGATCTGCTGTTAGTCTGATGGGCTTCCCTTTGTGGGTGACCCGACCTTTCTCTCTGGCTGCCCTTAAGATTTTTTCCTTCATTTCAATTTTGGTGAATCTGGCAATTATGTGTCTTGGAGTTGCTCTTCTGGAGGAGTATCTTTGTGGCGTTCTCTGTATTTCCTGAATTTGAATGTTGGCCTGCCCTACTAGGTTGGGGAAGTTCTCCTGGATGATATCCTGAAGAGTGTTTTCCAACTTGGTTCCATTTTCCCCCTCACTTTCAGGCACCCCAATCAGACGTAGATTTGGTCTTTTTACGTAATCCCATACTTCTTGCAGGCTTTGCTCATTTCTTTTTCTTCTTTTTTCTTTTGGTTTCTCTTCTCGCTTCATTTCATTCATTTGATCTTCAATCGCTGATACTCTTTCTTCCAGTTGATCGAGTCGGTTACTGAAGCTTGTGCATTTGTCACGTATTTCTCGTGTCATGGTTTTCATCTCTGTCATTTCGTTTATGATCTTCTCTGCATTAATGAGTCTAGCTGTCAATTCTTCCACTCTTTTTTCAAGATTTTTAGTTTCTTTGCGCTGGGTACGTAATTCCTCCTTTAGCTCTGAGAAGTTTGATGGACTGAAGCCTTCTTCTCTCCTCTCGTCCAAGTCATTCTCTGACCAGCTTTGATCCGTTGCTGGTGATGGGCTGCGCTCCTTTGCAGGGGGAGATGCGCTCTTATTTTTTGAATTTCCAGCTTTTCTGCCCTGCTTCTTCCCCATCTTTGTGGTTTTATCTGTCTCTGGTCTTTGATGGTGGTGACGAACTGATGGGGTTTTGGTATAGGTGTCCTTCCTGTTTGATAGTTTTCCTTCTGACAGTCAGAAGGACTCTCTGTTGGTCTGTTGGAGATTGCTTGAGGTCCACTCCAGACCCTGTTTGCCTGGGTATCAGCAGCAGAGGTTGCCGAAGATAGAATATTGCTGAACAGCGAGTGTACCTGTCTGATTCTTCCTTTGGAAGTGTCCTCTCAGGGGTGTACTCCACCCTGTGAGGTGTGGGGTGTCAGACTGCCCCTAGTGGGGGATTTCTCCCAGCTAGGCTACTCAGGGGTCAGGGACACACCTGAGCAGGCAGTCTGTCCGTTCTCAGATCTCAACCTCCGCGTTGGGAGATCCGCGGCTCTCCCCAAAGCTGTCAGACAGAGTCGTTCGCGTCTGCACCGGCTCCCGCTACTTCCCCTGTTGGTCTTCAGCTGTGCGCTGTCCCCAGAGGTGGAGACTACAGAGACAGGCAGGCTTCCTTGAGCTGCTGTGAGCTCCACCCAGTTCGAGCTTCCCAGCGGCTTTGTTTACCTACTTAAGCCTCAGCAATGGCGGGCGCCCCTCCCCCAGCCTCGCTGCTGCCTTGCGGATAGATCGCGGCAGACTGCTGTGTTAGCAGTGAGGGAGGCTTCGTGGGCGTGGGACCCTCCCGGCCAGGTGTGGGATATATTCTCCTGGAATGCCTGTATGCTTACAGCGCAGTATTGGGGTGGGAGTTACCCGATTTTCCAGGTGTTGTGTGTCTCAGTTCCCCTGGCTAGGAAAACGGATCCCCTTCCCCCTTGCGCTTCCAGGTGAGGCGATGCCTCGCCCTGCTTCAGCTCTCGCTGGTCAGGCTGCAGCAGCTGACCAGCACCGATTGTCCGGCACTCCCTAGTGAGATGACCCCAGTACCTCAGTTGAAAATGCAGAAATCACCGGTCTTCTGTGTCGCTCGCGCTGGGAGTTGGAGACTGGAGTTGTTCCTATTCGGCCATCTTGCTCCGCCCCCCTTTGTTTTGTTTTAAACTTAACTCTCAGTGACTCCTGATTACTCAGTTTTGGTGACAATCTGTATTGGCCACTTAGGACAGTTTACATTATAATAAGCAAATTTTTTTAGAAAGAGAAATTGAGACATGGATAGGATAAGGAAGTTACATTTTGGAATTAATTCTTATAAAGATAGACGATTTGGTTTCATCAGTGTATTTGTACTTTTAGTAACTGTCATACTATGAAAGGATCTCATTTTATTACTGAGAAATTAGGTATGAAATATATAGATTCAAAGCTCATTAGATTAGTAATATATCAAAGATTCTGGTGACACCCAGGTTTATGTAAAAAGGATAACACAATATGTAAAGGCTATGTTTTCTTTTTTCACAATAAATTTAGTTCACTGATAAGTGTATACAGGAGATTGACAAATCTCTTTCTGCTCTGGGTGCATTCAGAAAAGTGAGAAATAGGAGAACTTCTTCCAGAACAACTGAAAGAAGGAATAAGAGGTAGAGAAAGTAGTAGAGTCATAAAAAACTGCCTTCCTGACTAAAAATGTATCCTATTTGTCCAACTTGGATCTTTATATGATAGCTGGAAAGGGTAAAGCATTAAATCTGTATCTTTCATTGACATTTCAGCATCATGTTGCCTTTTAGGCTGTAACCAATTTTCCTAATTTCTTTCCACCCATTTCCCTTGAATAAAAGAGTTGAGAGAGAGAAATGATACCATATGGATGAGAGGCTTAGTATTCCAATAGCACAGATCCAAAATGAATGCTGCAATGGAAATGCTGGGACCTGAACACCTTCAAGACCCTTTCAGAGCATGCACTACACTGGGTTTCCCACAGAATGGCAAGAATGATGATTAAGTGATTTGGCCATCACATTTGGTGTTACAGAGAGCTGTTAACAACTGAGGTGGGCACTAGCCCTGGATCTTGTCTTTTCCCACTCCCCAGCCTCATGAGGAGCTAGTCATTGTCCCAACTTCTGATAGCATCTGTATACAGCTGACTTCTACATTTTTAATTCAAGCCCAAACCTCTCCTCTGAACTATGAATCCATGTAATTTCACTGCTTATTCAACATCTCTACTTGATTATCTCCTAAGGCCCTAGGATGCAGCAGTGAACAAAACAGGCAAAAAGTGTCCTTGGAGAACTTTCATGCCAGGTATTTACTCAGTATGTCCCAAACTGAATTCATATTCCTTAAAATGCCCTATCTACTCAGTTGCTCTGCCTGGAAACCATGTCTTCTTAGCTTTACCTCTAAGGTGTTTTTCTTATTATTTGGTCCCAACACAATAATACAAGAAATCCATCATTTCTCTCCTGAACTTCTATAAAAGGCTTCTAATTGGCCTCCCTCTATGTTCTCCTCCAATCTAAGCCAAAATGATTACTTATTTCATTCTTCAAGAGTGATCCTTTAAAAATGCAAATCTGATTATGACTAGGTTAAACCCTGCTTAAAAATTCTTCAAATGCAACTTGAATGACATTCAGAGCCTATTAGACCTGGCACAGTCTCACTCCTGCCTACCTCCCCAGCTGTCCTCTTTTGCTTAACTCTGAGTTCCAGCCACAGTGACATTCAGTGTGCTCTTAACTAAGCCAAAATTATTCTCATCTAGTGACACTTCTTCCATTGAACCAACTCCAAATCATTTTCAGATCTCAGCTTGAACATCTTTTTCTTGCTTGCAATTTTTTGCCAGGTTATACTGAGTCCCTTTATGCATACATTTCCCCACACCTGCATACATACATATACACACACACACCCCACACACACTGTCTCTTTATCTCTCTCTCTCTCACACACTTTTTTCTTATGCTTTCTAACATGTTAATTAAGTAATTATCATGTTACTTAATGACTGTGTGATGATCTGCTTAATATCTGTTTTCGCTATTGGGGAGAGAACTATATTCATCTCCATCGCCACAGAATATCCAGTGAAATAGTAGAATATCACAATGAAAATAGTAGACCCTCAATGAATACGTGTTATAGTTGAATATAAATATGTGTTATAGTTGTTGAATATTGGGAAAGGTTATAACTCCTTCAAGTTAGCCAGTATTATGCTAACAAGAGATAAAACTTCATTATTAAGGGCTACATGAATGTTAATAAGAGTGACAGGAACAAAGAAATGTAGCAGCTCCAACCTGGCAACAGTGATGGTAGAAATGTCATCAAAGATGAAAAGTGACTTTCGTTTGTATAAAATGAACCAGCAGACACTCATGATTGTAAGTAGGATTTCCGGTGATTTGTCCTGCACTGAAAGCCTTTGGATCTATGATTTCCCTATAGACAGGTATTCAGATGTGGCTGAGTAGAGTTGTATAGAGGGTAGCACGAAATGCTACACTGGAATGGGCAGAAACCCAGGTGACTAGTAAACACAGAAAGAAAATCCTACATAGTGCGTATGCGGGTAGATTCTTGTGATGACTTTTAAATCTGGTTTAGGATGCACATGCATACATAGGTAATGAACTGAAAAGCTTTAAGGTTGGGGATGGTGCCCTGCACAGGCAGAACATGAATGTCTTTTGCACAGAACTCCTGTTGACTTCAGATTTCAAGAGAACAGAGTAGCCCCCTCCAAAAAATGTGTAGTAATGATTTCATAATGGACATATTATGCCTCAAGGTTTGGAACCTTCTAAATTATGCAAAAATCCTCTGAAAGATTTATTTTTCAACCTTGAAGGACTGGGTTTATTTTGTTTGGGGAAGAAAAAATGTCTCTGTATTTCTGAGGCTTGTTCTTGAATAAAAATAAACCAAGATAAGTAGGTGTGTGCATATATATATACACACACACATATATTACGTGTATATATATATATGGATATATGGCATATGTTTCCTGTATTTTCATCCCAAAATGTTGAGTAAAACATTCAGAGTCTGCTTAATGCCAAATATTGCATCAATGCACCACGGAAGTACTACTGTTGTTGAGCTGCTAGGTCAACATTGAAATTATCTGCGAAATTTTAAGTTGCTTTTAGTAATAAACTGCTTTTTTTCAAAGATGCTTTGACCATAATGTACTATCACCTTTTCTCACAATTAAACTATGATAAGGGAGTCTGAATAGACTTCCAGTTTCTTATTCCTATAAAAGACCTTGAATAAAGATGTGTTTCTTTTTATTTTTTTCTGGTCATGGTTAACAATATACGGAACTACTTTTTAAAAGATAATTCCCAGCCACTCTGGAAAACAGTTTGGCAATTTCTTCAAGTAAACATGTAGCTACCATACAATCCAGCAGTTGCACTCTTGGGCGTTTATCCCAGAGAAATGACAACTTAGGTTCACATAACATACGCAAATGTTCATAGAAGCTTTATTTGTAACTGCCAAAGACTAGAAACAACCTAAATGTTCTTCACTGGGTTCATGGTTAACAAATCGGTATGTGTGGTATGGACCATGTGTATTAGTCAGGGTTCTCTAGAGGGGCAGAACTAATGGATGTATGTATATGAAAGGAAGTTTATTATTAAGGAGAATTGACTCACACAATCACAAGGTAAAGTCCCACAAGAGGCCGTCTGCAAGTTGGGGAGCAAGGAAGCCCAAAACCTCAAAAATAGGGAAGCTAACAGTGCAGCCTTCAGTCTGTGGCCAAAGGCCTGAGAGACCTTGGCAAACCACTGGTTTAAGTCCAAAAGTCCGAAAGCTGAAGAACTTGGAGTTAGGGGCATGTTCGAGGGCAGGAAGCATCCAGCAGTGAATGAAGGCCAGAAGACTCGGCAAGTCTGCTTTATTCTAGCAGTTGATCAGATGGTGCCCACGCACACTGAGGGTGGGTGGGCCTCTCTCCCAGTCCACTGACTCAAATGTTAATCTCCTTTGGCAACACCCTCACAGACATACCCAGGAACAACACTTTGCATCCTTCAATCTAATCACATTGACACTTAATATTAACCATCACACCATGGATTGCTACTCAGTAATAAAACAAAGTGGATAATTATGCAGGCAACAATTTGGATGAGCCTCCAGGGAATTATGCTGAGTGGGGAAAAAAAGTCAATCCTGAAAGACTGAAGACTATATGACTCCATCATACAAGATTTCTGAAGTGACAAAATTATTAAAAACAGAGCTGGTTGCCATGGGTTGGGAGTGGGAGGTGGTAGGTGAAGTGGGGTAGAGTTGAGTGTGGTTATAAAAGGACAACACAGGGATCCTTGTTGTGATGAAAATATTCTGTATCTTTGTTATCCATTCACTAGCTGATAGATATTTGAATTGTTTCCGATTTTGGCTACTAGGAATACTACTACTATGCATACTCATGTACAGGTCTTTATATGGACATGTTTTCATTTTCTTTGTCAGGTCTCTAGGAGTGAAATTGCTAGTTAATAGTAAGTTAACTATGATAATATAATATTAACTTGTGAAGTCATTGCCAAAATGTTTCCCAAAGTGACTGTACCATTTTACACTCTCATGACCAATGCATGAGGGTTCCAGAAACTTCACATGCTTCAAAATTACCAACATTCAGTATTGTCTTCTTCTTTATGCCCATTTTGATGGGTGTGGAACGATATCTCACTGCAGTTTTAATTTGCATTTCTCTAATTACTAATGATATTGAGCATCTTTTCATATGCTTATCAGCCATTCATATATGTTTACAGTGAAATGTCTGATCAAGCCCATTGCCCATTTTCTAAATTGGGTTACTTATGTTCTTATGATTGAGTTTTAAGAGTTATTTACATATTCTGGATATAAAAAATCTCTTTATCAAATAAATGATTTGCAAATGTTTTTTTCTTAGTCTATGGCTTATTCTGTTTCCTTAATGATGCTTTTTAAGGAGCAAATGTTTTTAATTTTGAAAGTCTAATTTACCAACTTTTTATTTAAATTGAACATGCTTGTGGTGTCATATTTAAGAAATCTTTTCTAACCCAATGTCGCAGAGATTTTTTCATGTTTTCTAGAAGTCTTATAGTTTTAGCTCTGACATTTAGGTCTATAATCCATTTTTGATTTTTTTTTTTCTTTATACTGTGAAATAACAGTCTAAGTTCTATTTTTTTTTTTTTTTTGCATATGGATAGCCAATTGTCTTAGAATCATTTGCATAAAAGATTTTTATTTTCCCTATTGAATTGCTTGACAGAACCATTGTCAAAACTCAGTTCACCATAAATGTAAAGATTTATTTCTAGAGTCTCTCTTGTGTTATATTGATCTATATGTCTATTCTTATGCCAATACTATACTGTTTTTATTACTGTAGCTTTATGGTAATTTTAAAAATAAAAAAGTGGAAGGTCTCCACTTTTGTTCTTCAAATTGTTTTGGCTATTCTAGGTTATTTGTATTTTCATATGGAGTTTAGGATTGATATATTCATTTCTATAAAAACCTTGCTGAGATTTTAATCAGGATGACATTGACTCTAGATAAATTTGGGAAGAATTACCATCTTAATGATATTGAGTCTTCCAATCTATGAACAAGTTATGTCTTTCCATTTATTGAGGTCTTCTTTAGTTCCTTTTAGCAATGCTATTATGAGGGAAATTATCTTAATTTTGTTTTCAGATTGTTAATTGCTAGTATATAAAAATACAATTGATTTTTATGTATTCATATTATGTCCTTAAAGCTTGCTAACCCTATTTATTAGTTTTAGTAGCTTTTTTTAGATTCTTTAGGATTTTCTACATGTCATCTGCAAATAAAACAGTTTTATGTCTTCCTTTGTAATCTGCATGACTAATTTCTCTTCTTGCCTTATTGTGATGGCTAAACTTCTGGTACAATGTTGATAGAAGTGGCAAGAGTGGACATCTTTGCCTCTTTCCCAGTTTCAGGAACAAAGCTTCTATTCTTTCACCAGTATTATCTTAGCTGTATGAGTTTCTTCTCTACTGTTCGTTGTGTAGTATAAAGCCTAAAATTAAGGCTCAGAATTATATGCTGCCTTGACATTTGGTAAAATCGGGAGGTCCTCAAATGGCCTAACAGCAAGTTCCCCACTCTGCTCTGTTCCCATGGCTAAGATCACATAGTTAATTCCCTTTGTCAAACAGATCAGGTGCAGTTCCTGCTTATCTCTGAGTAATGGGTTTCAGTTCCCTGCCAGCCCATGGAATTATTCAAACAAGCCAATCACATCCTCCCATAGACACCACAGAACTTCCACAGACGGGGGTCAGCTGACACTCTTGATATTACAAAGCCTGCCTCACATAGTCCCCTGATGTTCAATTTCCCAGTGCAACCCCCAAGTGGCCCCACATGGCATGTGGTGTCCTCCTCCCCTAAGCTGTGAGTATATGTGACTGCTGTTGATCTCATCTGTCCAGTGTCAGGTATTGTGTGTCTAGTTATCCCTAGAATCCTAAGACAAGAATGCCTTCCTCACCAGTGGGGTAAATAGGAGAAAACAAAAACATTTTGTAGACTCCCTTTATGAGGCTGAGAAGTATACATCTAGTTATAGTTTGTTTTTCATCATGAATTGATGTTAGGCTTTGTTAAACAGCCTTTCTAAAAAAATCTGAGATAATCATGTCATTTTTGGATCTAATCTATGAATATGTATTAATTGATTTTCATTTGTTAACCAAGTGTGCATTCCTGGGATAAATCCCACTTGTTCATGGTATATAATTCTTTTCATATGTTGCTGGATTCAATTTCTAATATTTTTTTCTGGATTTTTGTGTCCATGTTTATTTTGGTCTGTTTTCTCTTTACTAGTGAAGTCTTTATCTGGTTTTAGTATCAAAATATAAATAACCTCTTAGAACGAGTTGGGGACTTTTCCTTAGTCATTTTTATTTCTTCTGTTTGTTTGGGTTGAATTTGCTCTGTCTGTTTTTCTTAAGGTGAAGCTTAGGTTATTGATTCAAGATTCTCTTTTTCCAAGTATTTTTTTCTAAAGCTATGTATTTTGAGCACTGCATTAGCTGCAACTTATATCTTTTGTAATGCTGTGTTTTTGTTTTCATTCAGGTCAAAAAAATTTCTAATTTACCTTGTGATTTCTTCTTAGTCCTTATGGGTTATTCATAACTGTGTTATTTAATTTTCAAATATTTAGAGATTTCTCAAATTTATCTCTATTAATTGTTCATTAAATTCCATTGTGGTCAAATAACATACTTTGAATGATTGTTTTATGGCTTGTCATATGGACTATCCTGGAGAATGTTCCATGTGTACTTGAGATAAACATTCATTTCTCTATTGGGTGGAATGTAGGTCGTTATATGCATCTTACCATATTATATACCAGTTAGGTTCAATGGACTTAATTAGTGTTATTAAATTCTTCTATATCCTTTTTGATTTTATGTCTGTTAGTTCTACCTAGTATTAAAAGTGCAGTATGGAAGTTTCTAATTGTAGTTTTAAATAGTCTCTTTCACCTTTGAATTCTGTTTTAACTTCTTCTCATATGAGGCTCTTTGGTGATTATAAGTTAAAATTTGTTTTATTTTAATAAAATTGACTCATTATTAAATGTTCCTTTTTATTTCTAATAGTGTCATTTTATCTTATATTAATATAGCCACTCCAACTACATTAGTATACTTTTATTTGCATCCAGTTGTGTCTTGGATTCTGTATTGTCTCTTTTGATAGCATATAGTTGAATGCTGCTATTTAAATCTGGTCTGAAAATCTCTGCCTTTCAATTAGACTGTTAGCGCACTTACTGCAATTATTTATTTCATTGGATATGTGACTGCCATTTTGTTGTTGTTTTTTAGATATGTCATGTATTTTTCTATCTATTCCTCTTTTATGGCCTTCTTTGGTGTGAAAAAATACTTTTAGTGTATAATTTTAATTCCTCTTGCAAATTCTTAAGTATGCTTGAGTTATTTTCTTGGCAATTCTGCTACGGATTACTATATACCTCATAATTTATAATTGTCTATGTCAGGTTAATACAGACTTAATTACAGTAAAATATAACTTTTCTCTAATATAGCTTTGTGTTATTGTCATATTATAACAATTTATAATATAAACCCAACAATATAGGGTTGTAATTACTGCTTTATATAATCTTACGTCTCTTAAAGCAATTAAAAGAAGAAATTAGAATATGTATACATTTTTTATACTTATCCACATATTTACCATTTCATTTCATTCTGTGGATTCAAGTGACCATCCTATGTTATTTCCTCTTGGTATGAAGACTTTCTTTAGTGTTTCTTTAGTATTTCTTGTTAGGCAGATCTATGATCTATGATCTCTCAAACTTTGCTGGGTATAAAATTATTGGTTGACAGTTGTTTCTTTTTTTTAACCTTCAACCTACTCACATCAGATATTTTTTTTTTTAATTCCAGCACTTTGCATGTTTTTCTGCTCTCCACTGTGAAGATAATCCTAAAGAGATATAACTTCTACCTTCTTTTTGGACTCAAAATCCAAGTCTTTCCTGCTTCATAATCTTGGCTCTTTTATTGTCCTATAGTTGTTCTCTTGGCCCTATGTTTCCTATTAGTCCTGAAAACACTTGAGCCTCAGTAATTGTGCCTTCCCATTACTAATGGATTAATCTCTGGAAGAAAAGGTGAACTTTAATTTAATTTTATTTTTTTAATTCACACAATAGTTGTACATATTTATGGGGGTACGTAGTAATGTTTCAATATATATAATGTGTAGTGATCAGAGCAGAGTAATTAGCATATCCATTTCAAACTTTTATCATTTCTTGGTGGTGAGAATATTCAATATTCTCCTTCTAGCTGTTTGAAACTATACAATACATTATGTCTAACAATAGTCATCCTACAGTGGTACAGAACACTAGAATTTGTTCCTCTTATCTAGTTATAATTTTGTACCCTTTAACAAATCTCTCCCTATCCCTTATTTCTCTCTACCTTTCCTATCCTCTATTATACTCTGTTCTATTTTTTACTTCTGTGAGATCAAGGTGGTTTTTTTTTTTTTCATCTTCCACAAATGAATGGAGGACATGTAGTGTTTAACTTTCTGTGCCTGGCTTATTTCACTTAACACAATATCCTCCAGTTTTATCCATGTTGCTGCAAATGACAGGATCTCATTATTTTTTGTGGCTGAATAGTATTTCATTGTGTACATATACCATATTTTCTTTATGCATTCATTCATTGATGGGCACTTAGGATGATTCTGTATCTTTGTGGTCTGAGGAAAGATTTTATGAATAAGACCTCAAAGGCACAGCCAACCAGAAGCAAAAATAAATGGGATTATATAATACTAAAAAGCTTTTGCACAGCAAAAGAATCAATCAACAGAGTTAAAAGACAGCCTATAGGATGGGAGAAAGTGCTTGCAAACTATTAATTTGACAGGGGATTAATATCTAGGATGAACAAGGAACTCAAAATCTCAAGAGAAAAAAATCAAATTCAAAAATGGGCAAATAATCTGAACAGATATTTCTCAAAAGAAGACACACTTATGGCCAACAATTATATGAAAAAATGTTCAATATCACCAGTCATCAGGGGAATGCAAATCAAAGCCACAATGTGGTATCATCTCACCCCAGTTAGTATGGCTACGACCAAAAAGACTAAAACCAAATGCTAACAGGGATACAGAGGACAGGGAACTCTTATACATTGTTGGTGGAAATGTAAAATACTATAGCCACTATGGAGAACAGTATGGAGATTTCTCGAAAACTAAAAATAGAACTGCTGTACAATCCTGCAATCCCTCTACTGAATATTTGTCCAAGGGGCAGGAAATAAGTATATCAAAGAGAAACTTGTACCCCAATGTTGGTAGATTTGGTTTCCTAGTATTTTGTTGAGGATTTTTCTGTCTATGTTATTGGCCCATAGTTTTTTCATTTGTGTCTTTATCTGGTTTTGTTATCAGAGTTATGCTGGCTTCATAGAATGATTTAGAAAGAATTCCCTCTCTTTCAATTTTTTTGGAATAGTTGCAGGAGAACTGGTATACTTTTTTAAAAGTTCAGTAGAATTCAGCTGTGAAGCCATTTTATCCTGGGATTTTATTTGTTGGGAGACCTTTTTATTACTGATTCAATCTCATTACTTGTCATTGGTCTGTTTAGATTTTCTATTTCTTCTTGGTTCAATTTTGGTAAATTGTATGTGTCCAGGAATTTATCTGTTTTCTTTAGGTTTTCAAAATGACTGGCATAGAGTTGTTCATGGGAGCCTCATAGTCCTTTGTATTTCTCTGGTATCTGTTAAATCTTTCTCATTTATTATTTATTTTTTTCTATTTTTTTCTTAGTCTAGCTAATGGTTTGTCAATTTTTATTTTTTAAAAATTCCATAATAAAAATTAAAAATGGAAAAAAATAAGCTTTTTGTTTCATTGATATTTTTTGTGGTTTTTGTTTTGTAGTCTCAACTTCATTTATTTCTGCTCTGCTCTTTCTTTATACTAATTTTAGGTTTGGTTTGTTTTTGCTTTTCTACGTCCTTGAGATGCACTACTAGATTGTTTATTTAAAATCTTTCTAGTTTTTCTAGATTTGGGTTCATTTTAAGTTTATTTGTTAAATTATTTGAAGAGATGGTGTTCTCACTATGTTGCCCAGGCTTGTCTTGTACCCCTAGTTTCAAACAATCCTCTTGTCTTAGTCTACTGATTGACTGATAGATTGACAGGGTCTTACATTGTCCAGGATGGTCTTGAACTCTTGGCCTAAAGTGATCCTCCTGTCTCAGCCTCCCAAAATGCTGGAACTGAAGATATGGGCAACTGTGCCTGGCCTTTTCTAGCTTTTTGATGTAGGCATGTATTGCTATAAACATTACTTAATACTGTTTTTGCTGTGTCTTATAGGTTTTGGTTTGCTGTGTTTCTATCTTCTTCTTTTTTTTTTTCTTTTTAGTTTATTCTTAACATTTTCCTCATCTATTCATCATTCAGGAGCATGTTTAATTTTCTTGTACTTGTATAGTTTCAAATATTCCTCTTGTTAATGATGTCTAGTTTTATTCCATTTTGGTCAGATAAAATACTTGATATAATTTTTATTTTTAAAAATATTTTGGGGGCTTATTTCATGTTTTTATATATGGTCAATCCTGGGCAATGTTCCATATGCTGATGAAAAGAATATATATTCTGCAGCTGTTGGGTGAAATGTTCTCTAAATATATGCTAGGTCCATTTGTTTTATGGCATAATTTAAATTTGATGTTTCTTTGTTGATTTTTCTGTTTTGGTAATCTATCCAATGCTGAGAGTGGGGTGCTGAATTAACTCCCTGACTATTGTATTGCAGTCTATCTCTTTAGATAGAATATTTGCTTTATATATCTGGGTACTCTGGTGTTGGGTATATATATATTTACAATTGTTACATTTTCTTTCCAAAGTGATCCCTTTATTATATAATGTCTTTGTTTGTCTCTTTACAGCTTTTGACTTAAAGTCTGTTTGTATTGCTACTCCTGTTCACTTTTGGCTTCTGTTTGCATAAAGTATCTTTTCCAACATTTCACTTTCAGTCTGTGTTTACAGTGAAGTGAATTTCTTGAAGGCAGCATATTGTTGGGTCTTGTTTTTATTAATTCAGTCAGTCAGTCTATATATTTTAAATGAGGAATTTAATCCATTTTCTTTTGAGGTTATTATTGATAGATGAGGACTTACTCCTGTTATTTATTGATGTTTTTCTGGTTGTTTTGTATATTTACACCTGGTTTGTTTTGTATCTTTGTTCTTTACTTTCTGATTGTTGTTGCAGCTGGGTGATTTTCTGTAGTGATAAGGCTTATTCCTTTCTTTTTCTCCTTTGTGTATTGGCTTTACCAGTGAGTTTTATGGTTTCTCATGTTTTCATCATGGTGGTTACCATTTTTTCACTTCCAAATGTAAGACTCCCTTGGGCATTTCTTGTAAGGCTGATCTAGTGGTAAATTTCCTTAATTTTTGTTTATCTGTGAAAGATTTTATTTCTCCTTCACTTCTAAAATATAGCTTTGCTGGGTTTAATATTCTTGGCTGACAGATTTTTTTTTTTTCCCCCAGAACTTTGAATCTATCATCCTGTTCTTTGCTGGCCTGTAATGTTTTGCTGGAAGTTCACTGTTAGTCTAATGAAGATTCCTTTATATATGAGTTAATGCTTTTCTCCTGCTGTTTTTAAAATTCATTGTCTTTGATTTTTGACAATTTGACTACAACATGCTTCAGAGAGGACCTGCTTGGGTTAAATCTAATTGGGATTCTTTGAGCTTTCTGGATCTGGATGACCATCTATCTCCTAAGACTTGAGAAGTTTTCTGCTATGGTTTTATTAAATATGTTTTCCTCTCCTTTGCCCTTCTCTTCTCCTTGTAGAACACCCATAATATGAATATTTATTCACTTAATGGTGTCTCATACATCTGTAGGCTTTCTTCATTTCTATATAATTAGAACAAATGATTTATCTCAAGTTCTATGAGTTTAAAGTTTTTCAGAAGTTATTACAGAAGTCAACACTGAAATCAGAAACAAACTTTCACAGCTGTAGCATTTATAACAAAGTCAATATCTACATGACCTTAATTTAAGAGATTTAGAGTGTTTCCATGATTCAGAATCCATGACTAAAGTTTCAAAGTCCAGATCCAAGTCAGAAACAAGGGCACTTACAAAGTAATCAATAGAAGGGCACTTCTGAAGCATACCTTCAACCATGATCATGGGCTCCTTGCCTCCACCGTGGGCCAGCATCTCCCTGCAATAGCACTCCCTGGTGGCCCTGTTAAAAGGATTTTGTAGAAAACATTCCTTCCAAACCACGGAAGTGACTGTCCTAGACATGAGGTAAGAGCAGTATTTGGCACCACAGCCCAGGAGGTAGCTGATCCGCAGCTTCCAGGCAGTATTTGGAACATATGGTAAGCCATAGAATGTCTCTTGTGTTTTCTTGAGAATGTCTGTGGTTGAACTCTTCAGGGGATGCTTTCCCTGGTAGATTTGATCCAGAGTGGCATAAAAGACCTGAAGTTTCATATTGGCTGCGGCACAAACCTTTTTAGATTCACAAAGCTGAGACACCATATTTTTTTGGCAGTAGCCCATTCTAATTATGTCTGGCAAACTGGTTGCTCAATAATCATTTGCAAAGTACTCCATTAGAATAGAAGGAACCTCTGCAAAATCAGTGGGACAGCCTGGTTCCGGTGACGTGTTGGTAACAAATACGTCCTGGCATTCAATGCATAGCATGTCCCATTTCATGGACAAGATTTTCCTTCATTCCAGGAGTTAGCAAAGTTGGTGAACTCCTTGAGGAATGGGGAAGATTCAGCATAAGAACTATGACTGGGAGTTGATAGTCTCTGTCTTCCTTTAATCTGCCTCCATGGATTGTAAAATGGCAATCCTGATGTTGTTTGTCTGCTTGCTGAAGAAAATCAAAGTTAAATGCACCCCAGTAATCCTTCAGATTCATGAATAATGGCCAGTTTTTGGACATCTTCACACATACCTCTCCTTTTGCAGGCTATTCTGCATATAAGGAAATCCACAACAGTTTGTTAAGCCAAATATTCAGGCCTTCCATGCATGCTCCGAGGGAGAAAAACAGGCAATATAAGCCAGGCTCAATATTATACCTATGTTCATGAATCACATCACTGTGGTAGCAGAGGTCCCAAGGCATTACTTTGGAATTTTGAGAATTCTGTTTCATTTTCATCCCTCATATCATCTCAAAATCTTTTCGAGTTCCTTCAGAAAGTTGGTCAGAGAATTTCTCAAGGAACTGGATGACAGTCTCTGAATTTTTAACTGTTGTTCCCTGGAGAGCCCTGTGGGAAAACATAGAATACCTACCAACTTTTCCAGAAGATCTCTGTTGCTGAGCAATTCTTCCAAACATTTTAATTGACCAGTATTGGGATAAAGAAAAATTTTGTAAGCAGCTTCTCACACCAAGTCACCTTGTGCTTCTGCATGGAGACCATCAATTATGATATGATCCCCATCAGATAAAAGTTATGGTGAATGTGTTCTGGTAAGAGATGCTTCTCAGTCTTGTTGGGAAAGTTGTTTGCCATAAGATGTGAACTACTCAAATCCAAGATTTTAACATTGAGGTCTACTGCTCTTTTACACTTTTCTTTGTCTAGATGGATTCCACTAATTTCAAAATCAAATATAAACAGTTCAGCCACTTGCCTGGTTTCTGGATCAAGGGAATCCACAAGTTTTTTTTTTTTTTTTTTTTTTTTAATCAGATAGTAATTTTTGCAAACTTTGACATAATTCCATATTTGTGTTCAACCAAGTCAGCCACTCTGCACAAGGAATCTTAGAGCTCATCAAAGATGCACACAATCTGGGGTCCAGGTGGGGTGGAACATGCATGTTCCAAAAGTAATTCTGTCTTCCTCAAGGCTTTTTATTGTGCAATATGAAATCTTTCTGCAGCACTGAGCCCAGGATATCCAAAAAGACCCCAGTGCTCACTAAACAGGTCCAAGCGTAGCCCTGCAGCTTGACATTGAAGGTGGAGTCCACCAGGAACCAGCTGGTGCTGACCCTTCCACATGGGTCTTGGCTCTGAGGCTGCCCCTGCCTACCTGCCCTGGCCACAGGGACACTACTCCAGCTCTGAAGCGGCCTAGCCTTTGGGCACATAGTGTTTGTGGAGTAGCCTCATGCCCAGCTGCAAGACCCTTGCCCCAGTGCTGCAGCTCCAGCCAGGAGTGCACGCTTTGCACTTCTGGGCTTTCTTCATTTTTAAAATCCTTTTTTTCTTTTCTTTTATTTCTTTCTTTCCTTCTTTCTTTTGTTCACCTGTGATATTTCAAAATACCTGTCTTCAAGTTCAGAAATTATTTCTTCTGCTTGGTCTAGATTGTTGTTGAAGCTCTCGATTGTATTTTGCCATTTCATTCATTGAATTCTTCAGTTCTAGGATTTCCGTTTGGCTCTTTTTTTAATGATATCTCTCTTTGTTGGATTTCCCATTCAAATTATTACTTTCCTGATTTCACTGAATTGTCTATCTGTATTCTCTTATATCTCACTGAGTTTCCTTAATATTATTATTTAGAATTCTTTTTCTGGCAGTTGACAGATTTCATTATGATTGGGGACTATTACTGGAGACATTTTTTTCCTTTAGAGGTGTCATGTTTCCTTTCTTTTTCATGTTCAACATGTTCCTACATTGATTTCTGTGTATCTGGTAGAAAAGTTGCCTCTTCCAATTTTATTAAGTAGGTTTCATAGGGAAAGGCTTATTTGTATGAATGGGCCTTGGAGTGTTGTTGGCCTTGGTTCTGGGTGGACACTCTAGTGTAGTCTCCATGTAGTTGTTTTTTTTGTTTTGTTTTGTTTTCAGCTGTAATCCACACTAGTAACATTTATGAGTGTCTCAGTGGCCTAGACTAAGATTTTGATGGTAGTGGTGTGGCTTTGCTGGGAGTGGGGTTCTCCAGGCTGTTTCTTAGGTTGTGGGAGTGTGTGTGCACATGGTGGTTCAGTTACCTTGGGGTCTGGCTCACTGGCAATGGGGCTGTTACTCTGGCTGGGAGCATGGGCACACATTTGCTTAGCTGGCCTTGTGGCATGCCTCCCAGGAGTAGATTTGTGGGATTGTTTCTCAGGCCCAGAATGTAGGCACATAGCTGGTCAACTGGCTTGGGAGTATATCTATCTACCAGGGACAACCCACAGTATTGTTTTCAGGCCTGAGACATGGGTGTAAGGCTGCTCAGATGGCCTAAGGGTATGTCTGCTCTGGGGAAGGGGGACCCACCGGAGTGTTTCTCAATTTTGGGACACAGGTGTTATGCAGCTCAGCTAGCTCAGGGTAGCCTTTTGGGACTGTTTCTCGGGTCTGGGTCATGGGCTTAAAGCTGCTTGGTTGGCCTAGGGGTGTGCCCACCAGAAGCCAGACTGCAGGACTGTGTCTCAGATCTTGATTGCAGGTGCAGGGCCATTGGGCAGGCTAGGGGCATGTCTGCTGGGGAGTGGGAGGACACTACAGGGACAGGGCTATTTTTCAGGTCCTGAGAAGAAGTGCGTAGTTGCTCCACCAGCCTGATGTGTGTATTAGCTGTTCAGAGGCTTGGATGCCTCTCCTACTTTGAGGGGGGCATGCAGTGGTTGGACTGGCTCAAGGTTGAGTTCACCCTGTGTAGGACTGCCAGACTATTCATTCAGCTGGAAGTGTGGCAGCAGGGATGGGTGGGTTACCTTGCTGTGCAAGACCTGAGTCACAGCTTACCCTGGGCCTAAGCTTTGTGCAGATGGAGTTGTGGCATTTAGCCACCTGTGTAGGCTTGGTGAAATTAAGATGAAGCCCCAGTATTGGAGAGGAACAGTGGCTACTGGCCATCAGAACAAGGTGTACTACAGAGGCAGCTCTGTTCTCATGATGCTGTGCAGCACCAGCTTGTCTTGCAGAGGGCGAGTGGTGGGTGGGAAGTACACACGTCATGCCCTTAAACTGGGGCAATGCAGCTGCATGAATTCCTGGCAGTTCTCCAAACTGGGCTCAGGGCTTGCAAGGAGCATGTGATTCTCCTGTAGTAAGAACTGTGGGTGTTTGTGGTGACAATGGCAACTGGTTGGAATCTTTTGCCTGCCTTTTCCCCTGAAATGGGAAGTTCCTCCTAACTCCAGGCAGATTCAATCTGAGCAGGGGAGATGGTTGCAGACATTGGGTACCTCCATGCCGTCCTCCTGGATTTCTGATGAATCACCACAGGTGCGTCTCCACTCCCTCGCTGCACACCAGCACTCTCCCTTCAACATCCCAGTAAAATCTTAGCTGTTTATTCGTTGCCTGGGTCCTTTCTTGTGGGAGGGATGAGTATCAAGCATCTCTAGTCAGCCATTTTGATGAAGTCACTTCTTTACTTGTACATAAAAGCAATGATTATTTCCTTGGCTTGCCAGAGAGCTGAAAGTTAAAATTTCATTTGAGAATATAATGCCAGGCTCCCAGTGATCTCCCTTTTTATAGAACTAGCAATCTTTCTACCATTCTTTTAAATTTATTTTTAATTTTCCAATAGCAAATCATTAAATAATCCAGACTTCCCATTGTGTGTAGTTTTTAAGCTGCTAGCACCACCATCTTCATTTTATTTACCAAGCTAACAAACAGAAAAATTAGACCTAGAGTCTGGCTTTTCTGACCCATATATAATACATGCAGTCATAGGTCTAATAAAGTTCATTTATACCATAAAAAGGAGCAAATTATAATTTTTACAATAAACATATTTTGCCAAAAATAAAAAAGGGAATAAAATGTCTTACATGCCTCCTTGTTAAAAGAAACTTTAAAAAATATTTTTTTCTTGCTTCCAGTGTGGTTAGGGAAACTTTAAGAAAAATTGACTATCATGGGAAGATCTTTGTATTAATAGCTCTGGAAGAGAGTGTACCTATCTTAGGAGGCATGCTGCTTCCCATAAGTGAAGATAATAAGAGAAATGTCCTCTATCCATTGTAGCCATTAAGATCCTGTTAGGATACAGCAGTCACACTACTTATTTAACAGAAAATATAACATAAGGAATTGTTAATTAGGTATAAAGTTGTTAATTAAGTGGCTAAAAAGGCAAAAAGGAAACATAAAGCAACTGCAGGAGCAGATACCACCCCTAGGGCTGGGAGAACAAAGGGAAGAGGTTGCATATACAGGTTTGAGTATTTCTTACCCAAAATGCTTAGGACCAGAAGTGTTTGATTTCAGCTTTCTTCAGATTTTGGAATATTTGCATATACATAATGAGATACCTTGGGGATGGCACCCAAGTCTAAACATGGAATTCACTTATGTTCCATATACATATATATAGCCTGAAGATAATTTTATATAAGATTTTAAATAATTTTGTGGATAAATAATTTTGTGGATAAAAGTTTTGACTGTATTTTGGATGTGACCCATCACATGAGGTCAACTGTGAAAATTTCCACCTGTGGCATCATGTCAGCCCTCAAAGTTTCAGATTTTGGAGCATTTAAAATTTCAGGTTGTTGAATTAGGGATGTTCAATCTGTATTAAAACTTGGAATCTTGGAGACAAGAAGCTCTGAAACTCAGATCTCTGAAAAGGGGTCTTTAGCTAGCTAGTTGTTATGTCTTTGATGAGGTTCAAAAAGGCTGGTTCTGTAAGAGTTGTGATGGGAAGGACTTACCCTCTCAGGGTGAGGCAGCACTGGGGAGTGGAATTGCCTTTTTAGGGCCAAAAATCATTGCAGGACTGATGCTTCCAGGAAGAGGAAGCAAGCAAGAGCAAGTAGTTCTTTCTTCCTATCTCCACCTTGTGCTCTCCTTCTAAACAACCTCCTGTCATCACCATAACCGGCAGAACTTAAGAGGGAGCCAGCTGGAATGTAGTTTGTAAAGTCTCAGTTCCAGCATCATGTAACACAGAATGGATAAGTTTGGTGCTGAGATACAAAAACTTAGTAATGAGCACATTCATTTAATTCTAAATAAAGTGTTTTCCCCACCTATCCAATATCTTTGTTTCCTATGTTCTTGAGATGATCAGAATGTTTTGACATGAAATAATTGAATATTATTGTAACTTACGCTTTACTATCACTTTAACCAAGGCTGAATCAAAGTTAACTTTTACTTCTTTCTGTTACTGTCAGGGAGGGGGGTGTACACAGGGATTAGTTGGGAAGAGGGGAAAGATTACTTTTAATTTCTATAACGGAATAATACTTTTATTGTTGACCACCTCAAATATGTTGGTGATACATGGAGTATAAATTATAAATAAATAAAACTCAGCTGTGCCAACTAATAAGAGACTCCCAACAATTCCCCAATTATCTAAGCTTGGGGTGGGGATGGGAATGTACAATTTTACTGGTGAAGAATTAGCAGCAGGAGATGTTGGAAGAAAGATAGTCTGAGCAGACACACACAACACTTCTTCAGTCTGAACTCTGTTTTTCATTCACCCGAAGGCTACCAGCCTAAAGGTGTAGTGCCTTCCAATTTCTGGATGAAAAAGCCACTGGGGCAGGGGTGGTTGCAAGATGACTGAATAGAAACAGCTCCAGCCTCCAGCTCCCAGCGTGAGCGACACTGAAGATGGGTGATTTCTGCATTTCCAACTGAGATACCAGATTCATCTCACTGGGGCATGTCGGACAGTGGGTGCGGGGCAGTGGGTGTAGCCCACTGAGTGACAGCCGAAGCAGGGAGAGGCATCGCCTCACCTGGGAAGCACGAGGGGGAAGGGAATTCCCTTTCCTAGTCAAGGGAAACCGTGACACACAACACCTGGAAAATCTGGTCACTCCCACCCTAATACTGTGCTTTACCAAGGGTCTTAGCAAACGGCACACCAGGAGATTATATCCTGCACCTGGCTCAGAGGGTCCCATGCCCACAGAGCCTCCCTCATTGCTAGCATAGCAGTCTGAGATCTAACTGCAAGGTGACAGCGAGGCTGGGGGAGGGGTGCCCGCCATTGCTGAGGCTTAAGTAGGTAAAAAAAAAAGCGGCCTGGAAGCTCAAACTGGGTGGAGCCCACCGCAGCTCAAGGAGGCCTGCCTGCCTCTGTAGACTCCACCTCTGGGGACACGGCATAGCCAAACAAAAGGCAGCAGAAACCTCTGCAGATTTAAATGTCCCTGTCTGACAGCTTTGAAGAGAGTAGTGATTCTCCCAGCACAGAGTTTGAGATCTGAGAATGGACAGACTGTCTGCTCAAGTGGGTCCCTGACCCCTGAGTAGCCTAACTTGGATATATCCCCCACTAGGGGCAGACAGACACCTCACACCTCACACGGCCAGGTACCCCTTGGAGACGAAGCTTCCAGAGGAATGATCAGGCAGCAACATTTGGTGTTCAGCAGTATTCACTCTTCTGCAGCCTCTGCTGCTGATACCCAGGCAAACAGGGTCTGGAGTGGACCTCCAGCAAACTCCAATAGACCTGCAGCTGAGGGTCCTGACTGTTAGAAGGAAAACTAACAAACAGAAAGGACATCCACACCAAAACCCCATCTGTACATCACCTTCATCAAAGACCAAAGGTAGATAAAACCACAAAGATGGGGAAAAAGCAGTACAGAAAAGCTGAAAATTCTAAAAATCAGAGCGCCTCTCCCCCTCCTAAGGAACGCAGCTCCTCGCCAGCAACAGAACAAAGCTGGATGGAGAATGACTTTGACGAGTTGAGAAAAGAAGGCTTCAGACGATCAAACTTTTCTGAGCTAAAGGAGGAAGTTCGAACCCATCGCAAACAAGCTAAAAACCTTGAAAAAAGGTTAGACGAATGGCTAACTAGAATAATCAATGTAGAGAAGTCCTTAAATGACCTGATAGAGCTGAAAAACATGACATGAGAACTATGTGACAAATGCACAAGCTTCAGTAACCAACTCGATCAACTGGAAGAAAGGTTATCAGTGATTAAAGATCAAATGAATGAAATGAAGTGAGAAGAGAAGTTTAGAGAAAAAAGAGTAAAAAGAAATGAACAAAGCCTCCAAGAAACATGGAACTATGTGAAAAGACCAAATCTATGTCTGATTGCTGTACCTGAAAGTGACAGCGAGAATGGAACCAAGTTGGAAAACACTCTGCAGAATATTACCAAGGAGAACTTCCCCAACCTAGCAAGGCAGGCCAACATTCAAATTCAGGAAATACAGAGAATGCCACAAAGATACTCCTCAAGAAGAGCAACTCCAAGACACATAATTGTCAGATTCACCGAAGTTGAAATGAAGGAAAAAATGTTAAGGGCAGCCAGAGAGAAAGGTCATGTTACCCACAAAGGGAAGCCCATCAGACTAACAGCAGATCACTTGGCAGAAACTCTACAAGCCAGAAGAGAGTGAGGGCCAATATTCAACATTCTTAAAAGAATTTTCAACCCAGAATTTCATATCCAGCCAAACTAAGTTTCATAAGTGAAGGAGAAATAAAATCCTTTACAGACAAGCAAATGCTTAGAGATTTTGGCACCATCAGGCCTGCCCTACAAGAGCTCCTGAAGGAAGCACTAAACATGAAAAAGAACAAGTGGTACCAGCCACTGCAAAAACATGCCAAAATGTAAAGACCATTGATGCTAGGAAGAAACTGCATCAACTAATGAGCAAAATAACCAGCTAACATCATAATGACAGGATCAAATTCACACATAACAATATTAACCTTAAATGTAAATGGACTAAATGCTCCAATTAAAAGACACAGATTGGCAAATTGGATACAGAGTGAAGACCCATCAGTTTGCTGTATTTAGGAGACCCATCTCACGTTCAGAGACACACACAGGCTCAAAATGAAGGGATGGAGGAAGATCCACCAAGCATATGGAAAATAAAAAAAGGCAGGGGTTGCAATCCTAGTCTCTGATAAAACAGACTTTAAACCAACAAAGATCAAAAGAGACAAAGAAGGCCACTACATAATGCTAAAGGGATCAATTCAACAGGAAGAGCTAACTATCCTAAATATATATGCACCCAATACAGGGAGCACCCAGATTCATAAAGCAAGTACTTAGGGACTTACAAAGAGACTTAGACTCCCACACAATAATATTGGGAGGCTTTAACACCCCACTGTCAACATTAGACAGATCAATGAGACAGAAAGTTAACAAGGATATCCAGAAATTGAACTCAGCTCTGCACCAAGCGGACCTAATAGACATCTACAGAACTCTCCACCCTAAATCAACAGAATATACATTCTTCTCAGCACCACATCGCACTTATTCCAAAATTGACCACATAGTTGGAAGTAAAGCACTCCTCAGCAAATGTAAAAGAACAGAAATTAAAACAAACTGTCTCTCAGACCACAGTGCAATCAAACTAGAACTCAGGATTAAGAAACTCAATCAAAACCGCTCAACTAAATGGAAACTGAACAACCTGCTCCTGAATGACTACTGGGTACATAACAAAATGAAGGCAGAAATAAGGATGTCCTTTGAAACCAATGAGAACAAAGACACAACATACCAGAATTTCTGGGACACATGTAAAGCAGTGTGTAGAGGGAAATTTATAGCACTAAATGCCCACAAGAGAAAGCAGGAAAGATCTAAAATTGACACTCTAACATCACAATTAAAAGAACTAGAGAAACAAGATCAAACACATTCAAAAGCTAGCAGAAGGCAAGAAATAACTAAGATCAGAGCAGAACTGAAGGAGATAGAGACACAAAAAACCCTTCAAAAAATCAATGAATCCAGGAGCTTGTTTTTTGAAAAGATCAACAAAATTGATAGACTGCTAGCAAGACTAATAAAGGAGAAAACAGAGAAGAATCAAACAGACACAATAAAAAATGATACAGAGGATATCACCACCGACCCCACAGAAATACAAACTACCATCAGAGAATACTATAAACACTTCTACACAAATAAACTAGAAAAGCTAGAAGAAATGGATAAATTCCTGGACACATACACCCTCCCAAGACTAAACCAGGAAGAAGTTGAGTCCCTGAATAGACCAATAACAGGCTCTAAAATTGAGACAATAATTAATAGCCTACCAACCAAAAGAAATCCGGGACCAGATGGATTCACAGCCAAATTCTACCAGAGGTACAAGGAGGAGCTGGTATCATTCCTTTTGAAACTATTCCAATCAATAGACAAAGAGGGAATCCTCCCTAACTCATTTTATGAGGCCAACATCATCCTGATACCAAAGTCTGACAGACACACAACAACAAAAAAAGAGAATTTTAGACCAGTATCCCTGATGAACATCAATGCAAAAATCCTCAATAAAATACTGGCAAACTGAATCCAGCAGCACATCAAAAAGCTTATCCACCATGATCAAGTGAGCTTCATCCTTGGGATGCAAGGTTGGTTCAATATATGCAAATCAATAAACTAATCCAGCATATAAACAGAACCAAAGACATAAACCGCGTGATTATCTCAATAGATGCAGAAAAGGCCTTCGACAAAATTCAACAGCCCTTCATGCTAAAAACTCTCAATAAATTCGGTATTGATGGAACATATCTGAAAATAATAACAGCTACTTATGACAAACCCACGGCCAATATCATACTGAATGGGCAAAAAATAGAAGCATTCCCCTTGAAAGCTCGCACAAGACAAGGATGCCCTCTCTCACCACTCCTATTCAACATAGTGTTGGAAGTTCTGGCCAGGGCAATCAGGCAAGAAAAAGAAATAAAGGGTATTCAATTAGGAAAAGAGGAAGTCAAATTGTCCCTGTTTGCAGATGACATGATTGTATATTTAGAAAACTCCATCGTCTCAGCCCAAAATCTCCTTCAGCAAAGTCTCAGGATACAAAATCAATGTACAAAAATCACAAGCATTCTTATACACCAATAACAGACAGAGAGCCAAATCATGAGTGAACTCTCATTCACAATTTCTTCAAAGAGAATAAAATACCTAGGAATCCAACTTACTAGGGATGTGGAGGACCTCTTCAAGGAGAGCTACAAACCACTGCTCAATGAAATAAAAGAGGACACAAACAAATGGAAGAACATTCCATGCTCATGGATAGGAAGAATCAATATCGTGAAAATGGCCATACTGCCCAAGGTAATTTATAGATTCAATGCCATCCTCATTAAGCTACCAATGACTTTCTTCACAGAATTGGAAAAAACTACTTTAAAGTTCATATGGAACCAAAAAAGAGCCTGCATTGCCAAGACAATACTAAGCCAAAAGAACAAAGCTGGAGGCATCATGCTACCTGACTTCAAACTACACTACAAGGCTACAGTAACCAAAATAGCATGGTACTGGTACCAACACAGAGATATAGACCAATGGAACAGAACAGAGCCCTCAGAAATAATACCACACATCTACAACCATCTGATCTTTGATAAACCTGACAAAAACAAGAAATGGGGAAAGGATTCCCTATTTAATAAATATTGCTGGGAAAACTGGCTAGCCATAAGTAGAAAGCTGAAACTGGATCCCTTCCTTACACCTTATACAAAAATTAATTCAAGATGGATTAGAGACTTAAATGTTAGACCTAAAACCATAAAAACCCTAGCAGAAAACCTAGGCAATACCATTCAGGACATAGGCATGGGCAAGGACCTCATGTAACACACCAAAAGCAATGGCAACAAAAGCCAAAATTGACAAATGGGATTTAATTAAACTAAAGAGCTTCTGCACAGCAAAAGAAACTACCATAAGAGTGAACAGGCAACCTACGGAATGGGAGAAAATTTTTGCAACCTACTCATCTGACAAAGGGCTAATATCCAGAATCTACAAAGAACTCAAACAAATATACAAGAAAAAACCCCATCAAAAAGTGGGCAAAGGATATGAACAGACACTTCTCAAAAGAAGACATTTATGCAGCCAACAGACACATGGAAAAATGCTCTTCATCACTAGCCATCAGAGAAATGCAAATCAAAACCACAATGAGATTCCATCTCACACCAGTTAGAATGGCGATCATTAAAAAGTTAGGAAACGACAGGTGCTGGAGAGGGTGTAGAGAAATGGGAACACTTTTACACTGTTGGTGGGACTGTAAACTAGTTCAACCACTGTGGAAGACAGTGTGGCGACTCCTCAAGGATCCAAAAGTAGAAATACCATATGACCCAGCCATCCCATTACTGGGTATATACCCAAAGGATTATAAATCATGCTGCTATAAAGACACATGCACACGTACGTTTATTGCGGCACTATTCACAATAGCAAAGACTTGGAACCAACCCAAATGTCCATCAGTGACAAACTGGATTAAGAAGATGTGGCACATAAACACCATGGAATACTATGCAGCCATAAAAAATGATGTGTTCATGTCCATTGTAGGGACATGGATGCAGCTGGAAACCATCATTCTCAGAAAACTATTGCAAGAACAGAAAACCAAACACCGCATGTTCTCACTCATAGGTGGGAATTGAACAATGAGAACACTTGGACACAGGAAGGGGAACATCACACACCAGGGCCTGTTGTGGGGTGGGGGGAGGGGGGAGGGATAGCATTAGGAGATATACCTAATGTAAATGACAAGTTACTGGGTGCAGCACAACAACATGGCACATGTATACATATGTAACAAACCTGCACGTTGTGCACATGTACCCTAGAATATAAAGTACAATAAAAAAAAAATCCACTTGGGAGATAGAGAAGAGAGAACAACAGAGGAAGTACACAGTTAAAGTAAAAGTGCTAGTTAAGATTCCCTTAAATTAAAATCAGGATGGAAATCATTTTATTTTGAGAACCTTCAGAGAATACTACTGAATAGTCTATGGTTCCTTAACATAGGAAGGGGTCTTCAATTATCTTTTTTCCTTTAACTGAGATTTTAAAATTAATAGTATCTTTTTCAATTTAGAAATGAAAGAGACTTTAAAATTGCTGCAAATACATACACTGTTATATCTTGTTATGTGATAGTGCTTAACATAAAACAGGATGTTTTACTCATGGCCAGGAAAGCTTGTTATATAAGTGCATTTAAACATAAAGTCGTCCTCCCTGCCTTAAAAAAATAAAAAAGTCTATAAATTCCTAAGGATTTTGAAACTTTTGTTTAAGAATTTTGAGGAATTAGGGAAATGTAGGGTATGCTTGATTTTCAAAAACTGGTTGTTTTCAACAAAACATAATCTTGCAGAAGGTGAGTAGGAGATTAGAAATTATTTAAAAGCTTTTCCTAAGTGACTTTGATATCTGATCCCCACCTCAAACCAGGTGAAGACCAATGGAAAAAATAAACATGGAGGTGGATGGAGAATTGCAATGCCAGGAGAGATATTATCCTTTAATAAAAATCTTTTCCATGTTTATGATTATTTTATTTTTTATGTTATAACATAAATAATAAAATAACATCTTAATGATAACCAGAGCACTAACAACCACCACCCCACCACCAAAAAAAAAAAAAAACAAAACAAAACAAAAAAAAACACAGGTACCTGGGTATTAAAAGGGCCTGTCAAGGCAGGCAGCTCAGTGTGATCAGAATTCACTACAGGGAATATTAGATTGAACAGAGAACTAGAATAGAAGCATTGACAAAATTTAATTAGGAGAGGGCTGGTAGACACTCAAGCATGGCCAGAGAACACAGAGATCAGAGCCTGTGGAGCCTCCCTCTAAGTGGACATAGGAGGTAGTGAAACCTGTTTGGAGTTGAGCTGCTGCAGCCTGGAGCACTTCTCTGGGGAGAGAGCTCTTCTTTCTAATTTTCCTAGAATATAGCTAAAAAGGTGAATGTTACCAACCCAGCTGAGGTCTTTTTTTTTTTTTTTTTTTTTTCTGCTGCTGAGGTTTGTAATTCTACAATTTTAAATGTCCTTAACTATAAAAAAAAGTCTATGAACCAACCCAACTTCCACATTACCCAAGTATCATTACCCTACTATATATCTCTTACGTTAACTTATTATGTAGTTTGTTCTTCTATAGTAGTGCTTCCCATTGCAATTCTTATAGAACCAGATATGTTGATATTTGTGGTTTCAGATTTTTTAGGCGAAATTTTTTCATAAACCTATAAAAAGGATATAGTAATATATAAATCCGTTGGCATTTTCAGAATTTATATTTGTGGTGTCCACCCTCATTTTGTAAAAGTCCATGTCATGTGTTAATTTAAATGGAGAAAATAAAATCCACTCTAGTCTATAGGGTTGTTATGAGGATTAAATGAGATAACAGAGTATTTAGTAAGAATTTAAATGTCAGGGGTTGAATGCTTGCAGATTACAGGGTTAATCTTTTTGTTAGAGAGGGAAGAATCCAGTGAAAGTTTGATATTCCCGCTAATGTTTGGTTCAATTTTGAAGATTCTTTAAGGCCTCCCACATACACTAGAATTCTTCCGAATATACTTCTGTGCCTTTAATGAAAGAACATGGCCACTTGATTCGAACACTCAATTGAAGAGAGCTTACCATAAGTGGTTAGAATCAGGCTTCAGAGCCAGATCACCCAGAGTGGACCCCTCCCTCTCCTACATGATGATCTCGGTGAATTATTTTTACCTCATTTTACCTCTCTGCCTCATTTTCTCACTCCTAAAATAAGAATAATAGTACTTCCTTGAAAGGATTGTGAAAAGATTAAATGAGTTAACACATGTCAAGGGCTTACAAGAGGTTGGCTATGTTAGCCAATGTTAGCTATCCTCTAGTGGTAAGTTCAAAAACATCTCTTAAATCAACCTAGCTTCTGGCAATTTATTTTTAACTTAGTTCCAGTAACAACAAAGCTATATTTAACAGTTTTGCCCCATCACTGGTTAAAAGCAGGCTTATAAAACCCTGTTTTAAAACTTTATTTTCTACACAGATGGAGTTTCGCTCTTGTTCCCCAGGTTGGAGTGCAGTGGCACGATCTCAGCTCACTGCAACCTTCGCCTTCCGATTTCAAGCGATTCTCCTGCCTCAGCCTCCCAAGTAGCTGGGATTACAGGCACCCACCATCATGCCCAGCTAAGTTTTGTATTTTTAGTAGAGACGGGGTTTCACCATGTTGGCCAGGCTGATCTCGAACTCCTGACCTCGTGATCTGCCCACCCCAGCCTCCCAAAGTTCTGGGATTACAGGTGTGAGCCACCGCGCCTGGCCTGCATTTGCTTTCTAAATTCCTATTTAAAAGAATTATTCCAGACAACTCTACGAATCTCAGTGGATTGTTTACTGTATCTGTGGAATTGTTATTTCTAGAACCCATCTTGATAACTAGTGTGCTTGGCTCACTTTAATCTACTTTGCTTTGACTTGCAGCAATTTCCAAATTCATATCTTTCTATCAATAATAAATATATTGTGATGCAGATGGCCTCACTGTTATATTGCTAGGAACCTTGACTGAAAGATACCATTGAAATATAATCAAAGAAAGCAATGTAATCTTGATTTTTCCAAAAGTATACTTCACAATATGTTGGCAATTTTTAAGGTCATTTCAAATAGAGTGGCATTTATAGCTGCCACATTTGACATTTAGTAATTTGCATCACAAAACCACAGACTTATAATAAGCTTTCTGTTTCTCCTCTGTGAATTATTGAGATGCTTTATATAGATGATACAGTGAGAGTCACCGTATAACTAGTTCATTTTATAAAGCTTAATTTAAAATGTATGTAAAGAATACTAAGAGCTCATAAATGATGAACACAGGCGTTAAAAATCAATCGCTGATAGAAGTTGGGCATAAAGTTAATGAAGCAGTTCATGTTTTCTAGTAACGTTTCATCTCTTGCATGGGATTTTCCATTAGAAACAGGGTTTAGGGGCCAATATGTCATCCATTTAGCTTTTCTAGCAATGAATTTTCTTTCTCCAACTTATTCTCTTGTAACGATCTTGGAACAAGCTACAGTCACTTCATGTGTATATTAGAATACAGTTAACAAGTCAGTGTAGAAGGCATCAGGATTCAACTAGTAAAAATGTGAAGGAAATAAAAGTGAATGTACCTGGAAATAAATGACTGGAAAGAAAACAACCAAAGCCTCCCTTTTTTATAGTTTGGGCAAAGTTCTCATTTTGAGGTAAATAGGTAATGCAATCTTCATTTCTGAAGCAGCATAAAAACAGATTGGTGCTTTTCAAAAGCAATATGGTTGAAAGATTGCTGTGTGAAGAATTATAGCCAACATCAGTTTCTTCCTGGGAAGTCATTAAAAGAGAATTGATCAGCAGGTTTGATATTCTTTAGCATCTTAGCTGGAATTGAATTTGCAAATTAAAATGTCTTCTAATGTAATTACATTGTCTTCTATTATAAATCATTTCAGAAATGAAAACTCTACTTTTAACAAGAAATGAATGCATGTTCTTAGCAGAATTAAATGGAGATCCAAGCAGGACCTGAGATGCATATGCAGTGTGGGCCACAATATGGGGAAAATATAAGATGTGTAACACCTCCATAAATTCCTGAATATGAGTAGCTGTGTACAGAACTACAGGCTAAGTTTAGTACATTTGTTTTGAAGACCTATTTTGTAACTTAATAGATCTCAGGGATTTTTTTTAAGAAGGTTGGTTTGTTGCAAAATGTCCATCTGTTTCTTCTGAATAATTAAGAACTCAGGATATATTTGAACATCATGACTAAACTTTATACTGTTAAATGCCTAAGTCTCATAGTGGGATGTGTGTTGGAGTTGGGATGAGTTAGACCTGGTTTTGAATCCTGTTTTTGTCACTTACTATCTGAGCAACTTTAGGCAATCCTTACCTCTAAATTGGGGATAAACAATTCTAGGTCCTCAAAGTTCATCGTGAGGACTAAGAGATCTGATGGATACAGAAGGCCTTGTTGGTGCTCTTTTGGTACCTAAAGTATCCAAGAAGTAACCATTTTAAAACTTCTGTGCATGGGAACTTATTAAAAAGTTCTTAGGCCAGGGCAAATGGAATTAACTAAATCAGGTACATTCTTTTCTATCATACTCCCTGATGTGTTTGGATCTGTGTCCCCACCAAATCTCAGGTCGAATTGTAATCCCCAGTGTTGGAGGCTGGGCCTGTTGGGAGGTGATTGGATCATGGGGGCAGTTTCTCATGAATGATTTAGCACCATCTGCTTGGTACTGTCCTGATGATAGTGAGTGAGTCCTCCTGAGATCTGGTTGTTTAAAAGTGTGTGGCACCTCCCTCCTCTCACTGTTCCTCCTGCTCTGGCCATGTGACATGTCTGCTCCCACTTTACCTTCCACTATAATTGTAAGTTTCCTGAGGCCTCCTCAGAAGCCAAGCAGATGCCAGCATCATGCTTCTTATACAACTTGCCGAACCATGAGCCAATTAAACCTCTTTTCTTTATAAATTACCCAGTCTCAGGTATTTCTGTATAGCAATGAGAGAAAGGACTAATAAACTCCTATATGTCATCCTCAAAAGTCTTGAAGTGGTAAATGCAGGTTTAAATCAACCTTCTTACTGTGCTATTTGTCCTGCTTATTCTATGTTTTGTTTTCTCTCTCTTCTTGCCTTCTTATGAAGTGATTGATTTTTCAATTTTATTTTTTCCTGTTAGTCTGAAAACTATGCAATTTTTTTACCCTAGAAATGACAAATTAATTAGTACCCTAACCCTCTAGTAGGAAAATACAACTAATATACTATTGTTGGACATATGATCTTTATTTTGAATCTCTCTATATTTTAAACTCCACAAAACTTTACTGTTATTATTTTACATCATCAATGTTCATTTAGATTTATCTACTGATTTATGGCTTTTTTTCATATTCTTTCTTGCCGGCATAGCTGGTCTTTTTCTTATGCCCAACATCCCTATTTCCTTCCTGGAAGACTGCTGGTAGCAAATTCTCTCAATTTTTGACTGACAATGTCTTTATTCATTTTCATTCCTGAAGGATATTTTTGCTGGGCATAGAATTCTATATTAGTTATTATTTTCTTTTAGTATATTGGTTATATAATTGTTGTCCCTTGATTTTTCTTGTTGCTGCTAAGCCAGAGCTGACAGGGTACATTTTGCCTCTTTGAAGACAATCTGTTACTTTAAAAATCTATTTGCCAGCCTGGGCAACATGGAGAAACCCCATCTCTACAAAAAATACAAAAATTAGTTGGGCGTAGTGGCTCATAACTGTAGTCCCAGCTACTTGAGAGGCTGAGGCGAGAGGATCACTTGAGCCTGGGAGGTGGAGGCTGCAGTGAGCTGAGCTCATGCCACTGCACTCCAGCCTGGGCAACAGAAAGAGACTGTGTCTCAAAAAACAAACAAACAAACAAATAATAAAAAATCTATTTGTTTTAGATTTTTTTCTTTTTTTCCCCTGCAATTTCACTGTGAAATGTCTAGATACAGACTTAACAAATTTGTATCCTGATTAGGATCCATCACTAAAATTATTCCTTTTCACATGCTAACCAAAGTTATAAGTTCATTCCTAGTTGGCAATGCCTTATATGCAAAATACTAGTTATAACCATAATTTTCTGCAATCCCAACACTGACTACACTCAAAACAACAATTTCTGGACTTATCAAATAACATTGAATTCTTTATGAAATAACATTGAATTTCTTTATTCTCTGTTCTGAATAACTAAATGTTAACATGACATTTATAAACTTCTTTAGCCTTCCATTCTTATAAGTGTGAGGTTAAAAATGAAGGGGTAAGTGACTGCCCAAGGATGCAAGGAAATCATTTAAATGGTTTTGATGAACTCTTTCTTTGACCATCCAAAGCTAGTTTGGCTTGAGAATGGGTTTTAGAATCTATTATAGCAAGTATGATCCTAGGGTTAAGTGAATATGTGTACTACATAGGAGTTCTGTTTGGGATTCTAGGCAGCAATTTGCATAAGCCGGATAAAAATAATTGAGAACTACAGGTGTTCAGGAAATACTCACAGGCAGTCACAGATTTTGATGAAGTTCTATAATGGGAAGACTTTTATCCTATCCAGGGCAAAGTTGTCAAAACCAGCCTATGGTAGAAATGTCTAATTTTGAAGTGTCAGAATAAGCTAAGCTGTATCTCCACAGTAAATCATCACAGTCAGGCAAGAAACTTCAGTTATTGTATTCAAGGATGAAAATCACTTTCTAGACACTCAATTGAAACATCATCCTCTGAAAATAAGTAGAGAGAATGGTTTCATGTGAGGAAAGTTCTGAGTTCATTCTCTTTTGGAGGTTTTATCGTCTGTGACTCTATAATGCTCCATAAGGGGGACACCAGGGACCCTGGATTTGAAAAATGGCTTCAGGTTTTTTATGCAGTCGTGTGCAGCATAACAACATTTTAGTCAAGGATGAAGCACATCAATGATGGTGGCTACAACATATAACTTAGGTGTTTAGCAGGCTATACCATCTAGATTTATGTAAGCACACTCTGATATTCACACAACAAGGAAATCACCTAATGATGCATTTCTCAGAATGTATCCCTATTATTAAGCAATACATGACTATATATTGATACTTAGCAAAATCTTATGATTTGATTGTTATCTTAAATATGCCTTTAGACATAAACAGACACTTCTCAAAAGAAGACATACACACAGCTGAAAAGCATATGAAAAAAATGCTCAACATTATTCATCATTAGAGAAATGCCAATCAAACCACAATGAAATACCATCTCACACCAGTCACAATGGCTATTACCAAAGAGTCAAAAAGTAACAGATGTCGGCAAGGTTGTGGATAGAAGAGAACATTTACACACTGTTGGTAGGAATATAAATTAGTTCGGCCACTGCAGAAAGTAGTTCGGAGATTTCTCTAAGAACTTAAAACAGAACTACCATTCGACCCAGCAATCCCATTACTGGGTATATAACCAAAGGAATATAAATTGTTCTACCATAAAGACACATGCATGTGTATGTTCATTGCAGCACTTCTCATTCACAATAGCAAAGATATGGAGCTTAACTAGATGCCCATCAATGGTGGACTGGATAAAGAAAATGTGGTACATGTACACTATACAATATTACATGGCCATAAAAATAATAAAATCATGTCCTTTACAGCAACATGGATGCAGCTGGAGACTATTACCCTAAGTGAATTAATGCAGGAACAGAAAACCAAATATTGCATATTCTTATAGACTTATAAGTGTGAGCTAAACACTGAGTACATATGGACATAAAGAAAGGAACAACAGATACTGGGATCTACTTGAGGGTAGAGGGCGGGAGGAAGGTGAGGACTGAAACACTACCTATTGGGTACTATGTTCACTACCTGGATGATGAAATCATTAGATACCAAACCCCAGCTACACACAACTTACTCAAGTAACAAATCTGCACAGGTACCCTCTGAACATAAAATAAAAGTCGGGAAGAGAAAAAAAAACATTTTAACATTAAGTAGATATTCAAAAAGTCAAAAAAATTGTTTAAAGAATAAAACAAGATAAAATATCTTATAAAATTTATAATTTTTATCATCTGAAAGAAAACTGTCACACCTATTAAAAATACTGTATCTCAGTCTTGACAGTTGTTCAGAATCAAAAAGTATTGAGTTGATTTGCAAATTTATCTTGCATCAGTATCTTTAAAGCATTTGAAAGTTCCAAAAAACTTTTTTTTTTTCAAAGGCGTCTGTCATCTGATGGAAAATTTTTCACACACAATTATTTTCATTCCACTAGCATTATTTTTGGTGAGACTATTTGAAAACATCAATCAAACCAGTGTCTTTTGATGTTAGATATTGTGAAAGATTTAAAAAAGTAAAAAGACAACAGTAAAATATGCCTTTGCATATACATTAATTGACAAACTTTTTTTCAGTTATTATTGAACTTGTACCTATAGTAAAAAAAATGAATTTCTATATTCTACATACTGGCATGAAAATAATCCTGCATCAGTGCTTGCTTTACTTACTTGCTTAAAGTACCAGCAAATCAGGGATACTTTAAAACCGAATTATTTCGAAGAACTTTGACATCATTTGAAAATATTTTTAAGTTTCCCTTGTGATTCTTTGGCCCAAAGAAAATCCTATGGGTCACAAAAACATCTTCGATCTAAAAAAAGATTCTACTTTTATTGGAAGTATGTTACTATAAAATACTTGTGGATTTTTCTAGATATCTTTTCATTACTGATTTTTAATTTATTTCTGTTGTGGTCAGAAAATAATATTTTGTTTGGTTGCAGTCACTTGTAATTTAATAAGACTTGTTTGTTGGCCCATCATATGCTGTTTCTTGGTGAATATTCTGGGTGACTTTGAAATAAATGTATAGTCTGCAATTGTTGAGTGTAATATTGTGAAGGTATCATTTAGGTCAGGTTGGTTGATAGCATTGTTCAAGTAGTCTATTATCTTACTGATTTGCATCTAGTTGCTCTAGCAATATTGAAAGAGCAGTGTTTAAATTGTCAAATATGATAATGGAGTTGTCTATGTTTTTCCTTTATGTCTATATATTCTTGGTGTATTTTGAAGTTCTGTTATCAGGTACTCGCACATTTAGTTCCCTTTGACAGAGACAGTTCATGATGATAAAAGGATCTACCTATCTCTGGTAATGTTCTTTGTCTTCAAATCTACCTTGTCTGATATTAGCGTAGCCCCATCAGCTAAAAATTAATTAAAAAAATTTTTTTTTGAGAGACAGGTTCTCCTGTTACCCAAGCTGGAGTGCAGTAGCATGGCCATAGCTCTCTCAACCTCAAACTCCTTAGCACAAGTGATCCTCTCACCTCAGCCTCCCAAGTAGCTGAGCTACCATGCCTGGTAGCTATTTCATTTTTAATATTTGCATGGAATATCTTTTTTAATCCTTTTCTTTAAAACTATTCATATCTTTGTATTTAATATGTATTTCTTTTAAACAACATATTGCTAGATTTGAGTTTTTATCTAGTCAAGTGTTTCTCAACCAGGGGTGATTTCTTTCCCCCCACCATGGGGCATGATATGGTTTGGCTGTATCCCCATCCACATCTCATCTTGAATTCCCATGTGTTGTGGGAGGGACCCAGTGGGAAGTAATTGAATCATGGGGGCAGCTCTTTTCCATGCTGTTCTTGTGATACTGTGTCTCACAAGATCTGACGGTATCATAAAGGGGAGTTTCCCTGTTGGCAATACCTAGAAATAATTTTAGTTATCACAAGTGAAGGGGAGGAGAGTAGTACTACTGATATCTAGTGGGTAGAGGTCAGGGATCCTGTTAAACATTTTGCAACGCACAGAACAGCCTCTACATCAAAGAATTATCTGTTCCAAAATGTCAACAGTGCTGAGACTGAGAAACTCTAGTTTGATAATCTGATTTTTAATTAAAGCCATTAGTGTAATTTCATTTAATATAGTTATCAATGTGCTTTAATGTAAACCTAGCATTTGCTATTTGTTTTCTGTTCATCCTATCCGTTCTTTGTTCATTTGTTCTTCTTGCCTCCTATTGGATCAAACCAGTTATTTCTTTTTTTTTATTTTAATAATTTCAATTTTATTAACCATGTGAATCTTCACAGTGTATTCTTCATGAAATCTGTCATGATTCTGGGCTATTTATTTATATCTCTAATTGTTTCCAGTCATCCATCAAAATCATTCAAGACCACTCATGCCATAAATCAAGTATACTCTTAAATTGAGTAAGATGAAGGGCCTGATCAGAGATAATCTTGAACTAATTTAATGAGCTCTTCTGCTTGTTGTTCATTTGAACCATTAAACAATAGATTAAGAATCAATGTTTCTATACTGGCTTTAAAAAAAACTGAGTTGAGGATAAAAACAAGAGAACTACCTGGGCAATTTCCAAGTGTTTTAGAATGCATTTTTTTAATGCTCCCTTAGCATAACACATAGCACATGGCAAATATTTAGCAGTTCGATTTAATGGTGAATTATCCTGACAGCTGAATCCAGGAATTCATGGGAGAATCCTTTCTTTCTATCATGATCTGTTTCTCTGTTGTGTTATTTACCAAGCTACATTCTGATTCCCATTTGTTTTTCAAAAGTTTCCCTGCTGGAGAGAAAATGCCGTGCATAGTAAGTGTAGTCTTTATCTCTGATAGAGATGACTCCTATTGTACATAAGCCATCACTCTTATTTGCTCACAGTAGTGTTTGGAATATTATTGCTGTCATACACCTCTGCTCACATCATCAATATATCCTAATTAATACATCACTGCCTGCTTGACACCCATTATGCACACACACTTGCCAAACAACCTCTGATGGGTGATGGCCTCCATCCACAGCAGGATGAATTGCCATTGCTTAAATTGATTTGGAAAATCACTTAGTATAGGAGGAAACTGATCTGCCACAGTAACTTGAAACCTTCCTCTACTCTTCTGCTCCTTTATTTGGTTGTAGACTTATTCCTACCTGGCAACATGACACTTGATTTGGAGACCATGGTAGTAGTTTAATGATATATGAGAGGACTGATTCACAATTTTAACTAATAAAGCATCCTGTACACAACTAGTGACCAAAGCCATGGAAATATAGACCCATATATTGAATTTACAGGACATTAACAAGAAATAAGCTCTGGGCAAAAATAAGTGTCTGTTCAGAACTAAGAGTCTGCCCAGAAAAGAACGCACTGGAGAGAGAAAGTGCACTTCTTACTATTTCCTAAGCAGCATGGGATGCCTGAATAGATGTAAAGTGATACAGCAGTGTCAAGTTGACCTTTTGTAAAATCTAGACAAAAGAAGTCCTGGAGCAAGGTGCACAGGAAGTAAATTTACAGCCTGGCTCAGAGTGAATGGGGTGGCTGGGCTGAAGGAAAAAGGAACAAGGAACCCACAGCAGTGGATTCTCCTATTGAAAAAAGGAGAACTCTGAAAAATTACCTAAACTGAAAGGGAAACAACTCTTGCCTCTCTCTCGTTTGCATCCCCTTTTTCTTTTCTTTTTTTTTTTTTTATTGTACTTTAAGTTCTAGGGTACATGTGCATAACATGCAGGTTTGTTACATATATATATTTGTGCCATGTTGGTGTGCTGCACCCATCAACTCGTCAGCACCCATCAATTCATCATTTATATCATGTATAACTCCCCAATGCAATCCCTCCCCCCTTCCCCCCTCCCCATGATAGGCCCCAGTGTGTGATGTTCCCCTTCCCGAGTCCAAGTGATCTCATTGTTCAGTTCCCACCTATGAGTGAGAACATGCGGTGTTTGGTTTTCTGTTCTTGTGATAGTTTGCTAAGAATGATGGTTTCCAGCTGCATCCATGTCCCTACAAAGGATGCAAACTCATCCTTTTTTATGGCTGCATAGTATTCCATGGTGTATATGTGCCACATTTTCTTAATCCAGTCTGTCACAGATGGACATTTGGGTTGATTCCAAGTCTTTGCTATTGTGAATAGTGCCGCAATAAACATACGTGTGCATGTGTCTTTGTAGTAGAATAATTTATAATCCTTTGGGTATATACCCAGTAGTGGGATGGCTGGGTCATATGGTACATCTAGTTCTAGATCCTTGAGGAATCGCCATACTGTTTTCCATAATGGTTGAACTAGTTTACAATCCCACCAACAGTGTAAAAGTGTTCCTGTTTCTCCACATCCTCTCCAACACCTGTTGTTTCCTGATTTTTTAATGATTGCCATTCTAACTGGTGTGAGATGGTATCTCATTGTGGTTTTGATTTGCATTTCTCTGATGACGAGTGATGATGAGCATTTTTTCATGTGTCTGTTGGCTGTATGAATGTCTTCTTTTGAGAAATGTCTGTTCATATACTTTCCCCACTTTTTGATGGGGTTGTTTGTTTTTTTCTTGTATATTTGTTTGAGTTCTTTGTAGATTCTGGATATTAGCCCTTTGTCAGATGAGTAGATTGCAAAAGTTTTCTCCCATTCTGTAGGTTGCCTGTTCACTCTGATGGTAGTTTCTTTTGCTGTGCAGAAGCTCTTTAGTTTGATTAGATCCCATTTGTCCATTTTGGCTTTTGCTGCCGTTGCTTTTGGTGTTTTAGACATGAAGTCCTTGCCCATGCCTATGTCCTGAATGGTACTACCTAGATTTTCTTCTAGGGTTTTTATGGTATTAGGTCTAACGTTTAAGTCTCTAATCCATCTTGAATTAATCTTCGTATAAGGAGTAAGGAAAGGATCCAGTTTCAGCTTTCTACTTATGGCTAGCCAATTTTCCCAGCACCATTTATTAAATAGGGAATCCTTTCCCCATTTCTTGTTTCTCTCAGGTTTGTCAAAGATCAGATGGCTGTAGATGTGTGGTATTATTTCTGAGGACTCTGTTCTGTTCCATTGGTCTATAGCTCTGTTTTGGTACCAGTACCATGCTGTTTTGGTTACTGTAGGCTTGTAGTATAGTTTGAAGTCAGGTAGCGTGACGCCTCCAGCTTTGTCCTTTTGACTTAGGATTGTCTTGGCAATGCGGGCTCTTTTTTGGTTCCATATGAACTTTAAAGCAGTTTTTTCCAATTCTGTGAAGAAACTCATTGGTAGCTTGATGGGGATGGCATTGAATCTATAAATAATCTTGGGCAGTATGGCCATTTTCACGATATTGATTCTTCCTATCCATGAGCATGGTATGTTCTTCCATTTGTTTGTGTCCTCTTTGATTTCACTGAGCAGTGGTTTGTAGTTCTCCTTGAAGAGGTCCTTGACATCCCTTGTAAGTTGGATTCCTAGGTATTTTATTCTCTTTGAAGCAATTGTGAATGGAAGTTCATTCCTGATTTGGCTCTCTGCTTGTCTGTTACTGGTGTATAAGAATGCTTGTGATTTTTGCACATTAATTTTGTATCCTGAGACTTTGCTGAAGTTGCTTATCAGCTTAAGGAGATTTTGGGCTGAGATGATGGGGTTTTCTAAATATACAATCATGTCATCTGCAAACAGGGACAATTTGACTTCTTCTTTTCCTAACTGAATACCCTTGATTTCTTTCTCTTGCCTGATTGCCCTAGCCAGAACTTCCAAGACTATGTTGAATAGGAGTGGTGAGAGAGGGCATCCCTGTCTTGTACCAGTTTTCAAAGGGAATTTTTCCAGTTTTTGCCCATTCAGTATGATATTAGCTGTGGGTTTGTCATAAATAGCTCTTATTATTTTGAGGTACGTTCCATCAATACCGAATTTATTGAGCGTTTTTAGCATGAAGGGCTGTTGAATTTTGTCAAAAGCCTTTTCTGCATCTATTGAGATAATCATGTGGTTCTTGACTTTGGTTCTGTTTATATGCTGGAATATGTTTATTGATTTGCGAATGTTGAACCAGCCTTGCATCCCAGGGATGAAGCCCACTTGATCATGGTGGATAAGCTTTTTGATGTGCTGCTGAATCCGGTTTGCCAGTATTTTATTGAGGATTTTTGCATTGATGTTCATCAGGGATATTGGTCTAAAATTCTCTTTTTTTGTTGTGTCTCTGCCAGGCTTTGGTATCAGGATGATGTTGGCCTCATAAAATGAGTTAGGGAGGATTCCCTCTTTTTCTATTGATTGGAATAGTTTCAGAAGGAATGGTACCAGCTCCTCCTTGTACCTCTGGTAGAATTCAGCTGTGAATCCATCTGGTCCTGGACTTTTTTTGGTGGGTAGGCTATTAATTGTTGCCTCAATTTCAGAGCCTGCTATTGGTCTATTCAGGGATTCAACTTCTTCCTGGTTTAGTCTTGGGAGAGTGTAAGTGTCCAGGAAATTATCCATTTCTTCTAGATTTTCTAGTTGATTTGCGTAGAGGTGTTTATAGTATTCTCTGACGGTAGTTTGTATTTCTGTGGGGTCGGTGGTGATATCCCCTTTATCATTTTTTATTGCATCTATTTGATTCCTCTCTCTTTTCTTCTTTATTATTCTTGCTAGCGGTCTGTCAATTTTGTTGATCTTTTCAAAAAACCAACTCCTGGATTCATTGATTTTTTGGAGGGTTTTTTGTGTCTCTATCTCCTTCAGTTCTGCTCTGATCTTAGTTATTTCTTGCCTTCTGCTAGCTTTTGAATGTGTTTGCTCTTGCCTCTCTAGTTCTTTTAATTGTGATGTTAGAGTGTCAATTTTAGATCTTTCCTGCTTTTTCTTGTGGGCATTTAGTGCTATAAATTTCCCTCTACACACTGCTTTAAATGTGTCCCAGAGATTCTGGTATGTTGTATCTTTGTTCTCATTGGTTTCAAAGAACATCTTTATTTCTGCCTTCATTTCGTTATGTACCCAGTAGTCATTCAGGAGCAGGTTGTTCAGTTTCCATGTAGTTGAGCAGTTTTGATTGGGTTTCTTAGTCCTGAGTTCTAGTTTGATTGCACTGTGGTCTGAGAGACAGTTTGTTATAATTTCTGTTCTTTTACATTTGCTGAGGAGTGCTTTACTTCCAATTATGTGGTCAATTTTGGAATAAGTGCGATGTGATGCTGAGAAGAATGTATATTCTGTTGATTTGGGGTGGACAGTTCTATAGATGTCTATTAGGTCCGCTTGGTGCAGAGATGAGTTCAATTCCTGGATATCCTTGTTAACTTTCTGTCTCGTTGATCTGTCTAATGTTGACAGTGGAGTGTTGAAGTCTCCCATTGTTACTGTATGGGAGTCTAAGTCTCTTTGTAAGTCTCTAAGGACTTGCTTTATGAATCTGGGTGCTCCTGTATTGGGTGCATATATATTTAAGATAGTTAGCTCTTCCTGTTGAATTGATCCCTTTACCATTATGTAATGGCCTTCTTTGTCTCTTTTGATCTTTGATGGTTTAAAGTCTGTTTTATCAGAGACTAGGATTGCAACCCCTGCTTTTTTTTGTTCTCCATTTGCTTGGTAGATCTTCCTCCATCCCTTTATTTTGAGCCTATGTATGTCTCTGCATGTGAGATGGGTCTCCTGAATACAGCAGACTGATGGGTCTTGACTCTTTTTCCAGTTTGCCAGTCTGTGTCTTTTAATTGGAGCATTTAGTCCATTAACATGTAAGGTTAATATTGTTATGTGTGAACTTGATCCTGCCATTATGATATTAACTGGTTATCTTGCTCGTTAGTTGATGCAGTTTCTTCCTAGCCTCGATGGTCTTTACATTTTGGCATGTTTTTGCAATGGCTGGTACCGGTTGTTCCTTTCCATGTTTAGGGCTTCCTTCAGGGTCTCTTGTAAGGCAGGCCTGGTGGTGACAAAATCTCTAAGCATTTGCTTATCTGTAAAGGATTTTATTTCTCCTTCACTTATGAAACTGAGTTTGGCTGGATATGAAATTCTGGGTTGAAAATTCTTTTCTTTAAGAACGTTGAATATTGGCCCCCACTCTCTTCTGGCTTGTAGAGTTTCTGCCAAGAGATCTGCTGTTAGTCTGATGGGCTTCCCTTTGTGGGTAACCCGACCTTTCTCTCTGGCTGCCCTTAAGATTTTTTCCTTCATTTCAACTTTGGTGAATCTGGCAATTATGTGTCTTGGAGTTGCTCTTCTCGAGGAGTATCTTTGTGGTGTTCTCTGTATTTCCTGAATTTGAATGTTGGCCTGCCCTACTAGGTTGGGGAAGTTCTTCTGGATGATATCCTGAAGAGTGTTTTCCAACTTGGTTCCATTTTCCCCCTCACTTTCAGGCACCCCAATCAGACGTAGATTTGGTCTTTTTACATAATCCCATACTTCTTGCAGGCTTTGTTCATTTCTTTTTCTTCTTTTTTCTTTTGGTTTCTCTTCTCGCTTCATTTCAGTCATTTGATCCTCAATCGCTGATACTCTTTCTTCCAGTTGATCGAGTCGGTTACTGAAGCTTGTGCATTTGTCACGTATTTCTCATGTCATGGTTTTCATCTCTGTCATTTCGTTTATGACCTTCTCTGCATTAATTAGTCTAGCTGTCAATTCTTCCACTCTTTTTTCAAGATTTTTAGTTTCTTTGCACTGGGTACGTAATTCCTCCTTTAGCTCTGAGAAGTTTGAGGGACTGAAGCCTTCTTCTCTCATCTCGTCAAAGTCATTCTCTGACCAGCTTCGATCCGTTGCTGGCGATGGGCTGCGCTCCTTTGCAGGGGGAGATGCGCTCTTATTTTTTGAATTTCCAGCTTTTCTGCCCTGCTTTTTTCCCATCTTTGTGGTTTTATCTGTCTCTGGTCTTTGATGATGGTGACGTACTGATGGGGATTTGGTATAGGTGTCCTTCCTGTTTGATAGTTTTCCGTCTGACAGTCAGGACCCTCAGCTATAGGTCTGTTGGAGATTGCTTGAGGTCCACTCCAGACCCTGTTTGCCTGGGTATCAGCAGCAGAGGTTGCAGAAGATAGAATATTGCTGAACAGCGAGTGTACCTGTCTGATTCTTACTTTGGAAGCTTCCTCTCAGGGGTGTACTCCACCCTGTGAGGTGTGGGGTGTCAGACTGCCCCTAGTGGGGGATGTCTCCCAGTTAGGCTACTCAGTGGTCAGTGACCCACTTGAGCAGGCTGTCTGTCCATTCTCAGATCTCAACCTCCATGTTGGGAGATCCACTGCTCTCTTCAAAGCTGTCAGACAGAGTCGTTCGCGTCTGCTCAGGCCTCTGCTGTTTCCCCTGTTGTTTTTTAGCTGAGCCCTGCCCCCAGAGGTGGAGTCTATAGAGACAGGCAGGTTTCCTTGAGCTGCTGTGAGCTCCACCCAGTTGGAGCTTCCCAGCGGCTTTGTTTACCTACTTAAGCCTCAGCAATGGCGGGTGTCCCTTCCCCAGCCTCGCTGCTGCCTTGCGGTTAGATCGCCGCAGACAGCTATGTTAACAATGAGGGAGGCTCCGTGGGCGTGGGACCCTCCCGGCCAGATGAGGGATATATTCTTCTGGTGTGCCCGTTGCTTAAAGCACGGTACTGGGGTGGGAGTTACCCAATTTTCCAGGTGTTGTGTGTCTCAGTTCCCCTGGCTAGGAAAAGGGATTCCCTTCCCCCTTGCACTTCCCAGGTGAGGCGATGCCTTGACCTGCTTCAGCTCTCGCTGGTCAGGCTGCAGCAGCTGACCAGCACTGATTGTCCGGCACTCCCTAGTGAGATGTCCCCAGTACCTCAGTTGAAAATGCGGAAATCACCGGTCTTCTGTGTCGCTCGCGCTGGGAGTTGAAGACTGGAGCTGTTCCTATTCAGCCATCTTGCTCCGCCCCCCCAGTTATTTCTTTAGTATTCTGTTTTCTTCTCTTCTTTTATGCCTCTTCTTGTTTTAATGTAAATATTCTGTTCTTTGAAGTTTTCATTTATACATTTATTTATCAGTATAGGTACATTATTTCTAATATTACTCAATGGGCTATAGTCCATTACTGGAATTATTTGTTTTGATACTCAATTTCCCCATCTCTGGCCAATGGGAGTTTTTTCAAACTACTGTGTTTTTTCAATTTGTTTCTTACCATTCTTTGAACACTTTTTCCTTTCTAGAACTAACATTTTCCAAGCTTACCTTGTATTTCTGCTGCCTCAGCAAAAGTATTCAGATGTAATCAGTTATTTCTCCAAGAAGCCCTTATTCCTTTCGGTGGGGAATAATATTCAGAAGCCAAGATCTGAGATATAGGTATGTTCATTGCTATTGGGGACTGGCAGTCTCAGGCCCTTTTAGTAGACAGATCTATCAAATATGTGTGAAAAAATACACACACACGGTTACATATATTTATATCTACATTCATTTCTATATATACCTGATACTTTATCTTTCAATCCAACACCTTAGGGATCATTCTAGTTTTCTCCATTTCCATATTTGCAATTTCTTTCTTCATCAGAAGAACCTGCTCCCCATGATCTTATTTGATAAGTCTGCCTTTATAAATGTAGACAATCTCTCATCATCATCTCACGTCTATCGCTGGTGTAGATGCCCTCCTCAGCCCATGTCAGACCATTCCTTTTTTGTGGACTCCTTCTACATGCTCTGATATCCTATGCCAGGTACCCTTCCTCCCCTAACACACAATGAGTGACATCCAGTAATTTACTTTAAAATTTAAGATATATTTATCAGTCATAAAACTTCCATTTGGTTCTGAAATGTCCTATCTAGCCTCATGGAGCACAACTCGGGAGAAGCCTCAGAGATTGCTGGTAAATTGAGGAAGGATATTTGTGCAATTAATAATTGAAGATCTTTCTATCGACCAAATGCCTTTCTACCCTATGCTCATGTGCTTATAGCCAAGTGTTTTACTCTCCAGGCAAAAAACTCAAACAGTTCTCTAAAGGGCATGTAGGTATTTATACTTGAGAGTAAAGCCTGCCTTTTTCTGGCATATGGAAAATCACCATAATATAAAAGCTGGCTTCCTACCCTTTCACTTAAATATGAAGCCCTCTGGTTGACAGCTTCCACTATGGACAAAGAGATTTAAATCAGCCTTTTTAGTATTCACTTAGGCAGCACATACACCAGCCTTTTTATTGCTCCCTCCTTAAACATGAATAGCTAGCCAAAGATCTTCAGCTATTTGAGAAAAGCCTGGAATTTAAAAGAGAAACTGAGGAAACTAACATGAATGTCAACAAATGCCAAAGGAAGCAAAGGAAATTCAGAAATCCAAAGAGAACTTTAAAAAATCTCTCCTAATGCTATCCCTCCCCTAGCTCCCCACCCACCGACAGGCCCCAGTGTGTGATGTTCCCCTCCCTGTGTCCATGTGTTCTCATTGTTCAACTCCCACTTATGAGTGAAAACATACCTAATGTAGATGATGGGTTGATGGGTGCAGCAAACCACCAAGGCATGCATATACCTATGTAACAAACCTGCATGTTCTGCACATGTATCCCAGAACTTAAAGTATAATTAAAAAAAAAAAAAAAGGTAGTTCAAGGTCTTCTTCACTCTAAATCTAACTTCTAAATCTCTAACTTCTTACCATTAATTTGAATTTAGGTGTCATTTCCATGCATATTTTTATAAAATATTATATTACCCTTACTCTCTTAAAATATTACTTTCATTATATATGTATCCAAAATCAACATATAGCATTGCTTTCCAAGTTTAAAATTTTATATAAATGGTATCATGCTTAATGTATCTACAACTTTTTAAAAAGTATGTTTTTGAGATTTATCTATATTAGTATAGCTCTAATTTCTTCATTTAAATGAATGTATAAATATGTGTTTATCCATTTTCCTGTAAACATTTATTTTGCTTCTTTAAAAAAACTTTGCTATTAAAAATGCTACAATATTCTTTTAAAAAAATCTCTAATTAGCATTTAGACAAATCTAAGATGCTAAATCCATGTCATGAAAAAGGAATTATAAAGAATGAGAAAGAGTTTTTGGAAATTAAATGTATGATTGCTGGAAAAAAAAAAAAAAAAACAACTCAGAAGTATTGGAAAGCAAACCCAAGAAAATCTTCCAAAATACAGAACAACAGAAAAACAAAAACAAAAACAAAAACAAAACAAAACAAAACAAAAAAAACAAGTCCTACATCCCTGTAGTAGGATATTAATAAAGTGAGCACACAGAAAATAGAGAAAAGAGAAAATAATGGAAGATAATTCTCAGAGCTCTAGGAAGATATACATCTTCAAATGAAAAGGGCTTGCTATGGAATGCTAAGAATGATTACAATATATGCCCATGCCCCAAACAGTTATAATTTCAGAACCAAGATAAAGAGAAGTTATTTTAAGAGGATATCATAAAAGCTTCTATAGAGAAAAAAAAAGACTAGAATATTGACCACTGATAAAATGGAGCAATAAGGGGCAAAGCCTGTAAGTTTCTATGGACTAGAGTTCTCTATCCAGTCATACCAGCAAGGACAGATAACAGAATAATAACTCTGTGGGACAAACACGGTCTAAGAACATTTATATTCCATGCATCATTTCTTTAGAATTTGCTTCATAAAGTGTTCCAATCAAAATGAGCAAATGAAGAGAAAGATGTGGGGTCCAGGAAATATTAGATCTAACGTAGGAAAATAATCAAGGGAAGTCCTAGGATGGCAGCCTTGCAGAAGCTCTAGAGAATAAATGGTACTGACTAGAAGAGGCAGAGTGGGATCCAAGAGAAAGAATTTGGGGAAAACAAGATTCCACGCATTATATAATTTAATGGGAGATTCAGGAAGAAAATAAGAAAAATTAGGATTTCAGGTGGGATGAGGTAGACAATCAGAAACTTCAGGTGAAAAAGGTTATACAAAAGAGGAAATGTAGTCACAGCACATTTGGCTATGCTATGAACAATATAATGAAGTCATACTAATGGAATTGTTAGTTCTTAGAATCAACCATTAAATAAAGCAGGAGATGTGACTGTGGTTATTCTACCAAAGAGACTAAAGTCACAAGTTGGTGGTAGTAGGGGAAGTAAAAGGTGAGGAAAGATCAGAAGTGCTAATTCCCTCATCACTAAAGGAGGGGAGTCAAGAGAGTGTCCACAACTGAGGAAATAAGAAATAGAGTTTTGAGTATATTAAAACATAATAATTTTATAGAACCATTTGGAAGGATGAGTAAACTGTGTAAGTGAAATAAGCCCTCATCTATCATAGTGGGCCATTAATAATATCTAAAGTTGATAAATTTAGGAAAAGACAGCATTATAAATTATAAAATAACACATTATTTACAGACATGGAGTTGATTACCATAAGAAATAATATTGGTTTCCTCTTGGGAGTGGGACTTGGGTCAGAAATGTTGGAATAGGGGACTGTTACATTTCATTATGATTCCTTCGGTATGACTTGATTCCCTTGATGTATTTAACTTTATTTTTAAGGGTATAAGATTAAACAAATTTATAGTCAAAATTTCAGAAAATGGGAAAAAACTCAAAAAACTTGGACTATAGGTAACTACTGTTGACATTTTACTTATGATCGTATTAAACTTATTTTACTACCCTGTTAAGAACTGAGATATTTACAGTATTTATTCATTCCCTAAAAAAATGCTGTCTCTGTATTTAGTAATCTTCTCTATATTTTAGTGCAGTTATGCTTTTCTTATAGGACCCAAGTATTTCTGATTAATCTTACATTCTCTATTTCTGTTGGTAGAAGAAATCTTTTTCCCATTATATTTCAAATAGTTATGGGTTTAACTATTTAAAGGATGTTTAAGCAGAGTGAGAGACTCTCAGCAAAAAAGGGTAACTGACAGACTGCTAAGTCAGACAAAGAAGAAAAATGCCAAAGAAGAGAGTCAAGAACCACTCATATGACTGAAATCCCTCACCCACATAGGAGTTATAAAAAGTTCAGGAGCTGGAGATGAAAGGCAGGTTCATAAAGAGGATTCCTTAGAGAGAGTTGTTATAATGCTGTGAGTACCCCCACTGGGAGGGGGTAATGGGGTGACTACCCCTTGCCTCAAATCCTAGTGGAAAGGGATTTAATTGGGCCCTCAGAGAGACTGGTACATGGCCCTGCAGTTGGTAGGTCCAGTGCACCAGTGTTGATTCTTGCCCGTGAAACCAGAAGAGCGTTGGCCAGGTGCTGAGAAACGAGTTCAAGAGGCAGCTGTGGATCTGCATGGCTGCCCAGACTTGCAAGCGCAAAGGTTGTGAAAGGGTTTCCCACAGACCACAGAGGGCCATGAATAGAGTGCCAATATATGGCCATGGGAGGTCCTGCCCATGAGGGCCACCTGGAACAGCAAACCGACCTCAGAGAGAAGCTAGGGTATCAAATGAATTCCTAAAAGCCATGGAAAGAGTAAGGCAAAGAAGCAACTGCATACAGGTGGGAGATCCCCAGTATCAGGAGTATCAGTGCAGGATGCCACTGTAAATATCAGAAGATGCAGTCTGCCAGAGCCAGGTTACCACGGTCCTAGTCAAGTTTAAACTCTTCTGCCTTCCTTATGTCTCTTTCCTCCCCTCCACCTCTCTTCCAACCCTTGAGGAGTCGAAGACTGCAAGCTGAAGAAGGAAGAGAAGGAAAGAAGCAGCTATCTCTATTTCCTTCTCCAGCTAGAGGAGTTAAGAGTAGCTGTAATTCTGACAAGGCTGGAATCTTTGCCCTTTACATGGAAATGGTCCATTCTCATTACTATAGTGAGACTGTATCTTCAAAACATATCCTGGGGAATAAAAAAGAAGAAACAGTTTAAATTTTCAGTCAACCTGCCAGAACAACCATACCTACCAAATTTTTCGTAAGTCCTGATTATTTATAAGACCAGTTGCACTACTCTACTTCAGGAAACAAAAAAAGTGCACAGCTTTTCTCCCTTGCTCTTGTGACTTCTCTGTACCCTTTCTTTGTCATCTCAAAATCTCTATTGCTTTCATCTGGTTTTTGTCCCGTCATCCCAAGGCTGAATTATTTCATTCTACCTAACTCCTGAGTGATATTCAATTTAACACTTCGCTTGGTTTTAATTTATGTCTCTCTCCAAGGGGCTGTCTTGGCTCTTTGCTCCTTTGGGTTCCACACACTTGACCAGCTAAGCTCCTGGGACACCATATCCCAATGTCAGACCCCTGTCACTGTCCAGGAGTAAGGGAAGAGAGTAATTACCTAACCCTAACGATGATTGTTCTTCCAAAGAACAAAGCCAGGTTAACAACATTCGATTGTAAATGATACACTGGAATTGTGCCTTTTCTACCACACTGGATGAAATAAACTTGTCAAAAAAAAAAAAAAAAAAAAAAAAGAGGGTTATTACTTTTTTTTTTTGGACAGTGACAGTAGTTTAGTTCCTTGGAGTTTTTAGCTTTTCTCCTTCTGACACTATGACCAAACCAGACATCTTGATGTCTTTCAGGGTTTTACTGCTGAGCTTTACCCTCTATTTGTGATCAGTAGGTCAGCCAAGACCCTCACTCCACATCTCATCCTTGGCTGCACCTACAGCTTTAGTAGTCACTTCTAAATATAAGTATGGGCCCTTGAGTGCAGCAGACTGACAGAACCTCATCCTCTGACTGAAAAGTGACTTCAAGGTAGCTGTTTCCGTCCATATCTTTCAGAGCTGAGATCTGAGCTCTGGTCTGGTGTAAACAGAACATTTTACTCTTCTGAAGCTACTGAGCCTGCCTCTCCAAATAAAACAGGAAGACTGGTACCCTGCAAAGCACTCTCATTCAGAAATTCTAGGTATCTTAGGCACCAAATTCAAGGAGGCAACAGAACACACAGCATTTCCAGTCTGAAGTCTGGCAGAAGATACAAACAGGTGTCTCAAAAAAAAAAATTTTTTTTTTTTCCTGAGCCTCTAGGGCTGAGCTTTGGGTCTGGTGGCTCTGCTGGGAAAGAGCTGGCTGACGATCCCATGAAGGGGATGGTAGGAGTAGGTCATGGTTCCCTTCACTGTGGAGTTTGGGTTATTTCTCAGGACTTTGTGTGGAATGACCAAGGCCTGAGGATGGAGTTCTTCAAAGGTTCAGGGGGTGGGAGTGGTGCCCCCTGACTGTGAAACTGTCATTCATAATGAAGCACAGTATTTATTCTACCAGTTACTGGATAACATGGAATGAGAAGAGTCCTGCATATTAACTAGCATAGCTCCAGAATCCCTACTCTTTCTGAATTGATAAGCCTCACTGAGGACAGAAGGCCATGTAGGGACTGCTCTTAGTGTTTCATAGATGTTGGCCATGCAGCTCTGTTGCCAGCTGTGCTGAAATAGCACTACCTGCAATGGGTCAAAAAAAGAAAAATCACAAAACAAAATGGTGCATGGTTTGCAAGGGAGCTGCTTACTTCACCCCTGGACTTCACAGCTCCCATCCTATTTTGCACTGTCTGGGTAATAAGCATTTTCCTATGTTTGGGCAAAACTAGAGTGGCAAGCAAGCTCCTGCCTTTGGATTGAAGAGAGACTTAGTGATGCCACATAGTTATGTGGACCAAGCCTTGCACTCTGGACCTACCTTCTCACCAGCTGTAAGGCTCTCCCCTCTACCTGCCATGATCCTCTCATCTCCAACATGTTGTGGTGGGGACCAATGACATAAAAAGTCAGTTAAGCTGTTATATTCATTAGTCACTGTCCATGATTCTCTACTCTCGAGTATCTGTCCTGGATGCAAACCTGACTCATAAATAACATGGGAAAACATTTTTCATGCCAGATTTATGCCACCAGCATGATCTATTCTCACAGCTGAGCCTTGCTTCACTTGACTAATGTGTTTTGAGACCAGCATGTATTTTGAACCCACGTGCAACTGGTTTTAAAAAAAAAAAAACATAACATTTTCAGAGATTTACAGTTCTAAATGACAGGAAGGTGACTGAGATGACGAACAGTTAGAGATTTTGGAAACAGGCTAATCACAAGGCAGGCCTGATATGCTAACACAAGGAATGTATCCTTTATGGTGAAAGTTATAGGGAGTATAGACAGGTTGTTTTGGCAAAACTATGGAAGTTATAGTGGAGCAAAATGAGACTTGAGAAAGGAGAATAAAAACAGTTAACAAGCTATAACAATAACTAGTGGAAAAAATGGTGAAGGCCTTTATAGGGTAAAGGCAGTAGAAATGGAGATGAGGGGATAGTTATACAAAATACTAGGTAGGAGGTGGAATTAGTAGGACTTGGAGACTAATGGGATGTGGGTAACGAGGAAAAGGGAGAGTCAAGGATAAAGCCCAAATTTTCGTTTGAGTAATAAAGTATGAATGGTACCATCCACATGTACATGAATAGAGGGAACTGAGCAATTTGGATGAGGCTCTACCTGATTTGAATTTGAGTTTGAGGAACCTGTGAAATGAGATGTTTAGTACATGACGGAATACATGTACCTGGAGTGCCAGAGATGTCTAGGTTTGAGACAGATGTTTGAGAGTAATCAGTGGAACGTGTTATAGCTGAAATCCCAGGTGTGAATGAGATTACTGAAAGCAGGTGATGGAATGAGCAGAGAAGGAATATGAGAAAACCCAAAATATAGGGTAGAGAAAGAAGAGCTGATAAAACACACTAAGGAATGTCCAGAAAAACGGCAGAAAAAAATCAAGAACAGTATTTACAGAAGCCAAAACAAACAAACAAACAAAAAGAAAATAACGGAAGTAGTTAATAAATGCTCTAGAGATCAGATGTCTCTTTATTTGGCAATATGGAGGTCACTGGTGATTTAGTAAGAACACTGTCAGTGGAGTGCCGAGCGGAACCAGACTGCTATGGATACAAGATAAAATGGAAGCTGAGAAATTGGAGACTGAGTACAGAATACTCACTTTCAAATAACCTCACTGTAAGCAAAAAATAAAGATCTGATATAAAATTGTGGGAGGATTTCTTTACTACTAAAAGGCCTTGAGAATTTCATACTGTATTCTGATGGAAAAGTGCCAGTAGAGACCCTGAAGATACCAAATTGATAGGATTACAAAGCATTTTTTTTTTCTTTTTCTAAGGAGTTTAAAGCTGACTTTGATACCCAATTTCTTAGACATAGCTTTGTCATTCTGGTAAAGTTATGCCTCAGTTTCCTCATTCATAAAAGTATATCTACCACAAAAGGTGGGTGGGAGGATTCAACGAAATCAATATACAGAAGTGCTTACCACAGTGCTAGAACCTAGCGAACAATAAGTAATAGCTATTGTCATTTTAAGTTGTTTCATGAGGAAGGGAAGAGAGAAATCCAAAGGTTAGGTGTTGTAAAAAATACCTCTTCTAATTAGGTAGGAGAGAAATAGGAGAGAACGTGTATCAATACACATGGATGTGGATTACAAATTAAAATCTGTATCCTGTATTTTCCTTACCAATACCCAAGTGTATAGAACAAATTATGTATAAGGACTTTGAAGAATCCAGAAATATTATAAAATCCCATTAAAATGGCATCTATCTGAAATTCTATGTATAAACAAAACTATTTGTTTAGTGAAAATTAATCGTGCTATTTGTATTCCAAGTCAAAAGAAAAAGGTTTTTTTTAAAAAAAAAAAAAAAAAAAAAAAAAACTTGTTTAGAGTGTCATTAACATGCAATATTAGGTCCAAAGTGTTTGGGGATGAGGAGGATGAATCAAATGACCCATTGCAAGATTAAAATTGCTTTGAAGTCTATAGTTTATATTAAAAATTAATGCAAATTTTGTTTATCAATACATTGGTATGTTTTAATATCAAAATATTTTTAAACTTAGAAAAGTTTACTTGGCATTGAGTGAATACTGCTTGTCTAGGAAGCTATGCCGTACTCATCTATCCCTCGCACGCTGCTAAAAATCTTTGAGATAAATCAATGTCTTTTAGGCTAGACGAAATAAAAACAAAAGCTTACTAAAATTGTCTACTTCTAACTATTTTAAGTTCAAACTTATAAAATATGAGGTCATTATACAAGATGACTAGTCAACTTCAATTTTAAAAATCAGAATGGCTTTTAGGTATTGAATATTTCAAAACAAAAAAACTTACGGTAGCCCACAGTTTTCAATTTTAAATCAACTTCGGTCTAAGTAATAAAAACAATTATTTCCTAATAAATAGAAATGTAAGTTATCAACAGAATGGTTTCTCAAAACAATTACTGCTTAAACTTCATTGTTTTATATTGTTTCTATGTGTTGTAATTAGTGAATAGGTTAAGACAATATAAAAAAGGAGATACTTGTAGTTTCCCTAGCTTGTCCTTACCTTGCTTACGTTTATAGGCCTGTTTTACTGACCTTACAATTTAGTTGTCACTGATATGCACAGCCAAATTCCTTCTTTGTTCATCAGACTTTTTCTTTTAATAATTTCCGTTTGTGATAAATTTCAATCTGTCTAGATATAATAGTGAGGAAATGAATGATTCAATCTTAATGATATTAGAGTCATGATGGAAATGGACTCAACCCACAAAAAGCCATTTTTTGGCAACATCAGCTATGTTTTCATTCAAACCAGTTCTGAAACAGTTTTTCCTTCCCTAATCTTAACACTTATTAACTACAAATTTGAGATTTGCTTTCCTTTTACGGATTCTGTAAGTTTTTACTAAATTACTTGCTTAATGAAGATCTTGAAATAATATCCATTTAAGTAAAACTAAAGAAAATATAGTAATTTACAATCAAGTTATTCCAATTTCTCCTTAGGATTCTAAATTTATTCACTCAGCCCAAAATATTTATTAAATGCTTCTCATTATGGACAAGGCACTCTTCTCGGTAACTGTGTACCAGAAATACTAACACGTGTAAGCCTTTGCCTAAAAAGAGGTGACAGTCTAATAGTTTCCAATACAGGAGACATTCAAAAGTACTGACAGATCTAACTCCTTTGAGCATTTACTGTCAAATATATCTAATCACATTCTTAAAATTAAATCGTTTTCTTCTGGCATACATTATATTAACTATCATCACTTGTGGGAAAGTAATGTAGAATATTACTTTAAAAGAGACTAAGCTATAAATTTGAATACATATAAAAAAGCAGTACCCAAGAGTAAATATGTTTAAGTCCAAAAATCACAAAATATCCAGTTACAAATAGATTCTAATGAACATTTTACTCACAACGAAAATCTACCCACTAATGCATTAAATATAAGTGCATTTTAATTAAGAATGTAATTTGTTTAAGCATAACTGGTCATAAGAATAATCTTCTGAAATGCATCTTTTCCAAAGAATTTTGAATTTATTAAGAGCAAGACAGAATTCTATGGAGCTATAACCCCAAGTAGTCTAGGGAAGAGTTTAGATAGGAGCAAACTAAAAATTTTTGAATAAAATGACAGTATAACTGAAAAGCCATGGGGAGAGAAAGAACTTGGCTCCTTATTTATTTTGCAACAGTGTGTACACAATTTTAAAAGATGTTTTTAGAAGCTAGTGGTTTTGTGGTTTTAGCAAGGCATCACACAAGGAAACAAATATTAAATAAAATTATGTTGAAAAATATCTACAAGTTACCTCTTTCTTTTTAATAGAATGGTAAAGTTTCACCCTAAAATAATTTCTTTCACTCCAAGCAACTCTTTCTTAAACTTGACAGCCATGGACAAATTAGTCTCATTAATTGTCAGATCTATTTTTTAATCTTTAGGTGAAAGTAACCAATCACTTTATCCTTCTTATAATATTTCTTTTCTACACCCTTAGTTATTGTTTTTAAAATGTCAGCTTTGTGGTACCATCCCAAAAAGTCCTTTATAGGTTTTTGTTTGTTTGGGTAGGAGAATTCATCAAAGTGGATATTCTATAAATTTTTGGTTAACGAATTGGCTCAAGTCACATTCTTGGCCCAAAGACCATTTTTGGTTTTACTTTCACAGAAAATACGTATCAAAAAGTTAGGTTTGTGGCTGTCAAACTGTCAGCTGTTTTTAGAATGTAATTTTTAGTACCACCTTAATACTACCTTATAAAGAATGCAGAATATACTTTTGTATTTGACTTTGTTACAGTGAAGAGATAATGCTTTAGTTAAAGCTAACTTGCTCACAAAGAGCTGAGAAATTTAAAAGGAGATTTTACTTAACATTAACTTTTTTTAAGCTAAAAGCTCACAATTTTAACATGTGGCTTTTCTACTACACTATTGCTGAACAGAACAATAAAAAAAACTATACTGTTTGGACAAGGCTAATATAAATCCTTAACCTATATTGGAAACTTTCAAACGTGAACTCTAAAACATGGGCATTTTTAATGACTACCACTTTTAATATACTATTCAATATTTGCACATTAAATGGAAAATTAATTTTTAACAAAATTTTATTTAGAGCATTAGGAAGATCATACTCAAAACACAGACAGAATTGGACTATAACAATGCTGCATAGATAGATAGTGGTATACAAGTTCCCCGACTCTTCTTCCTAACTGAAAAGTTCAATTTTCAAGTCACCAGGTAGAAAATAGTGGAGGCATTATTTCCTCTTGCTGAGGCTAGAAAAAATGGCTTCAATGGTGAGAAGTCAAACCATTTAAACAATGAAGATTAGATTATTCTCCAATTTAGTTCTATTCCCTTCTTGTTATTTCTCATAGATGAAAATTTAGAATGTAATAATTATTGGAAAGGAATTAGAAGTGAATTACCTCTTAGAAGATACCCTGATCAGTGCCTGCTTTAATAAGACAAACACTAAGTTTTAAAAATTACAACCACACTATTATGCCTAACTAAAATTGCCAATATGAATACTTTTTTACATAATACACTACATGTATACAAGAAGAGAAATGACTTGTTTCCTATCCTTTGACCTTCAGTAGAAAAAAAATGTTATCACTAACAAGGATCAGAAAAATAATTTTCATGGCAGAGCATTAACTCAATCGGGATCAAAATCTTTTCTGAATACTTAAAACAGATTGAGTCAGTAAATGAGAAACTGCTAAATTTCTTCTATGAGAGTACTCTTCAAAAAGGAAGACAGTTTATTGGAAGAATTTGTAGCTGGAAACATTGTTCATTAAGAAAACATTAAGTTACCCTGAGAAAGACTCTTAATATTACCAGTGTTTTCAGGGCCCCCTGACCAAAGCATGAAAGGGCAATTTGTAGGCGCTAGCCTTTTAACAATACCGACATAAACAATGTTTTGATCTAAAATGTAACTTGGGTTCTCTGCTACACTGGTAATAGGTCACAACCAAGACATCTGAGTGTGATGGAGTAGAAGCAAATTTTGTGTTTATTTTAGGTAGCCCTCTTTCTTTTCTAAGAGAAAGAGTTTGCAGTTCTTCAAATGGTCTTGGATGAAACCTACTGTGTGGAAAAAAGAATCTTCTGTAAGTAAACTGGTAGTTTTCTTAAAATAGTAAACAAATTTATCTGGTCTACATTCTCTAAACTATTATATGCC